>NW_028145756.1:0-240000 GCF_977016875.1 Pavona decussata
CGTTGATGTAGACTGCGCATTACTTCAGTAAAATTATAATAATGTAAAATGTGATAAAAATCACACAAAAATTTGTCGTTGGGAAACCAAAACATCAAATTTTATAGAATATTATTTATATAATATTATCGTCTAAGAAACAGCAGGTTACGACAATAATGACATGCCAAATAAAATCGACGCTTTATCCCCCATCCCAAACCCTGTCGATTTTCTGGGATTTATGGGATTTATATAATCCAGAGAAAAAGGCTTCAACAATCCACATCTTTTCGAACTCGTAGAACCCTCGTCCGTCTGGTTTCCAGTTTTCTCGCTACTGTTGCACTCCCGAAACCTATCCATAGATGAGTTCCATACATAGTGTTTTTCTATGGCATGTTTTTCTGTTAGCTTTCAACGAACCCAAGGCAGGAAATGCTCGCGTAACGACATCATGAATGACTGGTTTTAAGCTTTGTTTAAGAAATGCATGGATAGAAGGGAAGAAAAATGACACAAAACTGCCTCAGTGTGAGTTTAATGTGATTTTCTTTCAGTAAAATAAAGGAATTCAGTGCAAATAAATTTTTCCTACAGCGCATTTATAAATGCAGAGTTGTCAGCAGGCGTGTTTACCTGGTTGTATAAGCTCAGACAACATATATTTACTGTAAAATGGTTGTTTTCAGTGTTTCACATTACAGCGTAGGTCCTTTAATCCGTTAATGTGGGCTTATTTTTCATCATTTGCCACGAGACAGTTTCGGTCCAAGACAGAGCAGCGGAGATATGTTGTTTCCCTCGCGTTAGCCTAGGTACTATAAATATTCATCAGTGAATGGAACCAAAAAACTGGGAAACGTTCTTTGATCTGAGCTACTTACAAGACGGCTAATTCGTCACCAAGCCCTTCCAACATGCCTTTCTGTATGTGGGACAACTGATTATTATCAAAGGACCTGGAGAAAATCAGTTAAAAACCATCTTGGGTAAGTAAGAAAATGTTCTTTGCATGTACACTTAATAATAATAATAATAATAATAATAATAATAATAATAATAATAATAATAATAATAATAATAATAATAATAATAATAATAATAATAAAAAAATTAATATTAATAATTTTTAATAATAATAAACAATTTTAGTCAAATCTCAGTATAAAACTGCATATATAAGTAAATAAATGCAAGCATATAGAAAATGCAAGTAAATTATAATATGACTTGCATGTAATAATAATGATAATGATAATGATAATGATAATGATAATGATAATGATAATAATAATCGTGAATGTTAAGAGTACTGAACTGTTCTGTTGTAACTCAGATATCTCTAACATTGATCCAAATGCTAAATGCAGCCATTGTTTTTCAATAAAGCTATTTAAACGATTTTAAAATTAGGAACAATGGCATGTTTAGTGAAATATTTTGAAAATGACCCTCATTTATCAAAATTAAAACGCTTTGATTAGTTTATTTACACGTAGTAACTTACATAAGGCTCAACTTCTTCATTGCCTTAAACGTTCCACTCTCGATCTTCTCCAGCTTACAATCTTCCATTGATCTAAATACAGAAACTTGATTTATCAACATGAAAGGAACAACCGCCTCCAGAAGCCTACGCCCAAACGAAAAATGAGTTGGAGAACCCTTAACTGCCGTTGGTATTAGAGTATGGAAGCCTTCAAGTGTTTTTGCTGCATTTGAAACTCTTCAAACTATGCATGTCTCGTTAATACAACAACGCTGTAGTGTAGCTTGATAGCTCAGTTGGTAGAGCACTGCACCGGTATCGCACAGGTCATGGATTCGAATCCCGTTGAGCCCGACTTTTTTCAGGCTTTCTTTTCACAACTGCTTACGGGGGACTTACCTGACTACCACATTGTCGCCATGGAAAGTTACAAATTGCCATATCATATAAACTCGAACTTCCCTAGAGAAGTTGTTTGCACCATGTTTTATTTTATCTAAAAGGTCACGCCATGCATATTTGGCAATTCACTTGATCACAACAGAAAAAACTCAAACTATGCCGATAATTAAAGATCACCAAAATGTCAAACGCGACGCATTATTTTTTAGAAATTTGAAATTTTTTTACAGAGGTCATGACGTCATAAGCTCGTATGTTTATCCAATTTTTTTTCAGTAGCAGTTCTGCCATTTGAAAATCAGTAAATGCTTTCTCGAGGTTATAAAGAAATATCTCTGCAAATTTCTCCCGCGGCAGAGAGAAAAATCCCTTAAACTTACTACTGGCACTAGTTACATGCATACAATGACTTTTAAAATTAAATTGTTCACCCTCATTAACATTTCACCAATAAAGCGTCACAAAACACTGCAAAAAAGAGTATAATAATAATAATAATAAGAAGAAGAAGAAGAAGAAGAAGAAGAAGAAGAAGAAGAAGAAGAAGAAGAAGAAGAGGAAGAAGAAGAAGAAGAAGAAGAGGAAGAGGAAGAGGAAGAGGAAGAGGAAGAGGAAGAGGAAGAAGAAGAAGAAGAAGAAGAAGAAGAAGAAGAAGAAGAAGAAGAAGAAGAAGAAGAAGAAGAAGAAGAAGAAGAAGAAGAGAAAGTGCCTAGATCTAAGACCGGGTCTCCGAAAACTCTATCCCGAGTACGAGATCAAGCAAACGAATGTAGTGTTTAACTTCCTGGGAGATTTCAACATCACCCTAAAGAAAGAACTCTCTGATCTAGCCCACAAGAAAGATGTCACTAGAGTAGTAACCAACTGTCAGAAGTGGATTATATCACAGAAATGTGAAATCACCAAAACATTCTACAGTTTAAGACAATGAAACACATGTTTTTTCCCAGGCCAGGAACTGTTGCCTAAACACTGTCCGTAGCAGGTTTCAGAACAGATTGTAAACTGAAAAGTTATTCAATAAAATAGACATAATAATAATAATAATAATAATAATAATAATAATAATAATAATAATAATAATAATAATAATAATAATAATTGATATTTAAACAGGGTGATCTCTTCAGTCACAGGACTGTTATCAACGGGGTCCTTGTATCACAAAATACTACCCCTAAAAGCCCCCTATAAAGTACTCTTATTCTGTGTCTAAGTTAGTGACCATAACATATAAATTTGTGTTCATAACTGTTTGTCTCTTATTTATTTCTTCTTTTGTCCGCAGTTGAAATATATATATTTGATATATTTTACTTACATCTCTTCACCTCTACGGGTATATTATGAATTCACAAAAAAAGAGCAACAGCAACAACAACTGCTCCCTGTTGGTATGATCGCTGCACCGGCATCGCAGAGATCATGGGTTTGAATCCCATTGAAGCCTGAATTTTTTACAGACTTACTTTTCGCACCCGCTTCAGTTGAGTCATAACTTCGATGCCCCCTTACTTTATATATGTTCCTTTTTACTTCTTTTATATTAGGAACTTACAAATGAAACATTCTGTCAAAACCTTCAAAAATATCTGATGTAAGGACTGGTGCAATCAGCTCATTTCCGTCAGTATTCCTGAAAATTAAACAATAATTAATACCTATATTAAGATGAACGTTAATTATTGTTATGAAAGTTAGTAAGTGATTCATAAATTATTTAGATATATGTGATTCCTGTTTATGGCCTTCTAGTTAATTTCCGAGCGGTTTGATTGGGCCAAACAACTCACGCAGATAGCGGTTATTAGACGAGATTAGCCGTCCTACTTGATGTACTTCGCCCAATTTGTTCAACGAGAGAACAACAAAGAGAGAATATCGCATTTTTAGGTCTTGAAGGGGCGGTGTCACCTATTTTACTGTCACTTTGAATGGCCAGAAAACATACTTGAATCGTTGGAATCGTTAAGATAATGGTTCAGTTTTGTTAACAATAATAACCCTACTATTGCACAGAAACTAGTATTAATTGTGGCTGCGGATGGCCGGGATTAAAATAGATTGGAACTTGAAAAAGTTGGCCAATTTTTTCAAGTTCTTCTGGTGTATTTTAGAGAAGTCGTTAGAAACTGATTATAGACCTCTTTCATAAATGGAGGGCTTAATTGTTATTCTTTTGTATGCATTTAAATTAGCCTTCCTGGCCTCGCTAGCATGTGTAAAAACAAAAGTATTTTCACTCAAAAGCGAGGTCAAGAAGGCTTAATTTGCATGCACATAAAAGAATACTAATTATGCCCTCCATTATGAAAGAGGTCTATAGTTAGTTCTTTCTTGGAGAAATCCCTTGATATTTTCTTCCCGATGTTCTTAGAGCAATTTCGTCTTTGCAAAAAGGCTTTTCGTCAAATATTTGAGCAGTTTTCACCAAAACACAGCAAAATCGCCGTGACAGAGCCCCTTTAACAGTTCCAATCTAACCAGTGAGAACACGATCAGAAAATCAAGTAAACAGATCAGCTTGCATTTACTTCCAGACAATCACATGTTTTGTCTTTTCCAAATTAAAGCGCACTGCACGTGTTTCAGTGATTAATCAGAGAGTTATACAATAAATAAAACGTTCTGCGACTTGCTGGTATACCATTTGCATCTTTCCACCTGTAGAAGTAAGACTTTTTCTTCTTGTACCGACTTAGCATTATTCCAATTTCTTACCGGCCAGTGTAAGCAGCACATCACAAGGAAGATGTTATGTGCAGTAAGGGGATTAGAAGATCATACATATCAACGGTAAAGATTGTTCAAGTGAAAAATAGTCTAATCTTTTATTGACATGGAAAATCGACATGATTTCGGAACGAAATGAAAATCGATCTCTATGTTCGTGGGGCAGGAAACAAATTCAAAGTAATGACTTACAGAAAATAAAGCCTTTTCAATCCCTTGAGGATGACTTTCAAATCAGCAAATGAAAGTAGGTTGTTTTGCAGATAACTGAAAGATAACGTTGCGGTTGTCATCATGCAAGTAATTGTTTGACATAAATTTGGCCCACTGAAATTTTCCTAAACACAAAACAAAATATCCTAACAGGAATTGATAGTTTACATGTGACGTCATGGCGGCCATATTGGGTGCACAGGAACAATAAGATTTTTTCTTTTGGGGAGTTAACTGCTATGTTTATGCAAACGATGTGAGAAAATTTTCTTTTGTCTGTCCACTTGCATGGCGGCAATGCAAACCACCTTCAAACACACATTGTAATGTTTAGTTTCTCATTATCTTGACGGAAGTTTATTCTCAAACTGAACAAATTTCATCCATTGGTTCAGAGAATATCCAGGTCAGATCCTTTTCATACTAAAACGTCCTCTTTAACTCCAAGTTGCAAGGCAATCTCGGGGTTTTTTGTGAACGGAGTCATATATGTGTGTGCGCAACTTTCATGGAAAAATATGGCGGCCGAAGGCAAGGAGGGAGGGAGGGAAGGAGGGAAGGAGGGAAGAAGGGAAGGAGGGAAGGAGGGAAGGAGGGAAGGAGGGAAGGAGGGAAGGAGGGAAGGAGGGAAGGAGGCAAGGAGGCAAGGAGGGACGGAGGGAGGGAGGGAGGGAGGGAGGGAGGGAGGGAGGAAAAGAGGGATATTGATGTAAAGAGTTGTTTATTCTCCCGTTTGAAAGTGAGACAAAAGGCCATCTAAAAGATAAAAATATTTGTTATAATTTCGCCAGCAAAACACCAAAACACCTCTGACAAAACTATGAATGGACCGCGTTTCAAGTTTTAGAGGACCACTTCTTGGTTCCAGACCCTGATTCTAGCACCCCCTCCACCAACCCCTCCGCTCGATTTTAAACCATTTATCATTGGGTTGGCAAAAGGTGTCAACCACTTGTCACGATAACCTAGGTACATTTTCATTTCATTAACATGATTATAACCAAGACCTACAGCCAGGCAACAGTTTCCGGTAGATGAAAACCTCCCTTGATGAAGTTCTTTTGAAGGTTGCTGCGATTAAATAGAAAAAAAATGCATTTCTTGCCAGTGTTAGTCGAAGATAAAGTTTTCCCGACACTAATGTAAGTACATGCCGCAATGAATTTCTGTCAAGATTAACGCTATAGTTGAACTTCAGTTTCTCTTGTAGATGGCAGCATTCATTTAAATCTGTGTTGAGAGACTTTAACGAAATCATTCGTCATTCGTTTAGTTTACATGCAGAAATTTCGGTTGGGGTGGTTACCAAGTGGAGAAGGAAAAGAGGAAAAATATTCTGCCTTTAGCAGTTAAACGTTCGGCTGCCGCCATGTTTGTTCTTTTTTGTTCCTAGTACTAGGACCTTCCAAGCGAAGGTAGTTTACATGGTGCTATAATATTCCTAGTGCTAGGATCTTTCTATCTCTTAGCTAGGAAGATCCTAGCGCTAGGGACAAGTACAACTTTCTGCCGAAAAAGTGAATACAGAAAACATATGGCGCTAGGTTGATCCGCCCTCTAGGATCTTCCTATTGCTTAAATCCTAGATGCGGGCGTACATCTTCAACGGAGCCTTACATTAGCATTAATAACCACACGCATCACGAAAGAATCCTGCCTTCAAATTAGGCAATCAAAGCTTTCGTAATATCAGCTAAACATACCAGCGATATAATATCGCAAGTAATTTGAATATCGAACTTATTGTGAGTTATTTATGATTTGCAGAGATATCAAACATTTCAAACATTCGTCATCGTGCAAGTGTACGTTTCTATATGTAATCAAAGTAATAAATGATAACCTTGAAATGATAATATTTTTTTTAAAGCGGTGTAATTTTATCCATCGTCGCATACAAATGCAATATATTCAACAGAAGATGATTCGACCACTGAAACTTAAAATACCCTGTGGAAATTACGAACGTCGCATGACTATATAGCGTTAAGTGGCTTTGGATCAATCGGGCCCAGTACACATTTGATTCCTTATACTTTCTGTATACGGAGTTAGTTCCGTATATTTTCTTGGCATACTCTGGCGTATGCTGATCCTAATACCTTATACGTCATGCAATGTTCTTATATTTTCCTTTAACGACTTTGTGTACTGACTGAATTACGTTTTCTTTGAAGTTATTGGTACTTGACATTCACTTAATATTGTGATCACGTTAGAGAATGTACTTACATTACTTTAAGTGACGTCAGATTCTGAAAGGCATTCTGTGCAATAAACTTCAATCGGTTCCTGGAGAGATCCCTGTGAAAACAAAAAATATCGTTCGCCCAAGTCAGCTTAGAGTAATTGTTATTTTTGATAGTATAGAACTTACATTTACAGTTCCATTTATACTGACACTATTGTGATTTCCGTCTAGACATATGTGGAAGCAAGACAGTAACAAACACAAACAAACGAATACTTACAGTTTCGTCAGGAAATTAAGATTCCCAAAAGAACCTTCATGAACCGCGTCCAAATAATTCCCTGAAAGAATTCTACAAAAAGTATTGCACCGGTCAGAAGAAAGGAAAAATTTCTACGTCGTGTTTCTGTAGGCCTTGTATGTAATTCAAGGCCTTGTTAACTTGGAAACATTCAAGTAAACGAAACCAACAACAACAACACAAATGGTTCATAACAAGTACACTTACAGGATGGAAGTGTTTGATGGTATTTCGTCAGGCACTTTTTCAATACCGATACATTTTACTTTAAATCTCATTTTGCCAAAAGCGGTGCAGTTACAGAAGTTTGGCAGTGAACAACAAACAGTTTCAAGTGAAGATATACAAAGAAACAACAGGCTTAAGATCGTCAGACTCATACTGGCAGACATTGCTTCGGCCACCGTTTCGCCAACAGTTATACGAGAAAACAGGATTCAAAGCCAGCCAAACACAAATGACTTGTTGATGTCTCGAGTTCAAGTTTTATGTAAATGTTCCTGACATTAAAGCTGTAAGCTAATCCAAAGAAAACACTCCTGGAAGATATATTAACAATTACATCAAATAGTGCACCTTGAAACAATGGTATCGATCTTGGAATAAAATGACAAGACAATACAATACTTTAATTAAAACTCCGGTTGAGGAAAAATGAAAAAATTCTATTATAATTAGATTAAAGAAAAATAGTAAAACACTTTCGATCAGTCATTTTTTAAAAAGTCCTCCATTAATCTCGATCTAAGATAAAATTTCGAAGTCCATAGTTCTTAAGATGCGGCTAAAATTGTTGAAGATGTCCACTGTTCAGTAAAATGTAAAATGTCCTCTTTTTATAGAAGGGGATGTTAAAAACCTGCGAATTCCTCATGAGAGACCTTGATAAGAGATTTAATCGGCTCTCTAAACTCTAGCTGTGAAGGTGCGCAACCAGTGAAACATTTATTGCAGGCTATTAAGGCCATATTTTGCAAATATCCCGTGACATGTAACGAAGACGGGTTGGCAGATTGTCCACATATAAGCTGGAAAGCATGCGGAAGGGTCAATCGATAATAGATAACATAACAGATTGAGCACATTCGGAAACGTTTAAGTATTGATTCACAGCAAGAACAATTTACCGGGGGTGAAGCGAATAAAAGCTAGTCACGGTGTGAAAAAAGCAAGTTTTCGGATCAACGAATAAGTCTTAAGCGTAAAGGTAATTAAGTTGTTGTAAGTTTCCCTACTTTAACTAAAGTTGTTCTAGCTTCCCTAGCAGGCACCATCCGCTAACTTGTTGACAACGCCAAATATCTCCGTTACCATGGAAAACGCAAGGAAAAATGACTTCCCTTCAGTGTTAGACATGAAACTGGGATGTTCTTCTGTAGGAGGTTTCGAGCTTGTGTTGTTTCCTCATAGAACCGCCCAGAGAGATTTTGATTTTTAAATGAATCAAAAACCCCTCCATTTAATAGATAGCATGAGCATGAGGTAAATTGTTAAAAGGCAAATACATAAATACATGAGAGAAAGCTACCACAGTTATTTGTCTCTCTCCCTATTTTTTTATTTTTAATTTTTTTTACAACAATGAACATTACTTACATTCTTTATATTGTGGGACATGCTTAAACTGATCAGGAATCAAGAAAGAAACTTCGCTTGAGTTAATGTCATGTGCCGAGTATCTGACGTTGCTCGGTGGACTTTCGAACAATAAACAAAAAAATTAACACACAAAAAATTTGGCATTAACATCGAAAAGATTTTTACTTTCTATGAGTTTCGTGTCCACGAATCATTTTACCGCTATTGGTATCGAACCCTTTGCTCAAGCAAGAGATTAACTTTAAGCTCAATTTACATGAAAAAGATTTAGACTCTGCGGAAATTTACCGAAAGACCTTAAACTTCGAGGGTGTATAATCTCTATGATCATGACTCGCTGACGTTGATATCCTAGAATGGTGAAATTAAAATAAGATATAAGTAGAATGATCTATTTGGTAAAAAGTGAGCAACAAATACTAAATTGAAAGGGTTAAATAATAACGGCGTTTTATGACGATCTCCTAAGACGTTAGAGAATGCCACCTCAAAAAAGATAACTTACACAGGTCACGTTGGGGCAGGGCCATCAAGTATTATACGGCTACAAAGTTTGAGATTTTTTTTCAAGGGGAGCACTCGAGTAGGTTTTGGACGAGCGACGGTACGTATACATACCCTGAAGACTTAAAATCTAGACTACGGTTGAATTATAAGAGTTTGCATTTAAAATGATACTCGTCCTTGAAAAAGTTTCAAAACCCATTTTAAGAAATTACAATGCAAATTAACCCTTAAGCCAAACCTTAAAATGCTTGATAATTTTCTGGTTCGAACCGTCGCGAATTTAATTTATCAGGCATCTCCGGAACATAAAATTAGCACGTTGGTTGCAAGTAGACAAGCAGCGAATTGGAGATCAAGGAAAGGTAAGCATTTTTTGTTTTCCATGGTGGATTAAAACTATTACTGCCATTAAACTTTTACTTGGACAAATAACATAACTGAAAGATAAAACTAACCCCTAGATATTATGATAAGTGATCATGAATAAGGTATAAAAATTACTTTCATTTACCTTGATCATCAAAAAGGAAGTTAATCCAAGGCTTAAATAGAAGAAGTTGGTTTATGCTGAAAAATAACTGAGTTTATGCTTTGCTTGTTTGAATTTAAGTAAGCTATTCAAGCATGGGCTATAGGAAACATAGTTTTCGACTACAGAAAAGTTTATATTTATCTCAAATAAAGTTGAATTACTCACACCGAAGTGGCCTCTTATATTTTCTGGTGCTTCTCCCTATTTATTTCTCGTAGAATACCCCTAACAATGCACCGTTGCATTCAGAATTACATCGTAAGCATTCGTTAAGTCTTGGTAACCGAGCGTCCTAGTGAAATCCCAGGCGCGGCCGCTAGGCGCGCGAGCGTTAACCCTAAAAAGTAACTGGGTGGGAAACAATTTTACCGTTGTTAGGAGATTTCAGCCACTGGCCAATCACTGAGCTGAAAATACAAAGACATTGTTTTTAAACTTCGTCGGCAGCTAGTTAGAGCAAAAGTAAACTCCATCCACCCCCTGCTGGTTGCAAAATGTGATAAAAAGATGCCTCTCCCCACAGCAAAGGAGTCGAAAACAATTTTGAAATATTAATCATATTTGTGACTGGATTGATATGCTTTGGCTTTGAAATATGCTTAGTTTGTTGGTTTAATTTGGGCCTAAATGTATATTGAAATCAGTGACAGATGTTCAAAGTCAGAAGGCAAACGAAGCAAAAGGATGCATTCATAACATTTTATTTCAAACATTACTTGATGCATTTTAGTCTCTTGCTAGCTCGAGTGAGCTTGAGCGAATGGCTTTAACATCGGATGAATTTGCTGTTCTATTAAGGCATTTCAATTACTGACACCTCTAATAAAATAAGCTTGGAGCGATAAAGCAAGTTACTTTGCAACAATTGCAACAAAACAATCAAAACAAAACAATTTAAATCGAACACTTCCAAAAACCGTCTTTGAAGCGTTGAATTGGAGGATACGTATTTAAAGTAATAATACTTTTTTCCAAACCTGGAAGGGAGTTAGTTAGTCGCTCCATGGCACATGATTCAAAACAAACAACGAAATAATCCGGTGAAAACAGCTTCCAACTAAACACATATTTCAAACTCGTAGCACTCTTGTTTCCAGTTTTCTCGCTCACGAACTTTGTCCGACACCTCTTCGTTACCAGACTTCTAGGGCCTTTTTAGACCCCCAGGAGCGGGCAACCTTTGCTTCCTTATATGGAGATAAGCATAGTTTTTTCCTACGAGGCTCGCACGATTGATCGAGTTTGGTTCCTACCCAGGGGGGATTATGAGTTAACGCTCGCACGCTTAGCGCCCGCGCCTGGGATTTGAGTAGGACGCTTGGTTACCAAGACTTGACCAACGCTTGCGAAGTAGTTCTGAATCCAACGGCACGTTGTTAGGACTATTCTACAAGAAATAAATAGGGAAACATGACCAGAAAATATAAGAGACTACTTCAGTGTGATTAATTCAACATTATTATATGGCAAGGTAGTCTTAAGGTAAATCTGTGCGTTCTGATTGGTTCTTTCTTGGTCGGGATTTTACCATACGGACAGTTTCCATGGAAACAGCTAGTCATAAGCCGTGTATTTTTTGTTTACGACAAGCGGCAAATTTGAAAATTTGCAGCTAAAACTGCGAAAAGAAAACCTGAAAATACTTTCATTCTTTGCAAAGAAACTACCCAAAAGACTGATTCCAAACAGGACGAAGGAGAATATCATTTACAAAGCAAATTATACTATCCCGAAGATCTAGAAACCTCTGAAGCAGGCATCAGCGAAAGGAAGCGAGGAAGCCATTGATAATTTCTAGACAAACAGAAAAGTGAAAACACAAAAGGAAGACGTCTACTGATATGAACACTCTACTGCGTTTTACTGAAGCTAATGGCTTGAATAGTCAAACAATTGAAAGCCTACCTGCGTCCGAGCTTGACCACCTTTCGTCAATTATTTTTTTATGAACGCACGCAGGAAAAATAGTGAATACGAGCCAGAAACATTTTCCAGTTTTCAGCGCAATATACAGGGATACTTATCTGAGAAGAACCATCCATTCAACATACCGGAGGAGAATGAGTTTGAAAAATCGAGAAGAGTTCTAGCTGCGAAGCACAAGTCACTAGTTCACGAGCACGGTAAAGGAAACAATCCGCAAGTCGCTCAGACGATTGACGAAAACGAAAAAGATGCTCTTTTTGAAGCAGGAAAATTCGGCGACTCCAATCCAGTTGCACTTCAAAGAACTGTGTGGTGGTTTTTATCCCTACTCTTTGGTTTCTGAGCCAGAGATGAGAGCGATGAGGACGATTGACTTAATGCTGCTTCTTTCAAAGTTGAATATGATTTTCACAGCAACCTTTTCTTGATGCGCTAGTAAATGTTCTAAGATGGACGAATGCCTTTTGTGAGTTTCAAAAACAAACCGCAGCTGTTACATGTTACATGATTACATGTAAACGTTCAGTAAATTTGCTTTCAAACTCGTGGTAACGTAGCTTGTTCTTTCTGGGTTGCTCGCGTCATCAAAAACACGTGAAGAAGGAAACCCTTTGAATTCAAGTGACCAGAAAGTGCGTTTTTATAAATAAGCAAGTTTGCTCCGAGTGCCATATAATAAACTACTTACTAACCTAGCTTGCTCGAGCCGTACTGGGGAATATTGGCCCGCGGTCGTTTTTGTACGGACCTCGCTGCGCTCGGTCTGTACTGCCACAACCTTGGGCCAATATTCCCCAGAACGGCCCTCGCGCTCGGTTAGTAAGAGGTTATTATTTGAGATAAATATAACCTTTCTTTGGTCGAAACCCATGTTTCCTTTAGCCCATGATCCGAGAGTATAAACCTTGCAGTAATATCAAACCAGACGTAACAAAAAATGTATCTATTGTGAAGGGAATAAACAACGGACTCCTTACGATAAGCCATATAACTACACGACAACGACTCACGTTGTCCAAGGGGGCGCAGAAATAACTTATGAAACATTTGACCTGCTTTGGCAAAGGTGATCAATGACGCTGCAACGTGTTTTGTCTACTTATGCCAACTGGTCACAGCCAGACTGAACAACATATTTGCTCGCTTTCGTTGTTATCGACTTCGATTCAGAGTTCAGCAGCTCAGGGCTTCGCGGCCAATTGCTGGATTCCTTGAGATACTTAAATCTGATAGACTGTTAATAATCCAGTGATATTTTTCACTGTGTTTTAAGTGCGCTTAATGATAGATGTCTTCATTTTAAAAGGTGCAGCGTTTTGCTTTTATATTGTATTTGTAGATTCCCGATTGTACTTCGATTCTCTACTCAGCTAACTCTACTTTTACTCGCACGTCTTGTGATCTTGCAGCTGGGTAACACACTATGCGTACAGCATACTTCCAGTATCTGCTTACTACTATTACACTTTGGCTACTGCCTAGATTCTCCATCACAAGTGGTAAGGAGTTGCCGCGAGGACTGGAATTTATTAGCCTAAAAATGTGCGGTAAGTTCCTTATTTGATGTCAAGGGTCCTCAGTAAATGGTGGTTTAATTATAATCATCATTAGTTTTATTCTTACGGCGGTTGAACGGATGAGTAGAGGGAAGGACCGAGCGATTGATCAATTAAATGATACGTTAATTTGGTCACCGTAAAGAGATTCAGTGGAGTGCTGACGTTTCGAGCAGCTAAATCCCTATATAGTAGCCAAATAACCTTGTCAACTCGGTCTACAAAATCAAACTTTCGTTGGCTTCTCGCTTTCACTCGGAAAGGAAACGATTGCTGTGCAGGCCTGGCTATGGATTCGCCATCACTTCTGGGCCCAGGAGAACCAGAAAAACCCGAATGGCATATCGAGTAAGCTCTTAATGACACAGTAAACTTCTTCACAGGTCCTCATACGGACAAGACTGCAGCGATGAAGTTTTATCCATGGCCTTTCATTCCGTCTGGAAAACCCTTCAACATGACTCTTACGTTCACCCCTGGTAAGGTAATAAACTAACATAAACCGGAGCGCCCTGTAATTGACTTAAAATATTTTGGTATGCGCCAAATGATGCAAAATGTTAAAACAACTTTTTAACTGAAACATTGTCTTGGGGAAATGAGTCATGGGGGATGCAGGAAAAATGTTGAGGGAAGGCTTCCAACCCCTACCATTACCAACTTTACCAAGTTTTTCAAACTTTAATAGTTTCGCTGCGGCAGTACCCCATCCCCCTTGCAAACTTCCCTTAAACCTCACGATGACTGACCAGCCCCTCTATTAAAATTCCTGGATCCGCTGCTGCGAATATGTGCAATTCAATGTATGCAACTGAAGTATGCATAAGGCAAACTTTGTAGTTTCAAGCCTTCAAGCGCCAGCTCATCATACCTAGTGGCCAATAGAGCCATTATACTCTGTATTTCCCTCAATCTAGTATTATTTGTTTATCTCTCTCGAAAAGCTGTAGACATTTTTGCGGCGACAGGACAATATGACGTGATGACTGAACCTGGAGGCCGAAACATACTCAGAGGCAGGGATGACATGTGCCACCAGTTTCAAAGCATTTGTAGCATACCAGCAGGGGGTAAGAGAGCTAATCAACAAGATAAAGACATCGTGGAGAGAGAGAGAGAGAGAGAGAGAGAGAGAGAGAGAGAGAGAGAGAGAGAGAGAGAGAGAGAGAGAGAGAGAGAGAGAGAGAGAGAGAGAGAGAGAGAGAGAGAGAGAGAGAGAGAGAGAGAGAGAGAGAGAGAGAGAGGGGAATTACTGATCATAATATTTAAAAATAAAAATAAAAAATAAAAAAAAAATCCATACCCGTTTTCAGACTTTCAGAATGGTTAAAACCTACACCGTTATTATAGATTACAGACCAAAACGGCTCAAAAGCTATACCCTTTGGCTTCGTACATAGCTATATAGCTTATAAAGGGCATTATCGCAATCCTGGGGGATCTTCTCATTGCGCTGAGGCGACGTTACTTTGCGATAATGTCGTCTCAAAATGACGATTTCTGATTGGCTCAAAGCATGACAGCACGGCACTTAAATGGGTTCGGCGCGCACAGATCAAAATTTTACTTCTGTGAATGAACATGCGACGTTGGATAGTGTTGTTTATTTCTTTTCATTTGAGTTTACAAAGCTTCTGACACTGTTTAAGGACCACTTATAATATATTTTTGTGGTGAACATGTACCATATACAGCGGATACAACTTTTTTCTTGAAGGTAAGCGAAAAAGAGTGATTATAAATTTGACGAAGAGAAATTTACTTAAAAGACTTTCTTGAGTGTAAAAACGGCCACGGTAAATAACAATGAGCTTAAATTCCACTTTTAAAGCAAGAGGATCTCTTTCTTTTCTGATGTCTCTTATCTCTAGAAAAAAATGTTTCAAGAGCTCTGCTGGGTTCTCTTTCATGGCTCAGGTCTGTCAAATTGATCTTCTTGTCGTAGCGCCGAACGGCAGATTCGGTTAATTTCTTACAGTATTCTTCGCCGCTTGGTTTCTTTAAAAGTTTTTAAATCTCCACGGCATCTAAGCCAGGATAATAATGTTCTTTTTTCGTTGATGGGTACTAGTATGGTTGCTCTTTTTTATCGACTTGTTTCTGGTTGTGAGGTTTATTCATCACTGTTTTCATGTTCTTGTTTATCTCGCGGCGGTAACAAATTTTCAATAAAATTTGCTGGTAAAATGTTTAAACCTACTAGCTCGTCTATTTCATCAATGATAGGTACTTTATGGACTGTACATTTTGCCTTTCTTTGTTTTCACGTAAAAATTAAAGCCAAAAATTCAAATAACCCGCCCTAGAAAAAGTTTCGCGCACGGATATTACCATGGCTACGGTTTGTTTGAAGTAAGAATTTCTTTTTCAGCCAGCGCACGATTTGTACTTTTTTTATCCGTTAACTCTCTCCAACAAAATGTTAGTATCGCGATAAAAATCTAAATTCGATTTTGAAACGGCAGTACGGCTTTATAATGACGGCGTTGGGAGAAAATATATTTCGTATTGGGCGGAGTCGCGAAGCCGTCATTAGAGAGATTAAGCACCATGTTTACGGCAAACGGCAAACCAGAGATTTGCGTTTCTGTTTTCTTGAAAATATGAGTACGTAGATGAAAATAGTACAAGATAATTCTGGCCTTTAATTCTAATGCAAAAACACTCAATTTTTCTTAGAAACTGAAAACAGTGAGCGGCAAATGAAGGATAAACATGGTCACGTTGTCATTTCTGCTTTTTGCCGTTTGCCGCAAACGTGGTGCTTAATCTCTCTATTATAAAGCCGTAATGCCGTCAAAATCGAATTTAGTTTATAGTATTCCCTCCGCCCTCCCCTTCTGGTAAAGCCAATATCACATTAGGAACGTAAAACTAAAGGTCTTCCAAACCTGAAACTAGACGGATGATGACAACAGAGATTTTTGAAGTGCAGTATTAGTTCGTAGGTAAACAGTAAATCAAAGCTTTCCTTTCACGTTATACCAGGAAAAACGTCAAATCTGTTCCGTAGATGAGACTTAATAACTTTGTCCCTTTTGTTGAGGTGTAATATAAATTCGATTTCACCCTGTAAGTTGAAGTGATCAGCCTGCTACAGAAGCTGTTTCTCTTCCTTATAGTTTGTATCTTTGTTTGTTTACAACACACGTGTCTGTTTTTCTCTTCTTTTCACCATTTAAGAACTGATTGGTCAGTTTACTCTCTTTTCTAGAAACATTCGCGTGGAGCCACACAGATATCACGAGAGGTTTTCCTCCTGGCTTCAAGGTACGCATAGCAAATGTTTTATCTTAATTATTTGCTGGATGGTCCAGCCTGAAGGTTCTTCCTCGAGAATGCTGTTCCGTCAGTAAATAGAAAGGACATACTTAAAGAAGGTTTCGTAAATGAAAGGAAAACTGATTGGTAAAAAAACCATGAGTACACTCAGTATGAATCGGCCTCGTCTTTATGATATGCGCGTCTCGTGTTTTCGTCGTCGTCGACGAAGGGACGAAAGACTGAAGGAGTTATAGAAGAACTCTGCCCGCAGCATCCCACTGTGTAGTCAGTTAGTTTGCTCCTTTCAGTAACTGTGATTGAATCGTTTCGAAAGAATATGTATTTTTTTAACAAAGGCCCTTCATGTCCCTTCAGGGAGTTTACAAGTGCTACAGGTCCGTAGCCAGCATAAACAAAACCAACGGCCTCTGTGGAAATTT
This sequence comes from Pavona decussata, assembly GCF_977016875.1. Classification (NCBI taxonomy): domain Eukaryota; kingdom Metazoa; phylum Cnidaria; class Anthozoa; order Scleractinia; family Agariciidae; genus Pavona; species Pavona decussata. The sequence continues at coordinate 17,136 of NW_028145756.1, forward strand.
TCAAGTTCAGCTACATTCGAGGTGCTCGGAATTTAGTTGAATGAATTCTAAGACCTTTTTGTGGAGACTACGACTCAAGTAGCCTGCGTAGCAGGCGCTAGAAAGGGGAAGGGAGAGGGGAAAATTAGCTAAAATTGGGCGCGCAAGAAACGTGCGGCGCAAAGCAGAGGGGAAAAGGAAGCGCCTGCAGCGAACCCATTGTTTGTTTCGTGTCGCCCCCTCATTAATATGCAAACGACCAACATTTGCAAGTGTCTGCCTGTCAAATGCCAGCCAATAGAAATATTGCTTACTTACGCAGGAACCCAGCGTGTGCGAAATAATGGATAAACACTATATATCGGCGGTATGGCCGATCGAAAAGAATTACGCTATTGCGTACAGGATTTCGATAATTCTTTTTCACAGTGAGTTAGTTTTTAGTAGTTAGTTAGGACTTTTGGCGGTTAAACCACCTGGGCGTTTGTATGTCCCACAAATCAATGATTACTCTGCAACAGCGAATGGGTGAGATTTTTGATTACAAGGCGATTATTTGGCAGAAATTCATCGAGTGCAATAAAATAAATACTGTTAAATCAGCGAGCTTTTCCGACAAATTACACGCAGATAAACCCATACTCTCGCCTTCAAAAATTTGGTCGTTAATAATGCTAGTAAGAGGGCAAATTACTAGCACAGAAGCAGTTTGAGTGTGACCATTGCGATTTCTATTTTCTAATAACACCAGCAACTGGAAGATAAGACTCTTTCCGAAACCCGTCGGTAAAACTGCTACCAAGTCTTTCTTTCCATACAGTTGTTTCACCGCTTTCCTCTGTTCATCTTTCAGGGTTATTTTGCGACCGTTATCTTCTAACTCCAGCAAGATTTCCTTCAAAATTTGCTCAAACTTGACTTCCCTGTCTCTTTCGAGTGCACCTGCCATCTTGATTTTCAGTCTCAAATGGCTTCCAAAACATCTGGACCAATCAGAAGGTCGTATCAGGCAATGATTGACGTATAATTAAAAACGAACCAATGGCGATTTTTCGTTCGCCGGCGAACGAGAAAGACGATATAAACAATGGGTTCACTGCAGGCGCTTCCTTTTCCCCTCTCCCTCGCGCCGCGCGTTTCTCGCGCGCTCTCCCTTCCCCTTTCTAGCGCCTGCCACGCAGGCTAAGACTCAAGAAAAAAAATGGTCTCGAAGCAAGTCAAGAAAGATAGCCATCCATGGTGGTTGTTAATGTACATGTAAGATCCGGTGTGGAAAAATGCACTCCACAGCTGACTGCCACTCATTACATCAATATGCACTACTGCCAAATATGAGCTAGATCAGTATGTGGCGAGCAAGTACATCATGTTTTTGCGTTTTCACGTTTATGTAAAAGTTATTTTTAAGTTTTTAATATTGACCTCAAACTTTTTTAGGGAACACGTAAGAAGTATGAGTAAACAGGTTTGGATCATGAGAGGTTCTTTTCGAAAGATAGGCTAAATAAGTGAAATCGCTCATGGAAATAAATATGGTGGAAAGTGTTTTCTTCTATTGCCTCGGTGAAGGTGTCGGCCCAATTATGAGCCTGATATAGATGAAAGTCCAGACTGCTTTGTCGTATTTGAGTCCCCCCATTCCCATTATAATGTAATTGAAGCCCGCCACAGGCAAAGTAGCAAAAACACAAAAACAACAACAATCAAAACAAAACAAAACAAAACAAAACAAAAAAGGGTACACAAGCACAAACTAATACACTTTGTTTTGAGTGGAGAATGACCTAACAATCAAGCAGAGTGCAGGTCAAACTTTTATCTATAAAACTGAATTGAATTAGGTGCGAGTAAAATGAATGCATTTAAATATCACAAAACCTACAGGAAGAAAGAACTCAAACATTTTTGGGACTAATTTATTATATCGCTCGTTGATTACCTAGAAGAAAAACTTGCAGTAATGACTTTTCCACTTTGTCTGTTATTCCTAACAATCAACTGTTTATTTCTCACCATAATACATTTCCTTTTTTTTTTTGAAATAATAGATGACGATCAAAGGGACGTGGAAACTGTACAATGAAGAGCAGTACGTGTTCTTCTGCGTTGATTTTGTGGCAAGGATACATTAACTAATTCTATTTTATACCTTGAAAGTGGGAAACAGGGAGTGGCTGTTCTCCACAGGAATAGTCCAGTGTCGAGAACAATTACTTGATTTACTCCTATACTAAAAGGTTAAACAGGTTTATTTTAATAGGTGTGTTTCAAGCCAAATTTAATTAATTCAACAAAAAAAGTTATATATGACTTACCATAAAAAGAAATGCCAATAAACTATCTCACCTCGCTTTCTTTGATTTGTTTTAATGTTGTCGGAATGTGTCCGTTCGAAACTTAGCTTAAAGCCGCACTGCTAATAGATCAATGTTGTTTTCTTAAACGCTTAGAATGCCTTTCGGGTTAATACAGTCATTCAAAAACAAATTAGGTTACACATACGCATTCAAATCAGTGTACAGTAAGCAAAGGCAGTAGCAGTGCTCTCGAGTTATATAAAAATATACGAAATGAAACATGTTTAATGGTCTGTAGTTTGTAATTCTGTTATGCAAGCCTAACTTGAAATTCTAAGTCATATTTTGAGTAGGCCTGTCCCGATTGTGCTTTTAAAATGCTGAAAATTTTGCTCTTTAGAATCCCCAAAAATAGCTAAAAATGCCAAAATTCAAATAGTTGCTACCTTTTTTTACTGATAGTTTTATACAAACATTAATTAAAAGCTTTATTATATTACTCGTCTTTCTCAATAATTCCTTATATCGGTTACGAAAAATCGACCTGATTAGCCATTAAAATCTTAGATAAGGATCGCAATAGGCCTCCAAAACGTTATCAAGTGACAGATTATTTGTTCACAACGTTGAAAACAGTAAACAAATTGGCACAAATTGATTTTTTTTATCAAAGTGTTCACTTTTTCAGTTTGATAATTTATGCTGTATACCTACAATTTGTTCAAAAGTTGCTCGACTGAGGTTGCAAAAAAAACTGCGCAAAGTTGATCCAAACGCCAAACTCTGCTCAAAATGTACCGTGCACAATCGGGACAAGCCTAATTTTGAGGAAAAGGTTTGAGGACTGAAAATATCTAATGCAGACTTCAACATGAGCCTTCCGCTTATATGCGTCCAGTTTGGACGTTGGAAGGAAACGCGATCGGCTTTAGTCGCCGCTCGCTAGAGAAACTGTATTTGTGAGATGTTTATGTGAAACCCTAGTTACAAAATAAAATCAGATTTAACCCCATCGTGCGCGTGAAAGCTTATTTTCCAAATTGCTTTGATTTTGAACGCATCTATGTGGAAATTTTTGACTTAGACAGAAACAAAAACGTCAAGCATTTATACAAAATATCCTCCACCCTGTAATGCATTGTGGAAGACCCTTGTAAAAGTCACGTGGCTGCTCTATGAACCGTTATTTCCTCCTTTAGTACCACTTAAGATGCCTATTTCGAGCTCTATTGCTAAGATTAAAACGAAAGTAATTCTGCATCAAGCGAGGTTCGTCCTCTCCATCCAGCCAGTCGTCGGCCGAGAGACACAAAACCTAGACGACACAGCGTTAGGCAACGTATTGGACACAATGCAATTTTTTTCCAAGAGCGTCTTATGTGAAGAACCGCCTTAGCTGAGAAAAAAAACAACAAGAAACATAAAATTAATAATTCTTCATGCGTTAATTGAACACCCTGTGGCCAAATTTTCACGAGAGCCTCCTAAGTTAAGATATATCCTAAGTATTGTTTCTTGACAAAAGTATATTGTTGGAATAACAATGGCCTATTGTTAAAAAACAATACTTTAGACTATCTTGACCTAGGACGCCTTCTTGAGTCTGGCCCCTGGTCAATCATGGGTCAGTCAGCGGCTGTAGCCAGCAACTAGTAACAATTCGTGTAGCATGGCAACACGTATGAATCTAAAAGGAAAAAAAGAAAGAAAGAAAAAAATGTCGGAACCACGCAGCTATTGGCTGAAAAACAATGGCGGAGCGATGAACAAACAACAATAACATTAGACCCTACCCTGAAACAAAACGTACTGACACCACCTCAAGACAGTATCTTTTAGGTTTGGCGTCCCAGTAAAACGGACGATAGACAAGAACAAACTTTTTCTATAATGTCAGTACAAGATCCCTCCATGAGTTACTAAAGGCAAAACCAGCAGGCGATAGCAGTTGTTACTGATGTAGATATGCTTCTGGCCAATTCTGGGATCCCTCAATCCTCATCGTACTAGCTCAACAACAGAGATCGCTGCCGAAAGAAAGGCAAACATTCCTGTAGCAAGGAAATATACACACCCTACTCAGTTTGCGTTTTCGGAGGACTGGAGTGTGGTGGTATGGAAATCGTCAAGCGTTTATCCTAACCTAGCCTGGTGTATTTAACAAAGGAAACACGTAAGAGTGAATGAGTATAAATGAACTGAGTTTCATGTGTAAGATTAAAAATAAACCGCTTTGTTAATGTGTTCCTAACCACTGAGTTTTACTCACCCAAGGCAAACAGAAACACGGACGTATTAAGGACCACGAACAGGACATTCACAACAATGGAGCCGCTTTCTCCTTGGCCTCGATTGGTATCATGGTTTCTGAATGTTGCACCAAGGCATACGTCAAAGAATATGACCCACAGCACAAAGGTTTGAAGTCGATCTTCAAACTTGTCTTTTATTGGGCGGAAGAAGGTGTAGGCCACTCCGAATGTACTCACGGTGAAGATGGTAAGACCAATCTGTGACAGGCTGTCGGATCCAAGCAGAAATATCAGTGAGATTAGAATAAGTTTCCGAAACATCTCTGTTATCTCCCAAAACCAATATTTTTTCTTATAGTTCTCAAAGAACACCTTCAATCCGAAGGCAATTTCTTCACCAGCCTGGGGTTCGCGGTATTCGTAAATGAGCAGCAGCATCAAGAGTGGAAATCCCACAGGATACAAAGCAAACACTGCAGCAATGGGCCAGTACAACTTGTGTCGGGCAGTGAAACATTCGATTGAGTAATCAGCCCTCAGAAGGGAGATGCAGTCGCTATTGTTATTGGACAGTGTGAAGCAGTGTTTGACACATGCGCCTGGAAGAGGTATAATCTCGATAATCATTTTACTTGTTATTGGATATGAAGCTAGCAGAAACATGAAGATGTTCCGATAGCAGGACTTTTTCAAATTAGATATTGTTCGCAGCTTTTCACTACAGGGACAGTCCTGTCTATTTTTGATGTAGAGCCTTTTAAGGAAGAGGTAAAGGAAAATAAGAGAAACAACTGAGCCATTCACACCAAGAGCTAGGACGAATTTTAAGAACTGGTCTAGTCGTAGCTGCGAATAAATGCAGGTTACTGGAGCAAACTGAAAAATATTTCCCTCTAACAATTTTAGATATTTTTCCATAGAAATTAAAGCTACCGGCCACTGTACCCTGACTAATGCCGAGAAAATGCCAGTAATAACTTGATAAAATCCGATCACTATTTTGAAACATGACATAATGACATCTGCGACGGTGCGATCATTCTCTGTTTGCTTTGAGTCGCCCCACAGTACCATCACAAACACCACAACAAAAAGTGCAACCACCACAATGGATGAGACTATAGAAACAGTTAAGCGGGGACATTTCAGGCAATTGTTAAATCGCAAATAGTATCCATTCGTACAAGTAGCACACAAGTTGCCTTTATATCCTTCGTGGCATTCTGAATCAATCCCACCCTTGCATGAGCCAGCATAAGGACATTTTACTGGTTTTGGTAATGTTCCTTTAAATGCACCAAACGCTTTGTCGTATTCTGGTCCTAACACATGTAAACTGTTCACAAAACGTTTATAGAGTTCCTTCTTAGATTGGTTGCTCCATTTCCAGTAATAGTTAGGTGCCAGTATTGCTGTGTCGTTCTCACAGATGATACCATACGCCGGACATGGTGAGCAGGATCCAAAGCGATCATGGCGATAAAAACTGTGGAGGCATCTGCATGCACGATAGCCAGCAGTCTCATTGGATAAAGTTCCTGTTGAAAGGCATTGTAAATTGTTAATTTATGAACAAGCTAAATGCTTTTTATTTTTCTTAAAACGTTTTTCTGTACACTTGTTGCTTTTGTTTTAATTGTTACTGATAGTGGCATAACCTCTCGACAAATGTGCAGCTTTCAGAGTACTCTGCGAACAGCCATCGAAGGTATTGGGTCTCTCCTCTATCTAGAAAGGTTACTGAAACTTGGGCTAACTACCTGACTAAAGTAGACCCCACGTAAATGAAAGTGGAGAAAATCTAGCAAGTCACGTTTCCTTGATAATATTTGCTTTTTGGTGTGAAAAAGGCGAACAATTTTTTGTGATAGCTTATGCTACACAAGTGATATTTGCTTAGGTCAATCGACAAATTTTCCTTTGCAACTATAAAATGAACCAGGCACACGACGAATTTACGTACGTTACAGGTCTCTTTTTGTCGAGACGATAACGGCATTTGCCATACACACTTTAATAAGCACATAAAATTTTTCAAGGGCAACATTATGGTAGTGTACACCTCGACTAAGCATTAAAAACACTCCAGTAAAAGTTTGCCGGACATATAACTTAGAAAATCCATCCGCACCACAGCTGGGGACGAAAACGAAAGCATGCTTCTTTCCGTATGGACAAGCCCAGCAGTCAGTTGCACTTTTACCAGGGTGACGCTCCACAGAGACAAACGTACCAACACTACATCTTTTGCATCCAGCTTGACCAATTTCATCCTGATAAAAGCCTCCTGAGAAGATGGTTAGTTTAAATAGAACGGAAATATTGAGACAAGATAAAAAAGTTAGTCCTTTTTTTGCTAGGGAGGGTCATAATAAACACATTTCAATTGATGTTTCTATCACTAGTCAGTATACATGACTAGTAACCACTCTGTTCTAACACCGTCTTCTTCAGTATAACTTTGGAATGTGAAGATAGCCTATTTCTGCCGGATGTAAATTTAAGACAACCATGTTTAGAAAATGGGTACAACAAAACTTGGTAATCGAAACTTTATAACCGTTCTAAGAGAAGAAGATCGTAATAAGGTGTTATTAGTTAATTAGATGGACTTGAAAGACCAAACGAGTTCATAAAAGGCTGTTATATATCCAAGTTGCACATCGCTTGTGACATCGTAAATTTAAAGTGACTTCTGATAGCCTTCCTTAGTGTAATATCTGACACATTTTGAAATGTTATAACTCGGCGAGGTTTTGAAATCGTCAGCTCGATAAATGCAGCTCGTTTGGACTGAAATAAGGTACATAAGGAAATAAAAATATGTGTGGTCGAAATAAATAAACTGAATCAATGAAAAATTATTTGTCCATCTGAATTGTATTTGGATATTTGTGTGACGTGACATCATTGTATCTTAAATAAGTTGCATGCCTTCAGCATTCGAGAAAAACAATCTTCTAGCCTGTGGGAAATCATTATGAAGCGCTGGTTGAACGAATGAAAAACTTCCTACAGATTGAAATAGAACAAATAATATTTCCTCGCACTGGAAGAGGTATAATACTGCTTGGTAAGGCCGGGTTCTTGTGCTTTATTTGTCAGTTAGTTTGTTTGTTTATCTTCTTTTTTCCCTTAAAGGCTGTGAAATTAGTTCTTTGTAAGTTAAACAACAATGCTTTAATAACCACAGCTGAAGTCTCTTTTGCGACTTACCTGCGGGACACGGCTGGCAAAAGTCGTCGTAGTATTCAAGATTCCGATAGAAACCGGCTGTGCAAAAGCTACAGTTCAGACACTTCATGCGATACATTGCCTTGGAGTTACAAGAAAGACAGACAAAACCGGAAAGTGCCAAGCTTCTCTGGAAGTAATTAGGCCGTACCACGTTGCGGACAATGTAGAAAGAGGAAGCTGATGGGGCACATTCGCTAAGTACAAAAATCGGAATCATATTCAATCGAAAGAATATAAATAATGAACTAAATGAAAAGTAAGCAGTACCATGGTAGAGACTGAAGACGATACCAAAGGTAATACAGAATAAAAATCCTCAATATTCTCTTTTACACGCAAATAAAGCTGGAAGCAAAAAAGACGAGATTAAGGGACAAGTTGAGCGTGTATGCAAATTTTTGCTCATTTCGGCTGGAATACTGTCACCCCGGGGGAGGAGGGGGGGGGGTACTTCCTTATAAGAGGCTAATGGGGATGTGCCGCTGGATGGGGAAGCGTTTTAACGACTGGATTGACTACAATGGGGTTGCATTTTTAACAGAGTTACTAGAATGGGGTCGCACATTTTCGGATTTTTGGGGTAAGAAAATTCTATTAAGTAGGGATTCAAAATGGTCTCGGTTATAAAGTTCAGAAGTTGTTGTTTATTAAATGTAACAATAACTTCGCATTACATTCCGTTCTTTCAATTCATTTTAGGATGACCTATTTAAAGGATTGATAAAGTAGATGCATAAATAGAAAGTGACTTAGTTGGGATCGCGAAAATTACGTTTTCCCAAAAGTGACTAAGATGGGGTCTATAACTGGCCACAAAATAGACTATAATGGGGCAGGGGCTCTGAGAGGCCAGCGGCACATACCCAGCAAAACTGAACCCAAGTACCCCCGGGGACTGTTACGTATTCGAGATACGTGATCGTTAGAGCCTATACACTCACTGTATTCCCCCATTGGCCAGATCATCAACCTAAGTCTTCCGCATGCTACTTACAAATTAGAACTGTGAATCTCCTTAGGAAGTTTCCAAAGGTTCTTGCAGGTTATCGATCTGGTAAGTAAACGTAATTATTGTCTTAAATTCTGAAGTTACAGCGCTTTTGAAAATAAAATGCCGTGTATGGCTCGTTAACAAAATATATTATGACAACTGGAATAAAACGAATAACAATCAAAATTGGTTATTGGTAATTATTGTCTTAAATCCTAAAGTTCAATTACTTTTAAAAATAAAATGCCGTATATGGCTCCATAACAAAATATATTATGACAACTAAAATTCGTGAGGTTACTTTCATATTACATATTACCTTCATCCTCTCTTTTTTCATATTGATGTATAAGATTTACCCAAGGAGTGGGTTAACCCTATTTAGAACGATTTTGCACGACTGATTTTGAACAGTTATTTAACAATTATTCGCCTTCGGCGAATAATTGTTTTAGTATAATTACTCAGGTGATTATCAGAGAAAAACAAGAACCGTCTGAAAAACGTCGATTTTGTTTGTTTGTTTCAAATTGTCACGCGTCAATGAACAGAGCCGCGCAGTCTGTCGATCACATGCTCAATCGAAATCACATGCGCAATCGATAAACTGCACACGGCCTCAAGCAGAATGTCAGTATTCTTTAACTGCCGCTTCACTGAGACGAAGCAAGTGCTGACTTCTGTGAATGAATGTTGGGTTTCTCCGACCCGTTTACCAAAATAGATGAAGATGAACCAGGCTGTTTGGTGTAAAACTCGAGCCGGCATCACAAGTGTTAGCGATGGCATTTTATTGCACAATATCTTGTTGACATGATGGCTTCGCCGGTTAACGGACGTTTATAAATTGCCCTCGGAGATAAGCTGCTTCAGGTAGGACTTAAGTCCTTTATTGGCTTCACTAAACAAGTACACGGTTGTCGCAGATGTTTTGTTGTGAGGTGGTGACTTTAGATGGTGGTCGAGAGCCGCACGAACCGACAACAAACTAGTTTTCAGATTATAAAAACTGTTTTCTTTTCTCGTCACTGAAACGTAAAACTTAGAGAGACATTTATTCATCTTGTTTACTTCCATGCTTTTAAATTCTGCCTTAAATTTGTTTTGTTTGTGTAATTATTCTGTTAAATAAAGAAAATCTTTCTCAAATTTAACTTAATTTGTTGTCTTCATTTTAAGTCATGGACATCGACAACATGCAATTTACAAGGTTTTTTTTTATTACAATTAGCAAAAGTTTCATATCTTGCCTTCGAAAAGTGTCACCTCGGACTTACCTGCATCTTTAGTGCCTTTCAGAATTGCATTTTCTGTCATCCTATTTACTTCTTTCTCAGAAACATCAATAAATCGCTAAGCGGCCACTTTGGTCCCGCTAAAATCACCTCGCGCGAGGTGATTATAGCAGGATATGACGCAATCCTCGACCAATCAGATCAACAGAATCTCTATAATCACCTGAGTAATTATACTAAATAATAATAATAATAATAATAATAATAATAATAATAATAATAATAATAATAATAATAATAATAATAATAATAATAATAATAATAGTATAAAATAAAAAAAAACTCCTGTCCTAACGATGAATATTCGTCGAGGGGAATAATTGGGCTAGGCGAATAATTGTTTTGGTATAATTACGTACTCAGGTGATTATCAGAGAAAAACAAGAATTGGTCCGAAAAACTGTCAATTTTGTTTGCTGGTTCCAAATTGTCACGCGTCAATAAACAGAGGTGCGCAGTCTGCCGATTACGTGCTCAAATCACAAGCTCAATATGTCAGTATTCTTTAACTGCCGCTTCATTGAGACAAAGCATTGACTTCTGTGAATGAATATTAGGTTTCTCCGACTCCTTTACTAAAATAGATGGAAATAAATCAGGCTGCTTGGTGTAAAACTCGAGGATCACAAGTGTCAGCGATAGCAAATACTTGTTGATGGCATCGCCTGTTATTAAACGGACTTTTCACCAACCAAGTACATGGTTGTCGCAGATGAATTTTTTTTGTTGAGGCGGTGACTTTAAGATGGTGGTCGAGAGCCGCTCGAACCAAAACCAAACTAGTTTTGAGATTATAAAAGTTAGAGAGATATTTATTCGTCTTGTTTACTTCCATGCATTTCTATTCATTTAATTTAATTTGTTGTTTTCATTTAAGTAAGCTTATATCGACAACATTTCCACTGCAATTTACAAGGTTTTTTTTTATTACTGTACAGTTAGGAAAACTTTCATATCTTGCCTTCAAAAAGTGTCAGCCCCGGACTTAGCTGCATCTTTAGTACCTTTTGGTATTGCATTTTCTTTCATTGTGTTCACGTCTTCCCCAGAAACATCAGCAAATCACTAAGCGGCCATTTTGAAAATTAGTGCTCCCGCTATACTTACATCGCACGAGGTAATTAATATAGCAGGATATTACGCAATCCTCGACCAATGAGATAAACAGAATCTCTATAATGACCTGAGTAATAATACTAACACTAATTTTTTTGGTCAATTTTGGCGGTTTTCTGAATATCTAGGAAAATCTGTGTTAATTTTTACGTAGTCTATCCGTGTTACAATACTTTCCCTTGTCTACTTACACTTTAATACTGGAAGATGTGTTGTCGAAGAGTCCGTCGGGCAGTATTGTTAAAGGGTTGTCAAATAAAGTTCTGAGAAATGTAAAAGTTTATTATAAAATCATTATTTATATATAGGCTTCACTTCATGACATCAAAAGTAAAACAAAATGTATTCTGTTTAACTCTAAAATTACACAGGTGTCGCGAAAATCAAAACCATGAGTGTTAGCTAGAGCATTTCGTCGTAAACTGTATGACAAAAATATTCATCACCTGCAAACAAGTGGCAACGATTCCATACTAATTGATATCGACGTAACTCTTTCTTAAACATTCATTTTTCGTTTGAAGCCGTCCAACACAATATTCTGAATCTTCTCGGATTTTTTTTGTCTTAACGGAAAGGTTCAGTTTGAGAACACATACTTGAGTTTCCTTTTAAGGTAATAACGTTTATGAGAAAAGATCCATATGAGACCAATTCATCAGTGGACGCCAAAACACTTTATCCTGCTGGAGAAAGAGTTTATTCTTGAAACACCCAGAAGTTTTTTAACAACTTCTCAATTAATAAGGTTGTATTCCATTACCCTATGGCGCTTCCAGTAACTGCACAGACTCATCTTACGTTATTCTAGAACTCTCTATGAAGCTTAGTGTTTGTAAAAGTATTGTCTATTGGTGTGAATGTGATTCTGCTTTTTTACGCGCCCGCGTGAACTGAGGAATACAGGCATACAAGAGAGCACAAAAGAATCGAAGGCTCCTGTGAGGCAAGTCATGAATACATGTGTGAAGGGCCGGGTAACCGTATTAAAAGCGATACTTGCATCAAACTAAGCTACAAGGACTCGTGGACGCCATGCCGCATTGCGGAAATGCATTATGTACATTGTGTTATTTGCTTTGCACAAAAAATAATAAAAAGTCTTGGCTAAATGAGCTAACATTGTTGTACAACATTTGTTAGTTTAATAATATTGAAACGTTTAGTACCCCATGCTTGATGACATGTGTTCAACATTTTTTGTTAAAAGAATGTTTTGCTTTCGATGAAACATTTCGGCCAACATTTCACAAACGTTGAAGGTTTAGCCGGTTTTTCAACATTGTTGAACTAACAAATGTTGTACAACAATGCTAGATTGTTTAGCCGGGGCTTTACACACGCACTCTTATTCCTTTGGTTACACGATGTAACGCAAAGCTGGACGTACACGTTCTTTTGGTGATTTTACGTGGTTGCCAGTCGACAAAAAGAAAAGCGTCCAGTTTTTCTTCCAAGAACCTTGCGTCGTATTCTTACCGAGTGAAACTTGATGCAAGGGAACGATTTTGGTTGCCTAGCACGTGACCAAAATCTTGCTGTTTTCAGCATGGTAAAAATATTCCATACGTTCAAACGACGGCTTCTGACAGCGTTTTATAACATCGGAAGAAGCTTTCAATCGTTTTAAAGTTGCTACTTTGACTTTATCCGAGTGAAAATATATAAAGAAATATGTCAAGCGTTGCGATCATTTTCTAATGCAAAGTGATAATCATGATGATTATCACTTTGCATTAGAAAACTTTCAGTGTTTACATTTATTGTGGTAAATCGATCTTATCGCTCACACTGGACGTCGAATGAAATTTATTGCGAAGCGTAAGTTTTAGTTTCCTTTTTTAACCCTTAGCCTTTCACTCACGGAATTGCCTTGAATCTTTCAAGTAATTTGAACGTTTTTTTATATATATTATTTGCGAAGTGAATGAACTGTTGTGTTCGGCTGTATGTAAATTCAGTGTTTACGTCCTGATCTCATCGATTACGTTTGAAACCGAAGAAAAACTTACCGCTCTGTGAAATTTTGTATTCTTTCAGTCAAGTCATTTCCTCAGATTTTTTTAGGGTAAACTCTTTTACAGATTTTCATGTTTGCGTTTGATGTCTGCTTAAAAGAGCAGTTCTGCCTATCGAAGTGTAGCCGCTCTGGCAGACGCTCTTTAGGCTCATCAAGCAATCTCTCCCCCCACCCCCCCCCCCCCCCCCCCAAGCAAGACGAACCAAAAGAGCGCGTGGGAGGTTAATCAAAGTCGAACTTTTGGAAAATATCCGTCCTGAAAAGAAAGTTGCCCCCAAGTTTCGTTGAATGGAAGGAGTTAGCAGGCAACATACCTACTATCTGTTCATTTTTTTAAGATTAAGTTATTCGTCAAGTTGATTTTACATCCTTGTTTTTCGGATTGGTGAATACATGCAATATAGGTTGAGTAATGCATAATTTATGTTTTTGATTAAATTCCAATTAAATTGATATAAAGTTTAAAACCCACCGACCGAGTGGTAAAACCCCACATCGCGATAACTCGCTCAGTGCGCATGTACGCATTCACGGGTTAAAAATGATTTAGGAAAGATTCAGACATATAGCTGCTATTAAACAAAATATCTATATTTGTGCCAATCAAAATGTGAATCCGTTTGTGCTTGCGATGCGACTGGTGGTTCTCATCTGGGAATATTACTTCTTACTACAGCGAAGCACAGCCGTTTTCTCCATCAAAATTGTTCACTGTATTGGAAAGAATGGTTAAAAAGCAAATATTGTATAGAGTTCTTTGTAACCAAAAAAATAATAATTTCACTGACACCTCATCACCGAACCCTGAAATTTTTTCAGGAGTACGGTCACAGTGGCGAGACTCTAAACATTACTAATGACTTTTCCCTTTTTTCTTTGCATTATTTTGCGTCAAAAGTAAATGAAATACTTACAACGACATGAGGTATTTGAGTCCGGAGAGGGCTCTTCTATGGATACGTTTTATGTCATTACCATGAAGAAACCTAAGGGAATAAAGCAAAAATAGTTTATCTGAATAAAGGGTTTATATATTTTAATCATTGCTCCAAGGGGGAAACAACTTGGACCGTGCACAGGGATTAAGGGCCTGTTCACATGGAGGTCGGGCAGCCCGGGAAGGTGAGGCACCACGCCTACCCGTAGTAAAAAAAGCTAGCCTTCACATGCAACCCCAGATCAGTAGGGTGAGGTTTAAAATGCTATCGCGTGGTAAGTATTTTCTTCACTAAAAATGTTTTTCTCGAGTGGGACGTGTTGAAGATGAAATCTGCGGAAAAGCTCACTAGGCTTGTAGGGGTTGGCAGCCATGTTGTTTTGGCGGGCTTTGGCGGAATTCAGAAATTCGGAATTCAGAATTAAAGACAAATTCCCGGAGGACATCACCCCAGCTATGCGGGTTACCCCGCCTTCAGCGTTCACTTAGAGTAAACTCACCCCAGCTAAGTGACCCGGCCCGGCTGACCGGGCAACCCGCCTCGGTGGAGTACCCCACTTCTCATATGAACGCGACCACGAAAAAAAAGAGAGATTGTATGGAGAGACTGGTTACCCCATCTAGGCGGGGTACCTCACCTTCCCGGGGTCCCCCACCTCCATGTGAGCAGGTACTAAGTGTGCCGATTTGAAAGCTGCCATGCTTTCCCCAACAGCGTCACAACCCTACTCATGAATAAACCACAGATAATCCACATTCCCTTAATATACTCTGACCGGACGATTTAGCTGTTCAACTCACTGGAGAAAAACAATTCAAAGTTGAAACAGTGGAAATTAATTAAATTCCTTATTGTTTTGTTTACGGTTCCCCTTCTACACTGTAAGACAATGATAATTAGGCATGACACTTACAAATACATCTAAGTTTTTTAGACAAATGTAAACAATTGTGGGTTGAGTTGAGGTTTGTTCCAAATTTGCACAGCTTTCTTTGTCTGCCACACCTGGGAAAAGAGCTTAGAAATTAAGCTTGGACTTTGGACGCTTTGCCACGACAGGGCACAATAAAGTGGGTGACAACGCTGGAGTATTGCTCTACAGTAAGTATCTTGCCAAATGAACAATAGCAGGAGACATGATTTATTACTATTGACATAGTTAATTGAGGGACTGGTTATGAAACCTTGCCATGACAACAATGGTGCTGCATTTAGTTATGTTGAAAGGGCTGCAGCCGTGCGCAATCCTTTGTTTTAACGATCACACTACAGCAGTCCGGCACAGTTATCAAATTTGATAACCGCGTGACGTCACAACATGGCGCCAGCTCAGAGCTCGGTGAGTTTTCGGAGAGCGTTCAATAGTTTCGGTAATTTTTCGGTTGTGCTCGCGTTCCATACCCAGAATTCCAGGCCTGAACGTCGATAGAACAATAAACTTCAAGGCCCTGCAAAAATGGCGACCATCGGGAAAGAATTATGCGAGATCTTCCCTTGCGATTTGAAGAGGTGGTACGAAATGACAGTCCCTTTCAGGTATGTTTATTGTCTTTGCCATCAATTTTAAGGTAGTTGTAAATTTTTGTGGTACACGAAGAAAAAATGTCGTGATCTTCATTAATATATCTTTCGATTCAACACTTATTTGTCGGAGGGCATGAAGAATTGTAAGAGGGCACTATGATATTTTGATTTGCGGTCTGATTCCGCCACTGACCGCCATTGTTAATTACCTGTGCTTCTAGGATGACTAGAAATGAGGGCAGCAATATGGATTTCAACCGAGAGAAAATAGGTACTTAACCGTTGGAAACAGGGATTCGTTTTAACTTACAATGCGAGTTGCTCTCGGTGGAATAAATACCGGAGGAATCTTGATGTCCAAGAGCCCCAAGAAAGCGTGTACGTTGAGAGATGTTGCTGGCAAGCAAATAGGCCGAGTACAATACTTTCTCAATAAAGAGAAAAAGGAGCTCATGGACTGCGGGAAAGTCTAGTGATGAGGGGTAGGATTTCAAAATTAAGACGGTTATCCAGGAACGATTTTGATAAACAACTCAGTCGAAAATTATCGAACGCTTTGTTCCGGAAATGCCTCTTTGGCAATTACGTGTCTTTGTCTTGTTCAGTATCGTTACTAATATGACTGGATACGAACGGAAATAATTCGTATTTTTCTAGGTGGCACATTTAAGCTCAGACTCACAACAGTTCGAGATTTGAGCCACAGCAAACAACCTCAATACGCCCTTTCAAGAACAATTTACACGGGACTTGGCCGTTGCACTTCTATTTTATTTTTTATTTTACTTCTATTGCAGTACGTCGGTTCAATTATCTAGGACTGATCGAAGCGACTCTACACACGTTGCTACTCAATCGAATCATCGCCTCCTGCACTTTCGAAATCCCTGGTACAAGAACGAGACAAAATTTATATGAAGTCTCATTTTAAAAGTTAGTTATAACGCAAAATTTCTTCATTTCTTCATTCATACAGATTGACGAAGGACAAGAAGGAGAGGAGCAAGGCAACAAGAAGTTCAAATCATGTTAATATTTATGCAATAAACAAGCATCTTTGATGGAAGTTATTTTCTTGGGATTAGAGTTTCTTTTTGATCGGCTATCGCTCAGGAATTCTGTTCTTTAGCCAAAGCCGCTCGAGGTTTCCTCTGTCCACCACGACGCTATGAGGCTTTCGATAGATATCAAAATGAGCTTTGTCAGTTAATTATGGACAAAGATTGTTTCGTATTTTCCTGATGTCAGGCCAAAATTACTATTCTAAACCTTTTCTTGCGTACAATTCACTGTGCAACCGAAATCGAATGTTGAATTAGAGCCCCATCAAAATGTTTTCATATTGAAATGGCCACCATATTGAAAGAAGATGGTTGCTATGAAAACATGTCACGTGAACTGTAACTTGAGGTTTGATTGGCTAATAGTTTGTTTTGGTCCTGGTTATCAAATTTGATAACTGTGCCGGACTGTACAGTTCAATATCTTAAAAGGAACGTATCTATTGGCCAGTTACTCCAACACATTTCAAAATCCTTTGTGGTCTGTGCACGGTCAAGGCCAAAAATGCTAACAAAAACATATAACAAAGAAGTTTGTCAGGCTTCATAGCCATTGCCTTTGTAATTTTGTACAACTTTTTAATCTTTGTAATTTTTACCTTGTACCTATAATTTCAATTTCACAGCGGAGTAACTTATGTTTCGCATTTATCAAAACATCAAAAACGTTCCATACACTTGATTGAAGAGTATTCAAAATTATTCTACTTTGGCTTACGAGAACTGAAGAGAGGTTTCAACAAAGGCATCCTCAGGAATGAAAGTCAGATTGTTTTTCAACATTAACCTGAAAAATACGAAAAGATGATTTGAGATATTGGTGCTGTGAAAGATCGTCACACTTTAATTGAGGTTGAACTACTGCTTTACAACTCCAACCGCTTTGTCGGTGAAGAAATTAAGAGGCCTATAAAGCTTTACACATAAAGCGATTTGGCCAGCTTACGCCTTATTGAAGTTAGCAGAGTTTGACCTCTTGGTATATATCAATATATAATATAATATTTTTATTTATTTTTTCCGCGTGAAAGGGGTGAATAACCACACCAAGAAACACCGACACTGTGATCTGAGTAATATGGCAGCAGGACTGAAAGCTGTTAATTATAATAAACTCGTAGAAGTAATAAAAATAGGCACTCGAAGGAGTGCATGTGGTTTCAGCTACCATAATGAAAAGTTATTGTCTGTGTTCGAGTGACCCTAAAAAAGGTCATTGTAAGAAAATGAAAGGGAATCTCTTCAAAGATCAATAAATGATAAAAGGCAGTCTATGACTGCATGTGGCTACTGCCTTATTTTTGTAGAATATAACAGTCTAGTTGCAGTATAAAAGCAATGTTATATAAAATTCAGAGGGGTTAATGAACAGTTCTAGTCAGTGCCAAAATGTGCAGCGTAATTTGATCGTTTGTTTACACTTTAATACACAGGGGACAGAAATAGATATGGTTGGGATCTCTCATGGTTTACATCGCTGTTTACTTTAGATCGCATGGTCACAAGAAATTCCGTGAATCAAGACACACAGATAAACAAACGATAAGCTTTTTTAATTGAAAAATTTATTCAGACAGACCTGTTGTGTTCACGCCTAAAAAGGAAATTCGTACAATTTTCGCCTCGAGTGAAGCTACGTGAAGCGATCCAAGCGAATTGCGAGTCACTATTGTAAAGCACAATTTCTTGACTCTATTAAACTGAAAACGTTTTTCGAAAATTTCGCCAAGGCTATTTGAAATATGGCAAATCGATCAATTAACATAAAGAACGGTAAAATTCACATTCAAACCTGTAGTGTTTTGTAAAGTGGATTTCCAGGCGCACACACTGGCGAGAACGCCTACAGCTCATGTGATGATTTGCAGATCTTGTTTTGCGATCGCACATGTTTCGCCTTGACACACTCTCGAACAGGAATTTTTTCGCTATGAACTCCCTGATTTCCTCTTTTTAAGCAGCCGAGTGTTCCTTAGAAGTTGATCTTGTGATTTACAGTATTGAAAACCTGTGTTTTCCTTCCAAAAACCACAAACTGCCACCTTGAAAATCCACGCGTGAGAGATCCGGCAGCCATTTTGAATTGGATACAAGGATCTTCCGTACGAATAAAGCCGACTGAGATCTCCTAACCTGCCGTGGTGAGCTTTTGGCATTCCGAACCTTGACGGAAAATGGACTCACTTTGCGATCGCACATGTTTTCGACTTCACACAATCTCGAACAGGAATTTTTTCGCTATGAACTCACTGACTGTTTAAGCAGCCGAGTGTTCCTTAGAAGTTGTTCTTTTGATTTACAGTGTTGAAAACCTGTGTTTTCCTTCCAAGAACCACAAATCGCCCCCTTGGTGAGCATGAGAGACCTGGCAGCCATTTTGAATCTTCCGTACGAGTAAAGCCGACTCAGATCTCGTAACCTCTCGTGGTGAACCGTCAGCATTCCGAACCTTTACGGAAAATGGACTTACTTACTTACTTACTTACACAACACGACGACAATGAAGGCTTCAGCTTCAGAAGCTGAAACCACAAAAAATAATTATGAATAAATGTGTCAAATTTTGAGTTTCTAGTAAAGAATTAATGACACTGATCTCAGAGATAAATCGTCTCTTTCTTTTTTGACAAGTTCGACAGTGTAAACGCCGTGAGGAAAAGGTTTCTCATACTGGTGGTCATCATTGTTTTAAAAGGAATTCCGAGATAATAGTACCAGTGGTTGCTGGGATAAGGCACTCGTGATTATCCTACTAGAAGCCGGGTCATTGAGGGCTACTTACAAACTCTGCAGATTTTTCAGTCCTGAAAAAGTACGGCGGTTGATGTGAGTGATTTGGTTGAAGTTAAGAACCCTACACAAACATAAAGCAAACATAGAAAAGTACAATTTAAAAAATATGTATATCAAGACGTCAGAAGTCATTACCGAGAAAACTATTTGCCAAATTTCTTTATCGGCAAAATCTTACTTCTACACCTGCTTCGAACTTATTCATCTGTCTATATTCAAGAACATTGTTGCTAAAGGACAATCTAAAGAATTAAAAGCGGACCTTTCTTATCTTGCAAACATAGGTCATTTAACTGAGCAAACATAAGTAAACATAAGTAATTAAGCTCATTACTTATGTTTGCTTTTAGTTCCCTCTATTCTACAACAATATAGAGCGAAGTTCACGTTTTCCGTTGTTGGCGAAATTACCAATTTATCTACTCATGGCAAATTTATGGTTTCCTTTGATGCGGAAAGTTTGTCTACTAACAGATCACTTGAAAAATCGGTTGACTTAGCAGGCAATTACATTGAAGACGGTAATCCTTATGTTATCTAGCCTTAGTAATATTTGTGTTTACCAGTGCTCAGACACGTTTTGCTTTTGATGTGAACTATTATCATCAAATAAACGGTGTGTCTATGGGGTCTCGTATTGCACCCGTGTTTGCCAATCGTTTATTGGTCAACATGAAAGGACATGGCTAGAAAAATACAAGCGGCCAACAAATGCTTCTCATTAGAGACTGGTGAGACAATGCCAAATTGGTCAACAAACAATACCAAGCAGGCTTTGATTATATATCACTTAGAACCGTCATTTCGTAGCGAGCTATTGTCATTTTAAAATAAGACTCTTTTGTTTTTGTTGTGGCTGCCGCTGTTTTGTTGTTTATTTACCATCTTTTACTACTTTGACGAAACGATATTAAAGCATTACATTCTTGATTCCTGCAGTTTGGTTTTATGAAACCTCTAGCAATCTTAAGATCGTTTCTATTTGTTATCATCTTTCTGTAATTTTTAAAATTTATTTGCTCTGGCAAAAAAAAAATCCATAAAGGGCCAAAGAAATGTTTTTATAAAGGTCACTACACCTACTTGATGATGGAAACAGTTTTGTCTCAAAGCACAGCATAAAGCAGAATATAGTTTATTTAGTGATTTAGGCGATGAGTAAGGTTTACTTGCATGACTTAATAGGTTGCAAATGTCACGCTGATCTGTTCTGTTCCCTAGTTGTGCAAGGAGTTAGGTTCCCGCACACGCGTTTTTCAGATTCTTTGTCTTTCTGTCTTTTGAGTAAAGACTGATATTGTTAAATATATATATTTTAAAACATAACATTGTTAAAAAAAAAACATTCAATGAAGATAACGTTTAGCGTTAAATTTTTGAAATTTATTGTAATTCATTAATTACTTACAGGACAGACAGTTTTTGTAAATTAGAAAATGTGTCATCTGGTATGGACTGTAGTTTGTTGAAGGACAAATCCCTGAAAGAAGCAAAGATGGCAAACCGGCAGTTTAAAGAATTCTCAACTCCGTCCAATGTATAAAATTGAAAAGCAACCATGTTTATAATGTATCAAGCCTTCGTAAACAAGTTATAAGCAGATCCCCCTAAAATGGGGGCCAGAACAAAGTGGCGACTCCCAATTATATCTAAAAATATAAAAATAATAATAATAATAATAATAATAATAATAATAATAATAATAATAATAATAATAATAATAATAATCAAAGGAAATCGAAAAGTAAAGCAAATACAAAGACCTAGAACTAGAAATACAGAGAATGTGGCATATGAAAACCATAGTGTTCCCTGTAGTTGTTGGTGCGCTTGGTACAGTAAAGAAGGGGATGGTAGAAAACATCAAGAAAGTATCAGAGAGAGCTACTGTGAGAGAGATTCAAAAATTCTGCGCGAATCCTCAGAAAGGTGCTTAGTATCTAAATAAAATGATTGACTTGAGTGACTGATGCCCAGGTGCATGGTTTGCGCCCGGCTGATGCACAAAATGAACAACAGCAAAGACTGTGATAGTAGAGACAATAATAATAATAATACTCGCAGCATTTAAATGCCGTGTTCCTTGTAAATCAAGTGGATTCTTATATGAGTTTGATTTGGGATAAATGCAGGTACAAATGTAAGCAATGATATTTGAAAAGTCAAGAAAATTTAGCTCTGCCTCCTATAGTTACTTAATTTTTTTCAGTAGGCTACAGGAAACAGCTGTCGTTTATGCTTATTTATGCAATGAACTGTGTAAAACTCGCGTTCTGATTGGTCTAGAGGAGTGTGTGATTAGAGTATAGACGCACGATTGACGCCATCGAGTGGTGTGACCGGCGCACGTTATCAGAGTCTAGAGTCCAACCAGAGTGACTGGTCAACAAAGTTTTGCAAACTGTTTTTGCGAGTAGCTGAAAGGCAAATTTTCGCAGAAAAGGAAAACTGCCCAATTAAAAATTGGACAAAGACCGATCTCAACCAGTGATCAAAGAGTGATCTCAACCAAGACAAAAAAGTTAGAACTTTGTTGTGACGTAAAAAGGAAGCAATTATTTGTCGAAATATGTCGCCGATAGAAATCCGGTAATGGCTAGTAATCGATTACAAATCGCTGTGAAGCGACTTACGTGCTGTAATATTTTGGGGTCAGGATTTCCTTCTGGAATAAAGGTTAGTCTTGAAAATATTGCTACTGAAATTCTTTCGGATTATACTCTCATTTAGAAGATCACAATTGCATGTGTGTAGTAGTGTAAAACTGAGTTTGCTGGAAAGTTTTTGACTCAGCTCAGTCAACGCGATGCTCGCTTACGAAATGTGTTGAAATGTCTTGGTTATTGTATGAAACAAATAGATTCCATTTTGCCGTGGGTCTGTACTCTGATAACGCACAGAGGACGTCAAAACGTGGTGAGAACATCGTTCTCACCACGTTTTGACGTCATCTCTGCGTTATCAGAGTACAGACGCACGGCAAAATGGAATCTATTTGTTAAATAGAATGTGGAACCATCATGCAATAAAACGCAAGATTAATTATGTTTTGAAGAGGAAGAAGGCACCTTTTTTTTAAACGGGTAACTCAATCAGTAGCAAATGTACTGCTATCAGTAGGGGCCGTATAAAGTACATTATAATACTGAATATAATGGGATTATACAAAAAAGGAAAATATACCGAGTTCGTCAATGAGAATGTCATAAACTTGAATTGCTAAATATTTAAGACCTTTACGAATTAAGAGTTTATTTAAATTGGTAAAGCTAAAAACAACTAGTATTCTTCAGGAATTATTGACTTTTAAGATAAGGGATCAGCGTTTAATAATTAAGAAGCGAAACGAATCTGGGAAGAAACAGGTTATGGTAATAATAATGCACCGAGATTAAGAACCTCACAAGTTCAGAGTCAGTCTCAAGGTTTAAAACGCGCATAAAGACATGTCCTTTTTCAATCGAGACGTTTTCAGCTTTCAACTAATCTTCCTCGTAGACTTTCTATTATTATTATTGTTATTATTATTATTATTATTGTTATTATTATTATTATTATTATTATTATTATTATTATTATCATTATTTATTATTATTAATTTATTTTAATTTCCGAATCGATCTCGATCTCGAAAGAAGAACAGAAAAATGCTATTGGTGGTCACGGCGTTACTTCCGGTAAATAAATGTGCGTAAGGCATTTATTGTATTTATTTTACCATAATTAGGCTAAAACAGCAGAAAATGAAACATCTTACTTGTCTTGCTCTCTTAGGAAAATTAAGGCGAAGAATTTCAATTACTGTCAACGAAAGAACCTTATAACACTAGATCCTGTAGAAACAACGATACTGTTTTAATCTCAAAAGACAGGGTTTGTCAGAACATATAATAAGTAACGTGTACCTTGACTTCCCTGAAGTCCGCCGATGATATAATATTCATAACAGTAAATATCACACAGCTTTTTCCCTTGTTAAACTTACAGGTGTCCAATTACAGAGACGTTGTGAAACATATCTGCAGGCAGGTGCTCGATCTGATTATTAGGTAATGCCCTGAAAAAAAGAAATGAAATTTTGCATTTTTTGATACATCTGTGGCCATTCAATAGCCCAAGCCGATGTACAAACTTGGTAAAAAGGCATTGTGTTATTAATTAAATGTTTTAAACAGCAAATAAAATACATTTTTTCATCTCATTTTAACCCATGTAGACCAGGGGGTACGGTGCAGATTCTACATATGCCGACTTAAAACGTTTATATTTGAGCAGACGGCGCCAAACATAGGGAGTTTCTTCAGACATTTGTCTGGAGACAACTTTGTGTGGTGAATCGGTTATCACTGAATTTGATGTTACCATGACAACCACATTTTGATGAGTCCCTTCTTGTTAGAAAAAAAGTGTTTCATGTTTTAAATTAACACAAATAACTTTGATGTTCTACATTGCAAGATATTAGATGAGACGATTTAAATGCCTGGCTCTTGGATTTGATTACTGAAATTTCAGGGAAATCCAGAAATTCAAAATGGAGGATGCAAGAAGGCCGCTGTTTTGGGCATTACGACGTAATTTCCACGTCATATGACGACGTCCCTCCTCGTGTCGGGTATCAAAGGAAACATTTTTTATATGACCCTTTGCTCTTATCACTAAGATGTCGATATCAAGTTTTATTAACGACGAAGCCATTCCCCGAACATATTTATACTTACAACTCTACAACAATTTCGATTCCAGAGTTTCCGAGTCGTGATACATCCGTTATCTTGTTATTCGATAAATGCCTACAAAAAGTGACAAAACGTATTCATAAAGTTAAGCGAATTCCTTTCAAATGATCGGAATACATGCAAAATTAGCACACATGACGATAGTGAATGGCAGCCATCTTGGATTAGCTCTGGCGCGTACCCACGGATGATCACTGAGATTGCTCCAATGATATTACTCGCTGAATTTTTTTTCATGGTATTTACAACAGAATGAGACTTTTTTTTATTAAGAGCGCTTCACTGGCCAGTTCTTGTCATTTGGGTAATAATGAATGATCAATCGGCGGTTGCTGTCAGAAATTGCCTATTGTTTGTTTGTAAGGTGATACGGGATACTGCTTTCTGCTCATTTCTAACTTGACGCAATAAAACATTTAAACAATTAAACAATAAAAATGACCATAGAAGAAGTGTAAATTGTCTTCTATTATGAACTCAAAATCCTAACCAAAGTTTGATATGCATGTTGGATTTCTTGATTTCCCCAAAACTCCAAAGCTCCAAAATTGCACAAAAAGTAATCAGAACCAATAAAATAACACTAATAATCCTTGGCATTTCTTGGATTACGAAGAGCAAACAAAATGCTTACTGCTCTCATCGCTTTTTTGACTGATAGCCTTAAGAACTACTTACAAATTCTGGACAGCTTTAAGACCTGTAAAATCTGGGACCGATGTCAGCAAGTTGCCCCTCAAATAGCTATGAGAATAGAATAATAGCACAACTTACGTCAAGGAATTTTTGATTAAGTACGGCTATAAAAATAAAATAAAAGTACGGCTGCTGACAGCAAACTGTTGATCAAATATCTGTTGAATTTGCTGTGTGTAGTTTTCTTGTTTACTTGCGTACATCCCGTTTTTTTTTTTGTTTTGAATGATGAGTGTAAACACGTTAACCCAACTCCACCAAAGTAGGCCACGTTCATTGTCATCATCATCATCATCATTCTAGCTAGTGGTAATGATGATGATGCTGAAGAGAAGGAGGAGGAGGGTCATTTGTAATACTCATGATTATGATACTTAACGTATAATTTCCTTACTCACCTCCTTCACCTCTTTCATTAGACGTTTAAATTAGTGAGTATGCAGCAAACGACCTATTCCTTTTACTGTGAGGGTTATAATTGGTCAATTTGAATTTGGTACCGACTAATACATACCATCGACTGAGGTGTGCGAATTTTTTAAATGTTCCATCAGCTATTGTTTTGATCCCGTTATCATTCATAATCCTGTTAACAGCACAAAAAAAATCAAATTCAAAGCAACAACAACAATAAGTGAATTCTACTATTTTCCTTAGGATTTTTTTTCTGCATTTGTCTGGTGTTTTTTTTTTTTTTTTTTAAATTCGGGCCTGCTCTATCTAACATTAAGATGCGGAATCGTCTAATAGCTGTGGATACCTACTCTCAACGTTACATTCATTAGGTCACAGATACTAAGTGATCACTAAATCGGACGAAGTTTCAAACTGCTTTCTTTCACGTCAGTCAGGCTCAATCTTGTGCTTGTGTCAGTGTTATTTTCCTGCTCAAAATTTTTTTATGACACTTACGTGCAACATAATCTAAACAAGGTGGATACCATCACAATACTTTTTATTCGCTTGGCTACGAAGTTGAATGATGTTGGTCAAATATACTTGATTCCGTGAAACATCCTACGGAATCGTACAACCAAAATGAGTACTTGTTACCATTTTCAATTAAAGGCAAATAATAATTAAAATTATTACAAATGGTAATTTGGAAAAAATAAATAAACAATAACTGAAAAACGGTCCAGTTCTCCTGGTAGTAGACAAAATACTGTCATTACAGGAAAAAAAACTCATTACGTCCCCATGAAAACGCAGCCTTAGCAATGATTATTCTCTAACTTTATTACTTACAAATTAATCAGTCGGTCACCAGGTCCTTCTAAGGCCCCCAGCTGTATATGTGACAGCAAATTTTGGGAAAGGTCCCTGCAACAAGCGAAGATCATTTGGTCAACAAGAGAAGTCGTGTTCGTGTAAAATTAAGAGTGTATAATCCGAAGTGGAAGTGTGTTAGAAACCAAACATTCTTGAATTGGATTACCACCGTCTTGCTTTTTTATAGGATGTTATTTTTTATAGGTCCTTTTTCATAAGAACGTTGAGGCTGAGATTAACTAAAATTTAAGAACGTACTAAGAAAATTACCCAGTCTGAGAGTCAGGAAAGAACATTTTTATTCCAACGAAATACTTTTAAAATGAACAGTATAAATACGGATAAAACAATACATGCAAAATAACTGAGGAGAAAGTGCTGCCTTTGTAATGGCATCTGCAAATGGTTAGAACTTCTCGGATAAGGAGGATAAACCGTAGGGCCCCGTCTCACAACACTTCAATGTTCATAACCCTGTGGGACGCTAAAGAACCCACACACTAATCGAAAAGAGTAGGGCATGGAGTTCCCGGTGTGCTGGTCTGGTCTTTGTTCTATTTCGTGATTAGTAGTAGAAGGAGTCTCGTTATTGTAACTTATCGTTCTGTGAGTTCTCTCCTGTCAGAGGGTCTCCTCTGGCAATGTTTATAAATATATAAATAAAAATAAATAGATAACAAATTCAGTCTATATTGTCCAATTACCCCAGAGTAGGTGTCTTGGTCACGTCCGTATAAAAGATAACTTAAGAACACCATAATAACTTTTCAGACATAAGAACGTTAAGCCTCAGCCTCAAAATTAGACGTTTTTTTTAAAGAGTGTACAATGGTAAACAACAACTAAATTACAAGCCAGATTTTTTGCAAAATTAATTCTTCTGGCACTCTGATTTCTTTTCTGGAGTGTTTGCATAACGAACTGAAAAATTCATGTTAAAATCCCGTATATTTCTGATGAATTATTTCCCGTCAAATCTGGAATCGATTTGCGCAAAGTTTAGATGAAATAGATATACGAATAAAATAAAAGTAAGGCTTATGTCAACAAATTGTTGATCAAATACAGCTACGGACGGACGAGGAAACGATTGCTCCTCGGGTACAAAGGATTGTAAACAAAGTTCTTATCAGTGTCCAGCCACGGATTTTGAATGCCGTATATTTGTGAATTTATTTCCCAAGTATATATATCAGGTATATATAAGGTCTAATATTACAAAAATTTACGATTTAGAGTGAAGATCAGGAAAAAACAAATTGCTTCTTTACATTTTTGGATATCATTGCAAGGTAATAGTCATTGTATAGAGGAGAAATCTTGTTGTTACGGTGGCAGCACCAATCCGCGGCTTACGGAATCTATTTTGCCACGGTTTTCATAAAAAATATACTTATTTGGATTATTATTTTGTATTTTTTCGAGTTTTCTTTTGTTTGTGTTGCTTTTTATTTATTGCTGCTCAGTTGTTGTTGTTGTTGTTGATAGAGATAAGATTAACGTAAAGGACATTCTAAGCATAGTATTTCCCCGGCATGGATACTCACATCTGAACTAAATTCTTCATTGATCTAAATGATCCTCTCTCGATATATTTAATGCCGCAATTTTTCATCGACCTACGTAACAAAAGAAATGCCAAAAATCAGAAACACTTATATAAACACCGAAACTTTCGGTGGCATTTTTAGTTGTTAGAACTTACAGATGATCCATCTTCAACAAGCTAACAAAAACGTCTGAGGTGAGAACAGGGCCAAGCCTTAGGTTATAATCAACATTTCTGTGAAAAATAAAATTTTGATGTGATTAGCAAGGAAGCTTGAAATCAGTTTGTCGGGGAGGCATACTACTCTTACTGCAAATAGTACACGTCCCGATAGATTCCAGATAGTACCAAAATTGTATTGGAAAAACATGTACGCTCTTAGCGAAATGTCACCAGTGGATTTAGAGAATATTTACAGACTATTTACGCATTCATAAAATGTCTAATTTTCCAGAAGTTTTCAGAAGCTATCTTTCAGCCAACTGTGAGGCGGGAAATTACCAGTTAAACCAGGTTTTTGCTGGTTGTGATTCTAGAAAGTTCTGCCCTGTTATACAAGCGAATGCGTATTGTTCACTCTCTCCCTCTCTCTCTGCCTTTGAATAAAAGTTACATGTACCGAGCGCTGGATTCGTTTCGGTGTGTTTTCTGACTGTTGACGCGTTGGTGAGCAAAACTTTTCAGCAAATTCTGCTGATAACAGGCGAAAAAAAAAAATACAGGAAAGGAAAAAAAAAAGGAAAACTACTTGTAACATAGTTGACACTGTATTACGTTTCATTCACCAGTCATTTCAGGCCAATCACTTACAAAGAACTTAGCCTTTTTAGTCCTTTTAGAATCACTTTCAGGTCACCAAAAGATATTTTGTTACTTTGTAAGTTTCTGAAAGAAAACAGAACAACCTGAATAAATTACTGTATTAGTCAAATTATTAACAAACTAATATGACTGATATGACGTAGAAATATGCTAAAGCCATACATACCAATTATTTCAAGATTGCTTTTCTTAACCCTATTTGGCCAATTTTAAACGGGGTTCCAACCCGCTCTCTCTCCTTCTCCCCACTTCATGTTCAGTTATAGGATTGATCAATCCTATAACTAACAGCGATAGCATTAAAGCTTTGACAATAAAACTTGGAGGCAACGTGGTCTGACGTGAGAATTACTAGTACGTCATGATTTCCAAACTACAGCCATCTTGGATCCGCCATCTTGAAGCTATCGTCATTTTGAAAATCTTTGAACAAATTCCGTTGGCCAAGATAGTCCAATATAGCGTTAGAAAACGTGACAAGGTTTATTGTTAAACGTTTCAACTCACATGATAAGCATGCTTTCAGGCAGATAAAATCCTCCCATGATGAAGTTTCCCTGAAGATTTCTGAGACAGTAATGAGACAAAAACAGTAAATTTTATTTTACAATTTTGCAATTTTTAACAGAATATAAATTCGATTAATTTGCAAAGCGATAAAACTATAGCCATAGTGATCATATTTTGTTTGCTAGTGTAATGGATCAGTTTTTATTCTTCTTCAAATACAAGTACTGAAACCCAAAAAAATTACGAACGTTGCACGGCGGTAAAAATAAGGCTAGTCTGTGGTGAATTTATTTATTTATTTGTCCTCTATATTTAAAGGCATGACTGAGGCCCGGGCAAACGGATACAACACGTTGATGCAACATCCTCCAAAAATTGTTGAATCCAACATGTTGCACTTCTTTGGCCACGGTGTTCCACGATATAGCATGATGTTGAATGATGTTAAACGAAGTTTGGTTTCTATGATGCATCGTCTGCAACATCGTCCAACATTTCTTTCTTGCTATACCAAGACGTAAACTGATCCTTATTAATGGACCTTATACATCATGCCACGTTCTTATATTTTCCGCATCCGACTTTACATGTTGACTGTGTACGACCTGAGTAAAAGACGATATAGCGATAATTTCGGATAGTGAATTACGTTAGCACTCGACATTTTTAATGAAGTGATCACGTGTGAGAATATCCTTACATTATCTTAAGAGACGTCACATTTCGAAAAGCATTCTGTGCAATAAACTTCAATCGATTCCTAGAGAGATCCCTGTGAAAACAAAAAAACATCGTTCATCAAATCAGCTTAGAGTAGTTGTTATTTTTGATAGTATAGAGTGTGTGCACGACGACCATGTTGGAGGACCGAGACAATACAATGGTTTTCCTTTGGGAAATATATTCTATTTTTTATGCAAATATCTTCTTTTGTTTTAGTCCTCCAACATGGCCGCCGTGCACACACTCTATAGAAACTTACTTCTTCACTTTCATTTATACTATAGCGATTTTAGCGTAAAGACATGCTTTACTTCGCTGAGCAAATTTACACTGTAAAAGTATCATCCTGGCGGTTTCTGGAGGCCTCCTTGCCATAAAATTTTTGTGTTTATTACTACTGAATTGTGTTACACTTATATATTTCTTTTCTTTTTTTATGTACCTTGTAATAAAATGGCATTCTAGTCTTCCTTCTTTGCCAGCAATTAATAATAAATAAATAAATAAATAAATAAATAAATACATAAATATATAAATATATAAAAAATAAATGGAAGTTGCACAGTAAGACAAAAATAGACGAATACTTACAGTTTCGACAGGAAATTAAGTTTCCCAAAGGAATCTTCATGAACCGCCTCCAAATAATTCCCTAAAAGATTTCTACACAAAAATGTAGCACCGATCAGAAGAAAAAAAGTTGCGAGATGAAAACATGACGTTTCGGCTACTTTTTATTCTGAAATGTTTTTCCAAATCTTTCTTCATCAGAAGATCAGGAGAAAGCAAATGGGACCCATAAATTATGCCGAAAATGTTTCATAACATGTACACTTACAGGATAGAAGTGTTTGATGGTATTTCGTCAGGCACTTTTTCAATACCGATACATGTTACTTCAAATCTCATTTTGCCAAAAGCGGTGCAGTTACAGAAGTTTGGCAGTGAACAATAAATAGTTTCAAGTGAAGATATACAAAGAAACAACAGGCTTAAGATCGTCAGACTCATACTGGCAGACATTGCTTCGGCGAACGTGTTGCCACCAGTTATACGAGAAAACAGTATTCAAAGCCAGCCAAACACAAATGACTTGTTGATGTCTCGAGTTCAAGTTTTATGTAAATGTTCCTGACATTAAAGCTGTAAGCCAATCCAAAGAAAACACTTCTGAAAGATATATTAACAATTACATCAAATGCGCACTTTGAAACAATGGTATCGATCTTGGAATAAAAATTACAAGACAATACAATAATTTAATTAACACTACGGTTGCGGGATTTTAATGCTAAATACAAACATATATTTCTATAACAATTAGATAAAAGAAAGAGAATAATCTCTATCTAAGACGGAATTTCAAAGTCCACAGTTTTTAAGATTGTTTAAGATGTCCGCTGTCCGATACTAAAAAAAATCTTCTTTTTTCTAAGAAACCTCGAGAAGAGATTTAAGCGGATCACTAAAGTCTAGCTGTTAAGGTGAGCATCCAGTGAAGCATTTATTGCAGGCTATTAAGGCCATATTTTGCAAATATTTCCCGTGACATGTAACGAAGACGGGTTGGCAGATTGTCCGCTTAGAAGTTCGAAATCAACGGCCAATCGATAATAGATATCTCAATAGATTGAACACACTCCGAAACGTTCAAACGTTCATAGACAGCAAAAACAATTTACGAAAGGTACAGCGAATCAAAGTTAGTCACAGTATGAAAAAAGTAAGTTTTCGGATGAAGGAATAAGATTTGGCCGTAAAAGCAATTCAGTTGTTCTAACGGTAGCTTAGGCGGATTTTCTAGTTTCCTGAGCACCTTTCCGCTAAGTTCTCAACAACGCCGAATATTTCCGTTACAATGAAAAACGCAAGGAAAAATGACTTCCCTTCAGTGTTAAGATATGAAAGTGAGACGCTGTTTCGAGTTTTAGTGGTTCCTCATGCCGATCAGAAAAAAAAAAATACATAAGAGAACAGAAGCTACCACAGTAAGTTACAAATATGAACATTGCGTAAAATCTTTATATTGTGGGACATGCTTTTTTACTGATTTACATCAGGCATCAACAAAGAAAGGACATAAACATCGAAAAGACGTTTACTTTCTATGAGTTTCTTGCACAAGAATCATTTTACCACTACTGGTATCGAACCCTTTACTCAAGCAAAAAGATTAATTTGAAGCTCAGTTTGCATAAAAAAGAAGATTTGTTTTTCGGTAGTTAAGGAAAAGATCTTAAACTTCGAACCTCGCTGATTAGCTGACGTGTAAATGATATCCTAGAATGGTGGAAATTAAAATATAATAGAAGTTAATCCTTAAAGTTAAAGTGTAAAACAAATATCAAATTGAAATGGTAATAATAATGGTGTGATGACGATTACTTAAGACGTAAAAGAATAAGCACCTTATTATGAGAAAAAAAGATCGTCTACACAGTTCACGTTGGAGTAGGGTCATTAAGTCTTATGCGGCTGCAAAGTTTGAGAGACTTTGGATGGGTATGTGAATTAGAAGTGTTCTGCATTTCAAATGATATTCCGTCTCGTAACCCAATTTAATAAAAGATTGTTGTTTGTTTTTTCGTCTCAGGACATTCGAAACAGCATAGATGTTTTTACGTCTGAATATCATATACGCAAAGTTAAGATGTGATTGCTATCTTTTCTTTTCTTTTTGGTTTCCTTTGGATCATGTGAAAATGAACCTTGACGCCAAACCTTAATACGCTTGATAATTTTTTGTTTCGAACTGTCGCGAACTTATTAATATCAGAGCACGGCATCTCGAGAACCTCTAAAATAAGTACGTAGGATTACAAGTAAGGACAAGCAGCGAATTGGCGACGATAAAAGGTGAGCCTTAATCGTTATCCATGGTAGATATTAAAACTGAATCGTAAACTTTTAAAACGTACATTGCCGATATTAGCATAGTTACCTTGCTTTTACCTGGATAAATAACTGAGATATGAAAACTAAACCCTAGAAATTATGATAATTGAAAATACATTTCTTGACCTTCAAAAGGAA
Organism: Pavona decussata; assembly: GCF_977016875.1. NCBI lineage: Eukaryota > Metazoa > Cnidaria > Anthozoa > Scleractinia > Agariciidae > Pavona > Pavona decussata. The sequence continues at coordinate 49,983 of NW_028145756.1, forward strand.
GTCAATCTAAGGCCATTGATAAGGAGAAGAAGCTGGTTTATGATGACAAAGAAATCATGGTTGCGGAAGTTTTAACTGTATTAAGTTTATGCTTTGCCGGTTTGAAGTCAAGTAAGCGGCTATCCGAGAGTAGAAACCTCACAGTGATATCAAACCAGGGCCAAGAAAAAATGCCTCTCGTGTGCAGGGAATAATCAAGGGACTCGTTTCAAGAAACCTTACTTAAATTACGACACATGTTTTCCTACAGAGCTGCATATATAAGTAACTTGTGAAACATTTGACCTGCTTTGGCAAAGGTTCTTGTTGAGCAATGGCGCTGCAACTTGTTTTGTCTACTTATGCTAACTGGTCACAGCCAGACTAAACAAGTTATTTGCTCGCTTTCGTTGTTATCGACTTCGATTCAGAGTTTAGCAGCTCGGGGCTTCGCGGCCAATTGCAGGATTCCTAGAGATACTTATTCAGCAATATTTCCCACGATGTTTTAGGTGCGCTTTATGATAGGTGTCTTCATTTTTAAATGTACAGCGTTTTGCTATGTTATTTGATTTTTAGATTCCTTTACATTTCGTTTGCTTTACTCAGCTAACCCTACTTTTACTGACACGTCTTGTATTATAATTGCAGCTGTGTAACACACTATGCATACAGCATACTTCCGTTGTCTGCTTACTACTATTACACTTTGGCTGCTGCCTAGATTCTCCAACACAAGTGGTAAGGAGTTGCCCCCAGGGCTGGAAATCATTAGCCTAAAAATGTGCGGTAAGCGTTCTTATTGATGTTAACGAAGAAGAGTTTTGTAAGGGTCCCCAGTTATAAGCGGTTTAATGGCCTTTTAAGCAAGTTGGCATCACAATTAAAATCATCATTACAGAGAAGGATCGAGCGATCACCGACAGTATGTCTGACTGACAGTAACAGCTGACTTAGTAACTGACTTATTAAACTACTGACTCAGTGATCAATCATGCAAATGTTTGGTTTTATAAACAGAATTGATACGGTAATTTGGTCACCGTAAATTAAGAGATTCGGGTGCTAAAGTTTTGAGCAGTTGAAAAACCAGGGGCCAAATACTATACAAATACTTTATTGTACAAATACTATATATTTTATCAACTCTGTTGATCAAACCAGAGATTCGTTTCCAATACTCACCGACGCGGTATCACAGTTTCCGTCAGAAAATTACTCACTGGATATCAGCTCAACTTTCATGTTACTTGTTGTAACCCGTAGTGGAACTTAAGGTTTCGATGGCAAAGGTGTAGCGTATTTCCAGTTTTTATTTATCGGCTCGTTTACACGTTCTTCGACTTATCGAACGGAATACTCAGTATATACAATAAACACACATCTCGTGCACCGCAGCGAAAACGATGAAAACATCCTTACAGCAACAATAAAGATAGTGAAATAGCAGGATAACAACTTAAAATTTCGTGGCTGATCGATCTACCAGCCTTCGCCCGTCGTGGGGGGATAAAATACATTACTGCAATTATGCAAAAATAACAGAGAGATTTAGGGCTCGAAATTTTGGAGTCATCTTGACTCCATTATCAAGAGAAAATCAGTTCATGAACGCGGATATTTAAATAAGCTAGAGCTAAAAATTAACATAGACGACGTCGAAACGTCGAGCCCTAAATCTCTCTGTAATTTTTGCATGATATAATGACTAAGAGAAAAACAGTAAAAGGACACTACAAAAGGTGTCCTTCGTTTCACAAGAAAGTTAACTTACGCTGTGGATCTTCATCATCTTCAAATTCTCTCAATCAAATTCCATTAGAAATATACGCCGACTAGTAGAGGACCGTAGAGAGCATGTTGACATTGGGGTTTATCGGGGTAAATAATCATTTTTGACCTTATTACATACGGTCCAGTATGAGCATATTACTTATTTTCGAGAACGCGGTTAAGCTCTGATAACTCAGTAAAACTCTTTGCAGGTCCCAAGACGGAAAAGACTGCAGCGATAAAGTTTTCTCCGTCGCCTTTCATTCCATCTGGAAAACCCTTCAACATCACTATTACGTTCACTCCTGGTAAGATAATAAAGTAATTTGAGCCGGAGCACGCTGTAATTGGCAGTTAAAATATGTTGGCGTAAACCAAATGATGCAGTATGTTAAAACTAAATGTGAAAATTCACGAAAACCAGGCGATGTTCCCTAGTTTTATTCAAAAGGTTCTTACTCAGTCATTCTAATGATGTAACCTTATATAATGCTAACGCCAATGTAAACACGCCTGGTGCTGACTGGTTCCCATTCCTGTATTATCAGATAACACAGCTAAGTTTGTTTTCACTCTTAGCGGCCCTAAAGATCAAAGTGAGGAAAACATTCTATTTTTTACTTTTTATAATAAACATTTTCTTGGGGAAACTAATCATGCGGGATCCAAGAGAAGTGTTGAGAGGAGGGTTGTAATCCGTGCCAATTTTTTTCCTTTTTTTTTAATGTTATAGTTTTGCAAACACCCTTAAAAAACACTCTTTGCGAAAACCCTTAAAAAAAAAGAAGAAGAAGAAGAAGAAAAAAATCGCTGGATCCGCCCCTGTGAGTGTATATGTACAATTAAATGTGTGAAGCTGAAGCATGCACGAGGCAAACTACACTGTTTTTTTTTTTTTTTTTTAAAGAACGTCTTATTTTGGAGCTGAGGCTGACCGTTCTTATATCTATTTTTGCGATTTGAAGCTGAAAACATTCTTAAGACGTTCTTAAATTACATGGTATACGCTACATGTATTTCAGTAAATCAGTGCGGACGTGACCAGGAAACCTATTAATGAAAGTGCGTTGTCTGCTGAGATATAGTTTCAAGAACTGCTGATTATGACAAATCGACATGTGTGTCACTATTGTTAATGTTATACAAAAATTGCCCTTAAGTATTATGGTTAATTTACATTTGTTGCCTTGATTTTATATACAGATTAGAAAATTAAAGCCGAGGGAATGTTCTTAATACCTTCTTAAAATTTTGGTTAACCTCAACCTCGACGTTTTTATAAAAAAAAAAAAAAAATTCTTATAAAAAAACCTCAAACAAAAGAAAAAAACAGTGTATATAGATAACATGCTTCTCAAGCGCCAGGTCATTATGACTAGTAGCCCTGAGTTGTAATTCCCTCAGTTTAGTACTATTTGTTTACCTTTCTCGGACAGCTGTAGACATTTTTGCCGCGACATCACAATATGAAGTTATGTCTCAACCTGGAGGCCGAAACATACTCAGAGGCAGTGATGACATGTGCCACCAGATTAAAAACATTTGTAGCATACCAGCAGGGGGTAAGAGAGCTAATCAACGAAATAAAGACGTTGGAGGGGGGAGGGGGGGGGGGGGTGTACTCATGAGAATTTTTGGTAGAGTTGTGCAGCAAATTTCTCCAACCCTTACCCTATTTCAGACCAAAATGTGTAATTTTTCGGTACCCCTTTTTAGCCCTCAGTCCTCCAGTGTTTACATTCATTTTCAGACCTGGTTTCTAGAATCCATACCTGTTTTTAGACGTTCAGATGATGAAATGATATGGAGTCTACTTTTCTTAAACTCATTAATAATTCATGAAGAGAAAACAAAGGAAATCACTACCGTGAAGGAGGTTTGGAAATGTGATCTTAATTATTATAAAATTTTGTGAACTTTTGCTTCGAATTTCTCCAAGACTTATTAATAGTTTGAGAAACTATATCAAACACTCAAAAGAGTGTTTTCTCTTATTTTCAAACACCTCGAGCTTAGTAAAAAAAAACTCGGCTGCGCCTCGTTTTTCCCACCTACTTCTCGGTGTTTGGAAATCGGAGGAAACCCTCTTCCTCACGTTTGATCTATTACTTAACGTTTTTTGACATCGGGTCAGTTTCAAAATTACCCTGAAGAAGAAAGGCCGTGCGTTTCGAAAAGTTTCAAAAATGTATTTTCGTGAACGTAAAATTGGCCTTGCTTCTTTTTGATTACAACTGTCACCCCATTTCAGACCAAAACGGCATAAAAACTACACCCTTGGCACTGCACATACCTATATAGCTTATAAAGGGGAGTACTTCCTCCCACCCCTCCCCTAGGGTAAAACCAATTTCATATTTGGAACGTAAAACTATAAGCTTCCGCAAACTGATACTAGACGGATAATAACGATCTGTCGAATTACGGTAATTAATTCTTAGGTAAGCTGTAATTCACAGGTTTCCTACGGTCTACGTGAAATTCGCTCCGTATGCCTTGATTGAACTCACTAAATTTCACCCGTTTGTGAAACTGTTACTATAAATTCTATTTAATCCTGAAAGTTGAAGTGATCATTTCCAGTCTTTAAATTACAGTAGCCGAATTTTTTCCTTATCAGATAGTTTGTATCTCTGTAAATTTGCAACAAGCGTGTCTATTGTTCTTTACTTTTCATCCTCTAAGATTTAATTGGTCAGTTTGCTCCCTTCTCTAGAAACATTCGTGTGGAAGTTCACAGATATCATGAGAGCTTTTCCTGGCTTCCAGGTAAGCATGGGAAATGTGTTATCTTAATTAGTTGCTGGATGGTCCATGCTGGACGTTCTTCCACTAGAATGTTGTTCAGTTAGTTAATGAAAAAGTTATCTTAAAAGAAAGTTTCTTAAATTGAAGACAAACTGATTTATAACAACGCTCGTGAGAAATCATGAGCAGTCCAAGCAGGAGTCGGCCGCCTCTGTATGAAAGTGTTGCCGAAGGGAAGAAAGACATAAAGAATTATAGAAGATGTCTGTCGCAGTATTTCATTGTTTAGTTAGTTAGTTTGCTCATTTTGGTAGTTGTGATAGAATCATTTCGGTGAAATATCTCTTATTTAACCGGACGCCCTTCTCGTCTGTTCAGGGAGTTTGCAAGCCGGCCCGTAGCCATTGTAGAGAAAACTAATGGCTTCTGTTCAAATTGTCAAGTTTTCTTAAGGGACACTCGAAAAAGTATGAGTAGACATGTCTGCCAGATTTGGATCATGCGAGGTTACTACTGTATGCGAAAGATAGTCTAAACAAGCTAATTCGCTCAAGGAAACTCGATTTTTATTATCTATCGCCTCAGTGAATATTTGAATTCAACTGTGGGTCTGCTGTAGATTTAGATGAGAATCCAAACTTTTGTGTCACTTTTAACCCCACCCCCCCTCTCACCATCACCCAACGTAATTCAAGGCCGCCCTCGACACACTACAGAAAAACACAATTAAAGTCAACCAACCCGCACACAAACAGTAAGCAATACACTTAACTTTGTGTGGCGAATGACCTCACAATCAAACAGAGGGCACACCAAATCACCCCAAAATGATTTGTATCAGGTGCGCGTAAATGAATACTGCTTTGATGATGATGTAAATGAATACGTTGCTTTGGATGGCTTTGATTACTTCCGGGACAATTTCAAATATCACAAAACCCAAAATCGAAAAAAATTATCATTATATTTAAATTACTCTTTCTTTAGTTGGGAGGAAAAAAGTTGAAGTAATTACTTGCTCCACTTTAACTTTTTATTTTAATTCTTAACCATCTACTGTTCTTCTTCTTTTTTTTTTTTTATTTCTTACCATAATGCATTTTCACTTTTTCTTGAAATAACAGATGACGATCAGAGTGACATGGAAACTGTACAATGAAGAGCATTACGAGTTCTTCTGCGTTGATTTTGTGGCGAGGATACATTAAATAATTCTATCTTATGCCTTGAAATTGGTATACAGGGAGTGGCTGTCCTCCACAGAATAGTCCAGTGAGGAGAATACGTGAACGCGGGAGAAATTTATCTGTCACGTGATAAACTATCGCGCGGTAAACAAAATCGCGCGCGTCCACCAGTTCTTCCTCGCTTATCCTTGATCGAAGGAAAGGAGCATTTAGTATAACACTAATCAAAGTTTAAACACCTGATTTACCAGTTTTATTTCATACAATCGAAAGTACAAGTAATAGCGTTTTCTCTGGCTACTGGATTAATTAGACAAAAAAGGTTATATACCGACTTATCATAAAAAAATGTCAATAAACTATTTTTTGAAATATATTTCACCTTGATTTCTATGATTTGTTTTCATGTTTTCTAAATATTTCTGCCGAGTGATGATAAAAGCTCTCTGACATAAACATGCGAACCTGTGCTAAGCCACACTGCTAATATAACTAATATTTTTTTTTTTCGAAAACAATGATTATGTTTTTTTTGGGTTAATACACGTTAAAAAAACAAATTTGTTTACATATATTCAAAAGCTACGTATTAAAGTCAGTGTAAAATAGGCAATGTAAGCAGCAATGCTTTTGAGTTATTTAAACATATAGGAAAGGAAACATGTCTCCATGGGGCTGTTGGCGTAAGCTTAAACTTGAAATCCTGAGTCATATTTTGAGCAGGCCTGTCCCGATCGTGCTTGGAAATGCTAAAACATTTCTCTCTAGAATGCCAAAAACTTCTTGCCTTATTTTCATGATATTTCCATGCAAACGTTATTTAGCATAGGTCATCCTATGAGGCTGAGTAAAATTAATGATATAAATCCTTAATTTAATTGTCTGGAGTTAATGAACTCTCTTTCTCGGATAATGGATTAGGGGTACGACTTTGAGTTTACACATCTTTCCATCGCCGCCTGCATCACTTTGAGGGATTCCGGTTCGTAGTCATCCCCTTATCTTAGAGCGACTCGACATAAAACTGCGAGAGCGTTTGCTTGAGAGCCTCTCACTCATACTTATCTAGACTTTCATTTCGCACGTTTCTTTCATTCGTCCACTTTCCAATACACCGACTGAATTGATTCAGACGCCGAACTTAATTCGGCCGAAAATAATACACTTAAACATATTATGACACTTACGGTCCAGAAATGCACCTAACGCTGAATTTGGGTACTTTATATAAGGCCCCTTTTATATGGGGCCCTGGACACCCTCCCAGCCAAAACACTTCAGCGAGCGTTTAATTAAGAAAAAGTTTGACCCCTTTGCCCGAGCCAGCAGCGCTCTCGCATGCTTTGATTGTCTCGCCTTGACGGAGCTGACCTGGCTAGGCAAGCCAAAGAGTTTACATGGAGAAAAGTTGGTCCGGCTAGGAGGGTGACCCTACTACCGAAAAAGGGTGACCCAGCTAGACGGGTCACCCTTCCAGCCGAGCCAACTTCAAGTTTTTGTTTCTCATGTCAACGGTTCGCCAAGTTTTGTAAGGATATGTAGGAAAGTTGGCTTGCCCAGGGAAGCTCCTCCTACCCGGACAACTTTTCTCCATATAAACGGGGCCTAAGACCGAGCTCATATGACTTCATGTTTGACAGAATTATTCGTGTTTTAGTAAGATTTAAGGTTAGGGGACACTTTGTAATGTCTATCATACAGTTCATACATCTAATTACCGTGCATTTCTGGACATATCCCTCGAAAGAATGGAACTAGAATTGCAATAAAGATGACTGAGAATGCAAACTTTATCCATTACTATCATTGGGACGAAAGTCATATTACGAAATAGTAATTTTTAAAGCTTTTCCTCAAAATCCTTCATTACATGTAACAATATAAATGAGATTTCACTTGTGCTGGAATGTTCTTTAAAACAACCGTTTTGGTTGACAACTGAAAAATACAACTAACACAATCTGCGTTCATGTTACCGTTCCACTGTCCACCGTCTGAAATGGGCGGTAGGGCTTTCCTTAGAGTGAGCGCGGGCGTTTTCCCGCCTTCTCTTGATCTTCAATTTACTTAGGCTCGATTACCAGCCGCTGTTCGGGGCTCGCCCGTTCTTCTCGTAGAAGAAAGCTGGACCCGAGGAAACGGCGGAAATCGAGCCTACAGTCTACTCGCATCTTAATTTTCTTTGCGCCGGTCCGCACTTTTGCAATCAAGAACAGTCCTATAATCTCAGATCGTCTAATCTAGTTTAGACCAAACTGATTTTATTCGAATAAGTTATGTGTATGGGATCCACTCTCTCCCTAACCCCTGTCTCTTTCCTACAATGTATTAACCGGATAACTATGAGGCCCGGTTCAGACGCCGTACTTCTCATGTTCATGTTAACCAGTTGTAGGCGTAAGTTTTCAGTTGACGACAGTGAAACACACAAATCGTGAATCGAGTGGCAAAGAACAGGCAAAGAACTGTTCTGGTGTTGTGTTGATTTTGTTACCACCTCCACTCTAAGCTTTAAACAACGCTTTGTTTAATGCTAAAAGATTTATGCAAAAAGGTTTCGCTTACCGAAATACCAAAATACTGTGCGAAGCAAAATCAATATAATGGATCATACGCATTCAACAATAAGTGTCAAGCAAATCTCAAGCTGTGGCATTTAATATCCTGACCAGATTGTTATAGTGTTAACATATGTACATCAGTGCGTACAACCGTTGAAATGAAATTGTCTCATTTTTAATGTTCTGACACTGACCATTCTGAGTGAAACACGATTAACGCCGTCTGTTTCCACCGTTTTTATTTTAAAGATTGTTTTTTTTTTTTTAATATTTGTGAAACTTTCACAACTAATGTCAATTTAACATTGAAAAACTTGCTGGCTTTAAAAACGCGTGGTTGTAAAGAAAAACACTAACATTGCAACCTGACAAAGAGTTGTCTAACTACTCGAAACGTAGTTCAATCAAAAGATTTGAACCTCGAAAACACTTGTCTTAAAGGCGAATAATTTTTAAATTGTTTTTTTTTTTTTTACAGTTTTTTCATGTTGTGATAAGGAATCTGACTGAAGGCGCCCTTTTGAAAAGAATATAAAGAGGCAAAATCAACAGTAAAGTTGTATTACTAAGATTAAAACAGAACTAATTCTGCATCAAGTGAGTTTCGTCTCGACCTTGCGATTGTCCAACCAGGCAGTCGTCGGCCAAGAGACACTAAACCTTGACGACACAGCGTTAAGCAACGTATTGGGCACAATGCGATTGTTTTCCAAGAATGTCTTATGTGAAGAACCGCCTTAGCTGAGAAAACAACAGCAACAAACATAAAATTAATAATTCTTCATGCGTAAATTGGATACCCGGTGGGCTAATTCACGAGTGCCTCCTAAGTTAGTATGTATCCCAAGGATTTTCTTGTTTACAAAGTCATCAGAAACAGTACAAATGCCACCTAACAAAGTACTCTGGACTGAAATTTGCTAAAATGTTTTGCAATGAAACAATAACGCTTTTTATTTGGTTACGTTTCTATCTCAGCGCATATCGTTAGAAGGTTTTACCAAAGTACAAATCAGAAAGCTGAAAAGTGTTTCATAAGAACTACCCAGCATTCCATAAATTCAGTACACTGTTTTTTTCTTTATTACAATGGCTTTTTCTAATAGTTGAATAACCAATGAATTGTCGCAGTAACAAGAAGGAATTTTCAGCGCTTTTCCTCGATTGTCCGTTTTCTTTTTTGGGAGAGATCACAGCCTTTAAATGAACAACATTTTCTTTATTGCTGTAAATGGTTAAATGAAGGATACGACGTGATTGAGTCACGGGACATTTTATTGCTTATTAGCTTCGCCTAAGGAAAAAATATTAACAGTTGCAGGAGATATATGTTAAGTTGGCATTGTGACCGCAACAGCGTGGAGCCAATTACTGCGGGCCGATATCTTTTGCCAGTACACCAAATGAATAAAGAAAAAAAAATCGTCAGAGGTGTAAAATATGCCGTGGAATATTAATTAAAATTTCAGTTTTCCTCATGCGGTCTCCAAGTCATGGAAAAGTACAAAAGTTTTATTTATGTGCAGCTTAACCAATTGGAATATGTGTGTTTTATAGTTTTGTTAAGGCGTAGAACTTTTACTTTTACTGCAATTTTGTAGATGCGTCTCCGTCTAGTTCGAAATATTCTTTTTCTCTACTACGGCATGTATTTATTTTGTGATACAACCCTTTAGATAATAGACGTCTAAACGTAAGTACCTCTGAACAAAAGTCAAGTTGAGTTGGATTGTTTCAGTGGTAGTTTGAAAGATAGCGAGCAATGTCTAAGGGTTCGCGACTGGCAGTGGTGAGAAACAATGACATGGAAAAATGGTGTACATGAAAGAGTCACGGAATTCCTTCTAGTTCTCACTTCGTTTCAAAATACACCTGCTTTTAGAACGAATTTGAATTGCACCTAAACAATTTCAAATGCAGAGAAAATTGTGGGTCGAAATAATTGTGGCCGAATTTTTTCAAGGAACACTGTAAATATGTTTTTACTCTTGCCAGATTCGGCTTTTTTAAAGCAACTCACATTTGGCTTATTTCCTTGACATGCAATAGCAAGGCAGGCTATACGAATAACTAAAACATGCACTCAATAACACCAAGGCTCGCATCAAACGTCAAACTTCACATGAGACGAAATAAACTGAGCGAATTGAGTTCATGATAAGTTGGACGTTTGACTCAATTGAGTTTGTTGGATTCAACTTGGATCGATTCGTTTTTGCTGCTCTGAATTTGGTTCGACGAATTAGGTCGAGCTTTACCCATTTGGGTCGACCTAAATTTCAATGTATTTCGTCTCATGTGAAGTTCTACGTTTCAGCCGGGCCTGAGGGAAAATCGGCATTTTGAGTAAACTAAATGGGTTTGTTTCGTGACTCGCTAATTAACTCGTAACTTTTCAGTCTCCCTGTCTTTCGTCAGTGAGAACTCGAATGTAAATGTTGTTCAAGTGTTTAATTCTCTCTCGTGATAAGGTAAGGTTACTTATTCTATAAGAATTATCTACTATCTTACACTTCTATTATCTTTTTTTGCTTACTTATGATCCTTTTGCTGCCTAATTTTGAATGTTAGTTGTATTTATTTTTTCAGGTAGATTACCCATATGTGTTATACTTTTTGTTTTCTGTGCATTGTAATTCGCACGCAACTTTAAAGTTATTTCCATGTTTGGCTTCCTGGTACGTTCTTCAACTCTATTAATTATTTTAGAAAGCCTGTACTTTCCATTCATTTAGTGTGATTTTACATTGGTATATTCTTTTCAAGGTATTAGAACTGGTATTGATGTTGCTGTAAAGCATTGCACCCATATCACATGAGTCCCATGATTCGATCCCTTTCAAACCTGAGTGTTTTTTTTTTTTCTGTCGGGCTTTCTTTTCACATATTTTTTGGGGGGGTTGCTGTCTTTCTAACTCGGTCAGTTACGAACCTTACCTTATCACGAGAGTGAAATTTATCACTATTTCGTAGATGTGAACTACGGATGAAAGGTTACTTTCATCTGCCGTTAAAATATGATGTTTCGCATATTTAATTTTCATCCACAAGTAGATTTTGAGCTTACAAAATGACCAATCTCGGATGGCTTGAAGGGTTACATAGCTCGATTACCGTTCAATCCTGTGGTTTTTTTTTCACGTTTTTCTTCATATAACTTTTCATGTTTTAGGTAACTCAGTCAGTTACGAACCTAACCTTGTTTCGATCTCTTAATAATCACGAAACATGTCAGACTCAACTAGAGTGCACCTGAAAGGTATTAGTTCAGTGGTACTCGTGGTACAGTGGTACTCGTGCTGATGTGTTTAAAAAGAACTTCTATTTTCTTTCAGTATGATAATTTGTGTTTAATGTTGTTTTACTGGGTCTTCAAATACAACATGCAACGCAGTGTGAGAGAAACAAAAATGGCAGGATATTTGAACATTTTTGGTCATAGTGCAACCAGATCTAGAGCCTAAGGTTCGCTTCGCCAATAAACCTCAAGGGAAATAACTGAATGAGGAATATGCTAAAATGAAACTTGCGTGTATCATATGGAAAAACTTGAAGTTCGAACCTCCAGAAAATTTTAATTCATTTTCGAACAATATTTCCTTCCGGTGTTCATTTACGAAACTTACTCGCTAAACTAGCAGTTATTCTGGGACCTCGCCCCTTGGAATTATGTTCACTTTGGTTAAGAAGTAATCGTCTGTTTATCCACGGTTGTGTTTGTTTTTTTCCATCTACAGGCGGAACATAAGCCATGTTTGTTTTTCTGAAGTTAATAGTCTTACTCCTGTGGATTGTGGTATTCTGTGAAGGCATTCATTGCCCAAAAAAGTGCACCTGTAATCCATTTGGAAAACATACTCAAGTAACATGCAGCGGTATTGATCAAGTACCGATGGGGATTCCTTCAAGCGTTTTGATTCTGTAAGAATGTTTTTATTGGTTTTTCTCGATATGTTGTCTTTTACTTATTGCTGTGTCGGTTGTGTCTCGTAGACAACTTTCAGGAAATTCTTTACAGTTCGTCCATGAAGGTGTTTTTGCAAATCTTACTTCACTTAAGAAAATGTAAGTAGCATATGGGGTCCTCTGACATAGGGTGATTATTTGGTGTTTAGTCATGTACAAAATCCAGTCGTTCCACACCCTAAGGCCGCGTTTTCAATCCAGCCAATTTACACAGAAGGTTAAACCCAAGATACAGATAAAGTGCCTGTTTCTACAAAGGCGGTGGTGTCTAGCGATCCACATCTTGATGACGAACACCTCTCATAACTATTGAGTAATATGGTCATTTTGTATAACCCATTTTTTCTTTTCCTTTTTGTTTTAGGGAGGGGCAAATGGGGTCATCTAAAGAAATGGAATCCCGAGTAGGGAGGGGGCGGGGGGAGAGTGGTGGGTGGCCAGGGGACTATAAATTACAGTTGGATGGATAAAATTTAAACACAAAAATATGAACGGTTATCGCACTAATCACTTAACGCGAATCTCCTCTGGTTTCACCTCTAAACAAAACTGAAACTGAGTAAGATTTGGTATTTAGCTTGTCTCGAGCGTTGGACTAAGAAGGTATCGGAGGTCCTGAAAAGAGCCGAGTCAATGACTCTCTGCACTTCTGTCACTAGCCTGCGTAGCAGTCGTTTCCGTTTCCTTCAAGCCAAGCGGGGTAATCGCGCGAAAGCGTTGGGCAAAAAGGAGCAAAAAAGTAGGAGCGGGGGGGGGGGGGGGGGGAGGAAAGGAAACGCCTGCCGCTGAGCCCAGACATTTTACCGAACGCCGTTCGTCAGCGAACGGGAGGCAATGATGTATTTCCATTGGTCAATCGTCTGTCAATCAAACTCATAGACCAAAACGACATCAGGTAAACCGTTTATCAAAGATGAAAATACAGGCCGAGGCGGAAAACTACGAAAAAGAACTCTCTCGAGTGTCCTTTCGATTTCGAGTTTGCTTTGCTTTGGAAACGACTAAACTACTTTCGCAGGGAGATACGTTAATTCAGTTGAAACCGGAGTAAAGGACTGCTTTAAGAGCGAATGTCCATTAACATCAAGCAAAATCAAGCATTCTCGGTCACGCTCAAAATATAGTTTTCATTGCGCTTTGGTTTGTTGGTAGGTATTATCGTCTCAACAAACTTGGTGTCATTCGTTTTTCGAAATCCCGCCGAATTTTTTAAAAATTTAAGAAAATTTGTTCTGGCTGTCGGCGGTCTTAAAGACACGAAACTATTGGAAGCAAAATTGGCTGGTCTGAAAGCTTGTTTCGCATACGAACAAAGAAATTTTTATTCAAACTTTGTAATCATAAATAGATTGGGGAGGCCTCAAGTAAATACTTTGTAAGAAAATTTCAGTTCTAACCACGGTCTGAAAAGGAAATTTTCAACATTTAGAAAGACTCTGTATTTCACGCTACGCGAAATACAATTTTATCCTGGAAACGCGAGGAAGTATTTAGCCATGTGGAACAAGCTCATTCTGTCTGTAATTCCAGCTGTAAGCAAATGAGTTGATATTCTAAAACATAAAAAAAAAATTGTCTTTGGTAATTTTATCTACGCTTTGTTCAAGCGACGTAAAATTAGAGAAAATCTTCTAAAATATTGCAACTTGAAGTAATCAAGTTGCCCACCGCGATTCTGTTTTCGCTGAGATTTACCATAAGTTAAAAATGATTGGTTCTCATGTGCCATTTGACGTGACAGTGTAGGCCCCAAGGGAGCGAAGCCATTTGGGGGCGTTCGGTAGAATGTCTGGGCTCAGCGGCAGGCGTTTCCTTTTCTTCCGCGCCCCTCCCCGCCGCTCTTACTTTTTTGCTCCTTTTTGCCCAATGCCCTCGCGCGATTACCCCGTTTGGCTTGAAGGAAACGGAAACGACTGCTACTCAGGCTATTCTGTCACGTGTTCTAAGTACTGAGTTACTGGGAGACTCCAAACAAGCAGGGCCATTTACCAAGTTCGTGTGTGACATTTTTTTCTGTATAATGCTGGGATCAGCAGTTTTCAAAGCGTATGTGCATTGGAAAACGAATAAAGATGGAAAATATTTCAGCTAACAAGAAAATGCTCCGTCTTTACTTAACAAAAACAGTTACTGCAGTAGTCTGTTCAATCTCTAGCGTAGAACTTCATGGAACGAATCCCTGGTATACACAACGATCGTTTGAGACTGTTGCCGTGGCAGATGTCAAACACCAAGCAATATTTTACACAAAAGATACGTTAACCTTATATGTGCTTTATTTTGTTGTTTTCAGAGATCTTTCAAGCAACCTCCTAAAATTCATTCCACAGAATACCTTCAGGAATTTAAAGTCACTCTCAGTCATGTAAGAACATTTAAAGTTTGTATCCGTTTTAAAGACATCTTTATGTAATTCAATGCTATTTCTACTCAGTCTGTTACTACATTTTACTAGTACGCGTGACGAGGACACTTAAACATGTAAATTCAGAATAGTTTTCAAATGCGCCACTTTGTTGAAGACCGCTCAAAGGCCTGGTTCTCATTTGGCACCCTACGTTCCTGCGACGTAACCTGTGGTGCTACCAGCTGACATCAATTTTTCTATAAGAGAATTATGAATTATTCAGTAATGACACAGGCAAACTCCGAGTGCTCCTATTAGGATTCGAACCTAAGACCTTCTGATTAATATCAAATAATGTTAGAGGTGAATGAAGCTCCTAGTGTCCTTGAGTTAAGCGTCAATAAGTTTGTTTATTTTGTAAAAATGTTCAATTGTTTCCGTATAACAAAATTTTGATAATCTGCGTTTGGCGTGAAAAAAAAAAAAAAAAAAAAATACCGCTGTTTCCCTAGTCCGTCTTTGCTAAAAAAGCAGTAGTTTTTGTACCTTAAAGTCTCGATCGTTCTGGCCTGTGAGCATGGGCCATGGACGTAATTAGACATTCCAGAGCTTTACTTTAAGTTGACTTGAGCTCGACTTCGCTGACGCATCGAAGATTCTCGAGGCATACTGGCGATAACATATTTAATTAGCAACTATATCTATCCCAGCATTCATTACATTGCAAGATGGTGTGGCCAGCATGAAGCATTCGTATGAATTTGACTGGAAATCTTATCACTTTCATCAGCGTTATGTCGCAGGGACGTCTGGAAGTTCGCTTGGTGACTAGGTCTGCTGGCTACTCCAGCGGCACATATACAAGAACCCTGCTTAAGTGTAGCAGTTACTAACTTGACTTTCACTTTTGTCCAATGCAGTGACCTTCATAACAACAAAATTGAAGGAGGATTTTATCTCCCCAAAAGTGTTAAGCAGATGTGAGTTTTGATTAAATGCATTAATATAACACAGAAGAATAGCGATTAGTCATACAACTGTTGATCTCAAAGTTCTACCTGGACCGTGTCAGTTAATTATTGAAGCTTGAGCGGGAAAAGAAATTGGACAGCAGCATCTGTCAACTTGCATGTTATTTTTGGCGGAATGTTCAGCTGTTCTGTATTTGGAAACAGGTTCCTCAAACTCATTAATAATTCATCAACAGCAAAGAAAATCACTACTGTGACCGTGGTTTGGATATGTGTTCCTAATTACCACAAAATTTTGCCAACTTTAGCATCGAATTTCTCCGAGAATTATCGATCATTTAAGAAGCCATATCAGACACTCGAAAGTGTGTTTCATCATATATCCAAGCACTTCTAAGCCGTTTAAAAAAATCTCGGCTGCAGCTCGTTTTTTCAACCTATTTCTCAGTGTTTAGATGTCTGATCAAACGCACCTTCTCGTGTTTGATATATTACTTCCCCTCCCCTCCCTATTCATGCTGTCGTCCTCTGTTGTTTCCTTTTTATTTCTCGATAATCATTGTAGGCTATCGTGATTATATATTTGATCTGACTGGCCAAATTAACTTATCATCTCAGTTGATCATCGTAAAGGGATTCGAAAGCTAACGTTTCCAGGGTTATCCCAGCTCATCAGTTTCGACTCCTCCACCAACGCACTGATAAGAACCCCCTTATCGAACCTCAATCCTGTCATCCCGGTAATACGACCAAGGTTTTATCGCTCACCGATGTCCGTATTAAAAGAGATACACATTAAATAAAAGCGTTGATGTGCCTTTTCAGGTCTTGAGCAATGTTTCTAGCCTCTTAGAAAAACACTCACACAAATAAGTACTGTAAGAGCTATCACCTCTTATCTTCTAGCAATCTACAAGAAAATGCACTGTCATTTGACGACCTTAAAGTGATTTTGAGAGGCTTAAAGAAGCTGTCTTTCTTGTAAGTGAGTTTTTCCTATTACTGATGACATTCATTATTAATGCAAGGTTAAAACTGTAATGTGTTTTTTCAGTTAGCTATGATAATGGGACCACAAAGTTAAAAACAAACAAAACAAACAAACAAAGAAGCAACAACAACAAAAAAGGATTCCCTAAGCAATGAAAATCATTTCGGCATTTCATTTGTGCACCTATTATCGTGGAAAGAGTGACCACACTTGGCTACCAATTTCTTAGTCGCCATAATATTAAGGAATTTTGTTGAGTTACACTGTTGTCAAATGATCTCATTCCGCCAAAGAAAACAACACACCATAAGGTGTCCAGCCTCCTTTAATTTTCCGACATATCTCAGACATTTTTATTGAAGCAAAAATGTCCTCGAAATGTCAGGATATTGGAGCATTTTTGTTCATAGTGGAAGCCAGCCTAAAATAAGATAAGCTCAGTTAACAAAACTTAATGGAGAAAATTGAATAAGGTAGTGTCCAGCCTTCTTTTATTTTTCGACACTGAAAGTAGGTTCTTAGATTAAAGAAGTCGTGAATATAAAAGTTTTTACACAACTTGATCAGGATGTTTGAAGAAAGTCTGACATGACTACTCTATTTTGAAGTTACTAATTTGGAGTATAAAGTACAATTCTACTCCCCAAACCTTCTTATCAAAACATTGGATTTTCAATATCTAATTTTCGATGCTCATAACAATTTGACTTAAGCTACGATAAACTTAATAAACTCTATTTTATTCCCCACAGGAAAGCTGATTCCAATAGACGCATTGGACCTGTTCTTAAGTCAGACATCTTTGATGGCTTTGAAAGAATGGTATTTCTGTAAGTCGCGTAGAAGATAAAGGTGGGGATGAATATACAATGCGAGTACTGTCATGAAGGGGCCAAAAAGCGGTATTTTTTCTTGTTCTCTAATGCCAAATATCCGTAAATTACAGAAAGAAAACGATGCAGTAAACGTTGCGACAATCAATCGGATGCGATTGCTAGAAAATTGAACCAAGTAAAAAGGGCAAACAAAAAATAAGAAAAGAACGTAGAGATAACAAAATAAGCAGAAAGGAACAGCTAAAGTAACACTTACAGACGTTAAATGGCCTTTAAAAACGGACAAAGGAAGCGATGTAGAAAGCGCCAAAAACTTAAAGCACAAAGCACAAAACGAGAATAAATAAAAAAGCAAAGACGCAAATTTATACTAATGAACTACGGAACAATAGACGAAGTTATGCAGAAAAAAACGAACAGAATAATAATGAATTTCAAAACGACATACAAGCGTGACACAACAAATATTCCTAAAAAAAACAAAGGAGTTCGTTTCAAAAGAATGCGGCCGCAACATGTCATTTACTAAAATGTTGAATGTACAGTTGCAGGGATGTCCACAACAGCATAAATTTGATTCTCCCTGCATTAAATTGTTTTTTTTTTTTTTCAACATTCTGCTTCTAAAACCCGACCCCCAACTCGTCCCAAAGGATGCGGATGTGGAGAACACTGTTAAGCTCAATGCTTTTATGGAAAGACGCGGAAGCAGATTGGGAGTTCAGATGTACTTAGATTTCGACTGAGCGCGACACAGAAGAAAAGAAACGCTTGAGACTGTCCACTGTTTTGGAAAATTCTTTAAGACTCATTTTTCAATATGGCTTATGAAATATTTGTTCACTTTTCCCGAATTATGTTAAATTAGGGACGGGCCATTATTTTTCTGGAAGGGGGGGGGGGGGGGGGGGGGGAGTATGAGAAAGTTTTTCCTGCAAACATTTTTTTTAACACATACGTCTCCGCAAACATGTTTTCCAACATCATCTTCGTGCAAAAATTTTTTTTTCCATTTTTTTTTGCAGTGTTCTTTTTATTTGTGCTAAATGTTATCACTGCCTTATTGAACTATTTTATGAAGGACGTAATCAATAGATTATAGCCACTTATTTTGTCGATATACTGTCCACTCAGCTCACCTTTTCAATTTTTTGGCAGCTACTGACGCAAATAAGGGGCATACGACAGGAAATAGGCAAAGGGAGTAGCGGGCTTTTTTTGAATTATAGCCACTTATTTTGTCGATATACTGTCCTGTCTGGTTAAAAAAGTTCAAAGGCACTTTAATTATTATTGAAAAAATAGAGTTCTCGTTTATTTTATAGAATAAACAACTACTACAAAAACGTTTTTCATTTGTCAACGAGTGTGTAATGCATGACAAAACAGCTGCTTGAACCATTTTGTCTATCGTCATTTTTTTAGATTTTATTCGTTTATGTCGTCCATGTAATTCATTGACTTCTCAAATATGTTTTAACTAGCAATGATAAATATAGCCAAGATTAAAGAATATTATCTGTTTAATACAGTTTCGTGAAAAACACCTGATATATGAAGTTTTGTACAGAGCAAAATGTTGACAAGTAACGTTAAGATTTAATTGCCACAATAAATTCCCATGTTTTCAAGAATGATATTTAGCTATTTTCAGATTTGTCATTTGCTTTATACGCAGTGACTACTTTTGTAGTGCCCAAATTGTGTTAATTTGTATACTAATGCTTCAATTTGTTACTTTATTTTTTTTATTTCAGTTTTGGTAATAATGTTTTTTTTTAATATCTTACCTGACTTCTCTGCAAACATTTTTTTTACCCTATCATGTTTGCAAACAATTTATTTTGTCTTTTCAGACCCTGCAAACAATTTTTTCCATATTTCTCATACCCCCTTCCACAAAAATAATAGTCCGTCCCTTAGTATATTTGATTTTAACGTTTGTCTTTCGTTTTAATCAGTTATACGAAAATTCATGCAATGCACAATTGATAATTCCTCCATGAAAATTGGGCAATATATCTTTTTAAAATTCGTCGTGATAGACCAGCGTGTGCCTTCATTCTCACCGCTCCTGACGATTTAATTTATACTTATCTAGATCCCTGGGAGACTGCGGCCTAAAGTACATCGAGAGTGGGGCATTTAGAGCGATGAAGCATCTGAAACAGCTGTAAGTAGATTATTTAATAACAAACCAGAGCAAGTTTTAGCGGCTTAAATTTTGTTTTCTTCCCTCAGGATTTCTTAGGGGAATGAAATTGTAAAGTACAATTCGTTATGGGCAGTGAACATTGAAGCCCTTGAAATCCCTCTGAACATGAAGTCCTTGAAAGTAAATTTGGCGCCGATATTATATTTAAATATTAAAAAAAAAAAAACAAAGAACAACAGAAACAACAACAACAAGTGCTTAACCATTTCCTTGGTCACGAAGATATTCGAACTCAGTATTTTTGATTAGATTACCTTTCTGTGTTGCAAATAGCTTGCAAAGAGCCGTATTAGTATCGGAGTGGCTTGTGGATCTTTTCCTGAGCCCTAGCTCTCACTATCAACTAAAGCACTTGCGCAAGCTAAAAAAAAGATAGCATCAAGACGTTCTAACAAAATCACAGTAATGCAAGCATTCAGCATGAACATAACAGGAACAAAGACACTGCTTTTCTGTCGGAATCTACCGAGCAATCAAGCTTAAGGAGATGTTAGGAGTATCTGTAATTACTAGAAATTTACTGAGTGTTCTGAGGCTATTAGACCAGTCACGAGTATGGAGAAAGTGCGAGAATGTTCTTAGTCACGCGGTGTTAGAATAATGTAGAATTGCATGACTAAGCATTGTTAAAAATAGAGTTATTGTAATATCCAAGAACAGCTGTGCCTAGAAACTTCTGGAATTCCTCTGATAACTATACATAAGTAGTCAGTCTCTAGCCAGTATCGTGGGGTGTGTGTGATTAGAGTCCTCAGTTCCCTGTGATTTCGAAAGTGGCATTCCGTGACAAGTGATAAGAGAAGTGATTTCCCTAGTGATTGTAAGTTGCAATTATTGTGGCGACTGGAGGCGGGATTTTCGGTAGTGGTGGCTTGTGACCAGTGTTGGAGGTAATATGTCAAAAACGAGGGCGAGTGCTTTATCACGGGTTCCAAATACCGAGAAACAGATGAAAGCACTCGGCCTGCGGCCTCGTGCTTTCATCTGTTTCTCGGTATTTGGAACCCGCGATAAAGCACGAAGCCCGAGTTTTTGACATGTCTTCTCAAATGAAACAATAAGAAATTAATCTCATTAAAATGCAAATGTTTGATCTCAGATGAAAAACATGTTTCATCTCAGATGAAAACCTGGTGGTGTTTCATCTGGTGTTTCATTGGGGTATCAAGATTCATCCACCTGACCGAAATGGAGGTCATTTATTGGCTTTTGACAGCATGAATTATTAATGAGTTTGAGAATGTTTGATCAAGAGTTTTGTCAAGACAAGGATAAAGCTATGCCAGCGGACGAGATAAATTATAAAGCAAGAATAGATTGTGTAGACTTTGTGACCAGTAATCGCTACCATTGTAAGTTTCATCAGTTGTTGTCTTAATGTAAAAATATTGGTAGTGATTGAATTTCTGGGTTTCACATCTTTTGATACACGTCCGTAACACTGTGACTGCGCTTGTGCTAATTCTTGAACAAAAGATACATAGGTTGATGTAACTCCTATTCTGTGTGTATGAGTGCGCCTTTACTATCGTAAGTAACTCAATCAGCAAAATTGATAACTAATTACCTAAAAAAAAAATGAAAAAAGGATCATGATCGTTTTCTTAAGATTTCAATGGCGCCTGAAATTCTCCCACAGCGTTTGTGTACAATGGTTTTGGTTCATGCAAATTGAATTTATTACATATTTCCTTAAAGAAACGTTTCTTTGCAGTGACCTTAGTTACAACCAGTTGTCTCGCTTACAACCGGGAGCATTGGAAGGACCTGGTGAAAAACTGATTACTTTGTAAGTCACTTAACCTAAAACAATTCCTATAATGGAGACCTCAATTTAAACTTTTCCACGACAAGGAAAAGCAGTAACAAATGGTTTGCTCTCACCAGGATGACTCTTCAGGAACTGTTACGATAGGAAGCTATTCGTGCAACTTGTCTCAATTGTGTCCACTGCGTCGTACTATTACGACACATGTTGACGAAACGTTGCGTAGTGAAATGAACATCCCTCACAAGGTTTTTGTTCCAGAAAAGTTTAGTAAGAAACGAAATTTGTTTCTAATCGGTGCAACACTGGCTGAATGTGGTGTAACATTGGCTTTATAATGTCACAAACGTGGGGCTTTTTCCAAAACTCGGCCGATGATTGGCCGATGATCTGGCCCTTTTTGTAGATTGTAGGAGGCTTGTGTTCCCGAAAGGTAGGCCAAGATACTTTTTTTTCACATAAGGTTCAGACTTTTAACGTTAAGTTGCTGCAGTGGTAGATTATTTTTATAGCTGAATTTTTTTCAGCACTAATGATGGATCCGAAAAAAGTGAGAAGCGAAACGAAACGAGAAGATAAGCTATAGCTATATTAAGGCGAAATTCAAATTACTTAAATTATCCAACTCAACTTAGTATTGTTTGAGTAAAGCACAAAAAAGGTAAAGATATACCCCAATATTTAGACAATTTGTCGTTTGTAAAGCAAAAAATGCCAATTATTAGGACTGAGCATAAAACCAGTTGGCTTCAAGACTTGCTACCTGTCGCATATTTAGTTTTAGTCGAGTCAATTGTTTGTTATCATCAACATCCTGGCATTAGTTTATGTTGGATAATAGATAGCTATCCCATTTTTTCAATTACTGTTGGTGAATATTCATTTTTATTCATTGCTTATTTTCATTTCAGACTTACCCTGCGGGATTGCATGGCAAAGTTGCTGGATTAGACATTTCTTTGCCACTTAGTGTTTGTTTGTTCTAGTGTTTTCCTCCTGACATTTTTTACTCACGATAGGTACCTGGGACATAACGAGATGTCGACGATAGCCGATGGCACATTTGAAAAATTCAACAATCTCGGCAGAATGTAAGTTGATATACACGCGTTAGCCAGTAGTTAGCCATTTTCGGCCATTGAAACAGTTATGTCAACGATAAACTGATTTAACAGACAACTTACTCCAAAGTTTGTCCTATTAGATGCAAAAATGTATTATTTATAAAATTGAAGTTGAAGATTTCGGACAGCATTAAGGCTATGAAGGGCTATGAAGGGGGGCGGGGGGGGGGGGGGGGAAAGTGGACGGTAGCAAGGTGCAAACAGTAGTAAAGGAGGGAACAACGTCGAAATAACAGCAGGAACAAGGGAGCAAGGACCCCCTGAGGTAAATAAATAAATAAATAAATAAATAAATAAATAAATTAATTAATTAAAAAATACAAATTTCCTGTTGGCTAGCGGGAACCGTGGTGGTTGCTTAATGGATTGCGACTCCGGGCACGAGGATGGCTTCTGGAGTACCATTTCAACAAGAAGAACGTGATTTAAAGGGTGAAATTGCATATATCCAAATTTATATATTGTAAACCACACTTTTTAGTCATGAATTGCAGTCATATGGTGCAGTACTTCGTAACAAACACAACACTTAAATCTCTTACAACTTTTCTTTATTAATTCCCTTTATGGTGGACACTTCAACCGCTCTGGTGGACTTTCGCTGCCCTGAGCTTTTGGTGCATGGCAGGGATACATTCGAGCACTCACCAGATCTGTTACAGAAGAGTGTACTAAAAATGTATTTTTTTTCGGAGGGGAGGGAAGGGGGGTGAACCATCATCTACTAAGTTGAAAGTAAAACGAGAAAAGAATATATAATAGCTGTTTTTAATATGACCATTTGATGATACAATAAACACCACTGATTAATGGTCTCAATATTATTTTGTCTCCACAGATATTTAGAATCGAATCTGTTGATGTCGGTGCCAAATTTGATAGGCCCTACCTTGTTTGCACATCTGTAAGTATTTATTCAGGGTGTAAATAATAATAATAATAATAATAATGATAATAATAATAATAATAATAATAATAATAATAATAATAATAGTAATAATATTCAGCGGTTTCTAGTTTGTAGGCCTCATTCGTTGGTGGCGGGACTTTGCTAAAAATCGCATGCCTCACCTCGTCCAGGCATGCAGCCTGACTATTCCCAGTTCCCTCTCCTACCCACAATCCTCTCCAAAACGAACTCGCCTCTTCGATACTACCAAACCTCTCTCTCTCTCTCTCTCTCTCTCTCTCTCTCTCTCTCTCTCTCTCTCTCTCTCTCTCTCTCTCTCTCTCTCTCTCCAAGATTGATAGATCAGCCATGAATGGTTATTTGTATGAGTATTAGACTTTCAGACATTTAGGCTATGACTTTTATATATGTATATATATTTTATTGATTTATTGACGCGCAATTTTAAGTTTCGCTTGGCTCACAGTACGCTCTGCGCACTGCGTTGCTTTCTGATACCGTGCATACAGATAGTTTTACTGTGCATAATAATAATAATAATAATAATAATAATAATAATGATAATGATAACAATAATAATAATAATAATTATAATAATTATAATAATAATAATAATAATAATAATAATAATAACAATAATAATAATAATAATAATAATAATAATAATAATAATAATAATAATACTTATAACTATGCCAGAAAATCATCCAGCAAGAATTCAGAGTAGAAATCCCGAGACACACGTGTTTGACTAACATGTTTAACTGTGAATCCACCTCTTTTTTAAAAACAAGTTTCTGTTCAAATTTGAGAAACCTAAAACAATTAGAAAATTATAATTAGACTCTTGAATTTAAATGTCCTTGGACGAAGCAGTAAGTGTTTACTAGAAGACATAACATTATTTCTGTAAGTAGTGTAGACATTGTAAGTACTTTTAGTTTTGTAAGTATAGTAAATATTGTTAACAACGTAGATATAGTTATTGTAGTTAGCATTGTGACTATTGTAAGTAATGTTAGTAGTGTTCAGTATAGTAAGTGACGTGTCATGTAAGGCAACTAAAAATTGTTAAAAAGATAATTAAAGTCTGGAAGCCTTACACACTTAAAAAAGAAACAACTCTTATTAAAAATTCATGCGGTTAATATTAGTCATTAGTATAATTACTCAGGTGATTATAGAGATTCTGTTGATCTCATTGGTCGAAAATTGCGACATATCCTGCCGTAATCACCTCGCGCGAGGTGATTATTGCGGAGCATTGATTTTCAAAATGGCCGCTAAGCGATTTTTTGATGTTTCTGAGGATAAAGTAGATACGACGAAAGAAAATGCAATTCCGAAAGGCACAGCAGCTTAGTCCAGGAAAAGCTTACATGCAGCTTAGACCGGGATGACACTTTTCAAAGGCAAGATATGAAAGTTTTGCTAATTGTAATAAAAAAAAAACGTGTAAATTGCAATGGAAATGTTGTCGATGTCGGTAGCAGTAAGCTTATAACTGCATATGAAAACAACAAATTAAATTTGCACAAAATTTTCTTTATTTAACAGAATGGTTTCACCAACAAAACGAATTTAAGGCAGATTTTGAAAAAATGGAAATAAACGAGATGAAAAAAGGAATAAGTTTACGTTTCAGTGAGGTGAAAAGACGGTAGTTTTTTATAATCTGAAAACTAGTTTGTCGTCAGTTCAAGCGGCTCTTGTTTTGGGCTTTTTATGCCACCACTGTTCTCCCCTTCATAAGACGGAGTCAAGGCAGCACACCCGGGTTTTCGACCGTTTCCAGCTCGGAGGGGTGAAGTGGCGAGGGCCATGAAGAGACTCACAGGTTTCAATCCGCAATTTATTACACTCGAACCAGGGGGTTTAGTAAAAAACCAATTGCTGGATTTAGGTGGGTGAGTGATAAAATGAAAGTGTAGAAAATTTTATATACGACTGACTTTACATATGGTGCGAAAATTGTTCAAGAAGGAATGAAGGTGCAGGACACAATTAACACGGATAAAGATACGGAAAATAAAAAATACATGGAAAAGTGTTAATTAACAAAAACCGCAACATCCTGGGGAGCTTCGCTAAATTTGCGGAAATTCAGCAATGAAAGCGAATCAATTAATCTGTCACTGAAAGTTCTTAGGACTAGCGCATTAAAAATGTCCAAGAGGATTCTGAGAAAAATTGTAGGCAAATGTCAAAGTTACTAATCTTCTTCTTCCAGCAGTACAAATTTTGAAATCGGTCCCACGAGCGTTGAATTCTTCGTTTTGACTTCTCCAACTCGAACGCGTTGGTCGTGGCCAGGGAAGATCTTCAAAACTCTGCCAAGGAGCCACCTTCCGCGAGGGGAATTTTCATCCACAAGCATTACGAGATCATTGACCTTCAAGTTTCCTTTCTCGCGAACCCATTTTTGACGTTACTGTAAAGCTGGAACGTATTCTCTTAGCCACCGTTTCCAAAAGCAGCCAGCAGGGAATTGGGCTCTCCTCCATTGTTTTCTGCTGTAAAGATCTTCGCGAACAAACAGACCTGGAGGCAGAGCGAGATTTTTCTGTTGCAGCAAAAGGTGGTTCGGAGTGAGTGGTTCCAGGTCGCTTGGATCATCGCTGCTGGGAGTAAGCGGGCGACTGTTAAGAATGGTAACAACCTCTGCGAAGACCGTGCGTAAGGCTTCCAGTCCAACCAACGCATCTGGATTGCCAAGGATCGCCTTCATGGTCTTACGCACACTTCGAATTAACCGTTCCCAGACCCCATTCATATGGCTCGCGGCTGGAGGCTGAAATTTCCACTGGAACATTGGGCACTGGGAGCAATTAATCCCGTCCTTAATTAGTTGCTTGTTTAGATCATCCTGATTCCACTGACGAATAGAGTTGCGGCGAATTTCCTTGTCCGCTCCGACGAAATTTGTTCCGGTATCACTCCAGATTTCTTTGGGACACCCACTATTCGAGATAAATCTGCGGAGGGCTTGAATAAAGGCATCGGACTCTAATGAACTCACGTCTTATATATGCACGGTGCAACTGGTAAGGCAGGTGAAGAGGCAACCGTACACCTTTTCTGAACTCCGACCACGCTTCACGTAGAATGGGCCAAAGAAGTCGATTCCTGTGTAGGTGAACAGCCGATCATAGGGGGTGAGACGTTCCTTCGGCAGGTCGGCCATCAATTGAGTCATGGGGAATTTATTACGCTTGCGACAATCGATGCATCTTCGTAGAACATGGCGCACGAGTGACCTTGTTTGAATAATCCAGAAATGTTGTCGTATGAAGGAAAGTACGTGCTCTCGACCGGCGTGCCCCAGGATTTCGTCGTAGTAGCGCACGATCAGGGTGGAAACTGGATGATCTTTAGGAAGCATCATCGGATGGGCAGCTTCGAAGGCAATAGGAGCGTGACGAATTCTTCCTCCGACGCGCACAGTTCCTTCTACGAGTACAGGAAGAAGAGTTGCAAGCTTGCTTTGACATTTAACTAGACGACCATCGATTAAGGAATCAATCTCTTCGGCAAAGGCTTGGCGTTGCACCAACTGTACAATTTTCTTGGAAGAGCACCGTATCTCTGAAAGGGATATTCCACCTCTCTCAGTAGAAGTTCCTTTGTTCTGAATATGGTTAACAAAACGTAACAACCAGGCGACAAGAGTTAAGAGGCGAGGCCAAGGTGAATAGCGACGCAGAAGCAGGTCCAGTGATGATCCACGGTCAATCACCATGACGGTTCTTTCAACTTGAACTTCACTGCCGTCTTCTAGAATATTGCCAATCCTTCTAACTGGCCAATGTTCTTCGGGCTTCAGGAGGAAACTTGGGCCAGAGAGCCAGCGGCAATTTGGGTCAACATCATGTAGCTTCATTCCTCTGGAACCATCGTCAGCTGGGTTCAGTGATGTTGGCACATGTTGCCATTGCTGAGGAGTTGAGGCTTCATGAATTTCGTTCACTCGATTAGCAACGAATGGCTTGAAACGCCTCTTCTCGTTTGTAATGTACTGCAAGGTCGTCAAAGAGTCTGTCCAGAACGTAACACCATGAAAGGAGTATGTCAAGCTCGTCGCGTATCAGTAGATGCAAGCGTGTAGCTACCACTGCTGACTGTAACTCTAAACGCGGTATGGACCACTGTTTCAGCGGGGAATTGCAGGTCTTTCCCATAACAAAAGCGCAATGGACCTTTCCCGTATCATCAAAGAGCCTTAAGTAGCCAACTGCAGCGTACCCTTTGTTGGATGCGTCAGAAAAATAGTGCATTTAGACATCGGTGATGACTCAGGTGCGAGAAAATGATTTGAAGCATCGCAGAATCTTGATGTTCGCAACAAGAGGCAGAGACTCTACCCATCCATTCCACTGTGTTAGTAAAGGCTCTGGAATAGGGTCATCCCACTGGACGTCCATTCTCCATAGTTCTTGAAGAATGACTTTGACTGGGAGGAGAAACGGGCTCAAAAAACCAAGTGGATCAAATAGGGAACTAAAAGTCGAATGAATGCCACGTTTAGTTGGAGGTTTGTTCGCGGGAACAACCTTGAATTGCAAGGTATCCGAAACTGCATCCCAGTGTAATCCAAGTGCACGGCTGATGGGAAGTTGGTTGAGTTCGAGATTGATCGAAGGATTCCCTCGTTCCTCTTGTGGGAGGGCCTTTAACACCAGCCTACTGTTGCTTGTGAACATCGTTAGGTGGAAGCCGCCCTCACTCAGTAGCCTGGTCAGCTGGTCTGCAAGCCAAATCGCCTTCTCTGTTGTCGGCGCAGATTTCAGTACATCATCAACGCAGAAATTTCTGTGTACGGTCGTGATGACTTCAGGGCTATACCGGCCTTTAGTATCGTCTGCCGTCTGTCGAAGTACCTTGTTGGCACAGCAAGGGGATGAAGTTGCTCCAAATATGTGAACAAGCATCTAATATTCCTTAGGGGGAAGATTTGAAGAAGCATTCCACCACAAGAACCCTAGGGCGTCTGCATCCTCTGGAAGAACTTTGACTTGATGGAACATCGACTCTACGTCAGCTGTGAACGCAGTTTCTTCTTCTCGAAAGCGAATAAGTACGCCAACCAGGTTATTTGTGAGATCTGGGCCATGGTACAACCGATCGTTCAGGGAAGTGCCATCAAATTTAGCGGCAGCATCAAATACCACGCGTACTTTTTTGGGCTTGTTAACGTTCAGCACCGGGTGGTGTGGTAAGTACCAAGTGATCTTCTATCTCTTAGAGGCCTCTTCTTCGTTTAGCTGTCTTGCATATCCTTTACTAACGTAGTCATCAATGACGGAACGGTACTTTTCCTCTAGGCCAGGATCCCGGTTAAATCTCCTTTTCAGAGCTTGAAGACGACCTTCTGCCAAGGCTCTGTTAAATGGAAGGTAGGGTACTTCCTGCCTCCAGAGAAGGCCCATCTGGTAATGGCCGTCAACCTTAGAGATTGTGTTCTCTATTATCTTCAGCGCCTTTCGATCCTCAACAGACATTGGCCTAAAGGCTTCTTTCATGGTTCCGTGGGACTCAATTCGCCAGAATTCCTCCAACTGTCGATTGAGAGAAACATCTTCAAAAGAAGCGTGATGCAGGTTGAACTGATGCCTACCACCTACACTGCTGGAACTTCCAAGGACACTCCAGCCAAGGCAGGATCGTATCGCGAAGGGCTCATTAGGTCTTCCTTTTCTAACTTTTAACGGAATAAAGGCTTCCCGGATGTTCGTTCCAATAAGAATAGAAACCTTCTTTCTTTCTACTTCGGGAAAATGAACTTGACACAAATGCGACCATTGCTCCATCTTCTTGCAAGCTGTTACATGCTTAAGTGGGATGGTAAGGTCTCGTACCGCCCATGCATTGCGCACAGTAATCTGGTGTGAGTGTTGATCATCAACGAGCGCTATTTTGAAGTCAACCTTTACTCCATTCTCCTGTTTGTCTCTTTGGCTTACTGTGGAAAGGAGGAGTTGTCCCACTTCGCCTTCAATACTAAGCTGGTCGACGAAAGATGGGTCAATCATGGTGACGTCGGAGCCGGAGTCGATCAAGCCGTAAGTGGTTGTATATCGTCCATCGTTGGCGATGACCTTGAGGGGCATGATCTGCAGGTAAATCTCAGAGGATTCAACCAAGGTTGCAGTAGCGCACGTGCTCGAGGGAGCATCTTGGTCGCTTGGCAGAACAGTAGGCATGATTGGGATGACTGTGACTTCAGTGTTGTTAGTATGATGATCAGCATTTTCTCGGGATGGACCTGACAGGTGAAGCAAAGTGTTGTGAGACCTTCCACAACCAGGTACCTTACAACGCATTGGCGACTTGCACGAATTGGCCTTGTGTTCCGTAGAGTTAATGCAGTTGCAGCAAATCCGTTTTCTATTGACTAAGGCCCTCCTCTCCTCGACGGGCTTGGACTTGAATACCCCGCAGCGATAGAGTGGGTGGCACTGGACACACAAGGGGCAATTGATGGCTTTAGTGACTTTATTGATCGCAAGTTTGCTGGCCTCCCTAGAGGTACTTGTGGTAAAAGTGGTAAGGTGACGCAGATGAGACTTGTCTCGATCTTCAATTCGTTTGTGTGGCTTCACCTCAGAAGAAGTTATAAAAAGCGGATGATTAGCCAAATCAGCTCGGTCATTCAGGAACTCAACAATGTCTTTGAATGTGGGGATAATTCTTCCTTGGCGTTAAGGCTTCTTCAAATGTTCTCGAAACTTGTCTTGGAGCCATTTGGGCAACCTTAGTATCACTTTCTCGAGATTGTCAGTGTTCATTTCTCCTAACCAGTTCATTGTTCCCAGGGTATCATACATAACTTGTGCCATATCTGCATAGCGTTGGAGACCTTCTTTGTCTTGAGATGCGATGGGGGGACCTTTAGTCAGAGTGTCGACGCAAGCTCTTACGATCTTAAATGGTTGGCCAAAACGACTTTGCAGGACTTCTAACGCCTTGGTTAAACCTCCTGGCAAGGCCTCGTACCTTTGCACAGCTCTAAGAGCAGAACCCTCGAGAAACTGCAGCCGGCGAGCCATCTTAGTCTGTTCATCCAATGCCTTCGATTCTACCATCTGGCGAAATCTCTGTCTAAATAGTGGGGAGCCATCAAACTTAAGCACCTGTAGTGGAGGTAGACCTTAGTCGGCACTAAGTCTTTCTATTGTGGTAGCAATAGTTGCAAGGAAGCTTTCACCCATTGGCTGAAGAGAAGGTGGAAGGTGTCCTGAAATTGGGTGATAAGGCAGGAGAACTGGACCATAGGCTTGAGCACACGAGCTAGCGCGTGAATACGAGGACGGCAACGTTGAGGCAGACATAACCGGAACCACAGAAGCACGCGTAGGCATCGGTGGGAAATCAGGAACACACGTGGGGTACGGAGGTAACGTGGAGACGCGCGAGGACACCACAGGAACTGAAGAGGTTCGCAAGGAAGCACACGTAGGCATGGGTGGAAAATCTGTAAGACGCGTAGAGTACGCAGGTAACGAGGATACGCGCGAGGACACCACGGGAACTGCAGAGGCTTGCAAGGAAGCACACGTAGGCATGGGTGGAGAAGCGGGAACACGAGTAAAGTTCGTAGGCAACGTGGAAACGTGCGAGGACACCACTTAGACTGGAGGGGCTTGAAAGGACGTGGATGAAAACTCAGGAAAACGTGAAGAGGGCGCAGGTAACGTTGATTCACGCGAGGACGTGTCGGGAAGAACAGAGACACGCGAAGACGTGACGTGGCAGGTCGAGACTCTCTTGGATGAGACGGAACACGTGGATGGAGACGCGTGAAATGATGTGGACCAGGTGGGGTGCACAGCGCTACGTGTGGACAGAGCAGGATGCGTGCCATCCCGCGGGATGGACCCTAATTGCGTGGAAACAGCTTGAGGGAAAACAACTTGAGGACTAGCGTCGGTTACGCTTGTAAAGTTTCCATCAATGTCAATATTTCTGTTAAAACTATGGCGCTTAGGTGGATTTTCCTCAAACTGCAAACAAGAAAACTCGCGTTCTGCTAACTTGAACTCCAAATCTGCCAACTCTGTCCTTTCCTTAGCTTTGTCTGCCTCGGCGTCGAGCTTCGCTTATTCCAGTTGGTGTTGAAATTCGAATTGCTTTTGTTTCATTTCAAGTTCCAATAACTTGACTTTCATTGCAGTTGTCCTCAATCGTTTCTGCTCGGTTTGTTTCTCGATTAAAGCCGCTTTTTCTGCCGCGATTTTTGCTTCGCGAAGTCTCGAGCTTGCTGCACTTAACTTGGAAGTTCGACTGCTCTGCGATTTCACCGATCCTCGAGGCAATGAAGTGCTGACACGGGGTAATTCTTCTTCCTTCATTCATTCATTCATTCATCCATCCATCCATCCATCCATTCATTCATTCATTCATTCATTCATTCATTCATTCATTCATTCATTCATTCATTCATTCATTCATTCATTCATTCATTCATTCATTCATTTATTCATTCATTTATTAATTCATTCAATCATTCATTTATTCATTTTCGTTTTTTCCTTTTAGTCATCTGGAAAATAATCGTATAACGGATTTATCACGACTCGTAAAACCAAGACGTCGATGTTTTGCATCACTGTAAGTGCAGCCATTGTTGTAAGAAACTTTCCTAACCTGTAAGAAAAAAATCTCCAAATATGTTCACAGGCATTAAATCAATAATGTTTATTTATCAGTCTGTGTAGCAGTGTTTCCTTTTCGAGAGCACGGGAGGCTCGGGAGGGGAGAGTATGGAAAGGCAATGCATGCCTTCCACTGATCGCAGAAATTTTGCCAAACATCCCCCAAAATTCTGCTAGTGGTTCTTCTCCTTTGGGACACTCGCTTTCACGTGTAGAACAATGTGGCAAGATTGTTTACGGTTAAAAATGGATCGGAAAGTCAGCACGAATAGGCCATTTCCGAGTTGCTGTGAACCTCGTTATCGAAGCGAAGCTAAGTGCAAAGCTTTTGATATTAAAATCAGTTTTGTTTGCATATGAATGAAAACTAATTTTCATAATTAAAACTTTGCACTTAGCCTCGCTTTCATAATGAGGCTTACAGCAACTCGGAAATGGCCTATTCTATCACATACTACCCCCTTAAAGTCTCGGTCTTTCGAAAAGTGAAGCCTCCTGGGTATTAATAGTAGGCTCATCGTGATTTGCAAGTTTTAATACTGACTGAATAGAGAGCCTGTCCATCTTTGACCTTCTTTTAACTATTTAAGGAAATTGTAGCTAGGTCTGGTCTGGCTCACTGAAATGCATGATTTTTCCTACAACCTTGTTTGTCTACTTATGTGTGTAATAGGAAGCGAATCATAGTATGGACCGTGCATGTAGTAAGCTTTATCTTGCAATTTATGTATAACCAGGACAACAAGTCACATGTTCTTGTTGCCTGTGCCTGCTTAAATCACAGCTGTGCTTTGTCATCACATTGCGTCGATTTCTTTTAGTATTGTGTGTTTCATTTCCTCGTTTTGTTTAAAGGCCCAGTTTCACCCATTTGGCTTTGCGGCCGTTTGTTACTGTTTACAAGCGCTTGTATTGTTTAGTCGTGGGATCTGATTGGTTTACAAGAATATTCACGCTGGTATGAAAGTCTTGGCGTATTCAAAATAAATCAGACCATTCAAATCGGACTGGTTGATTTCGTTTCAGTCGCTCCGATTTATTTTAATCTCTGCACCAAAAAGAAATATTTACTCTCCAAAGCGCTCGAGTTCTCTGTACTCCTTTGTGAAAATTTCTCGGCGAACGAAAGTCGAGGGTTTGGTTCGTTTTTCTGCATTCGTTTCTTTGAGCGACGCGGCGGAACAGTCGAACTGTTACAGCCGGCAGCCCTCAACATTAAATAATTTTTGTCCGAAGATTTTTATTTTATTGTTGTATAAGATAGACAGTCACTGAAAGGGTCCTGTCGATTATTATTGAAGTTGAAATTAAAAGAAATTAAGAGTGCTAGACTCAATGTTAGATCAGTTAATATCGCTTTCAAAATTATAGCGCACTACGCCGAACTGGTCTATCGGTACTATCATGAAATTATTTCTACCTTTGATGATATAGCGAGGGGCTCCCATTGATAACAGACAGCTTTTTACATCTGAAGGGGCTACCCTGAGCGGTATAAATCAATTTCAAAGGTAGAAATCAGGAACATCGCTACAACAGATGCATGCATGGAGACATGAAATCCTCCCGCTTCTTTGTTTCAGACTAAAAACTATGCAAAGAGTTTCTGAGACGAATATATTCCTTCGGAATAACAGCTGTACAACTACATTGTCAACCGCAAGATGTTACTTAGAAGCAACCGACGATTTTCTGATTTTCCTTTCCACAGGAAGACTGTTCTTGAAAATATCCACATAAATAAAGCGAGAGGATATTATACAAAGCTTAATGACAAGAAAACTAGTGATATTCCTGGAAATGAGCTCAATGAATGTGGATTACTTTTGCTATTTAGTGCCCGCTGATACTTTTCTGAATTTTCGACTGTGCAAAGTTCAGCTCGGTGCGCAATGCCTCTTGGTTGAACATGGGCCTATAAGCAAGGCTATTGGCTGTGTTTAGAATAATGAACAGGTAATGTGCTTGCTTGGAAAGGAAACGCAGGTTAAAAATAAACAGAATAATGATGCAAAAATTTATTTATGCATGTTGTATTTATCTCCATAACTTAATTGTAAATTTGGTTGTTGGTGTCTCGTCAAAGCAGAATTTAGACCCTCGAGGTGGAGGTATGTTTCAAATGTACTTTATGAACTCAAGAAGTCGTCTGGCGGCCCCATCACTTTCCCCTTAAAATAATAATAAAAAGTAAAATAAAAAAAATCAGGTTTGGAGCTCTTTGTCTCTGTTTTAAAATGAGGATAATCAGCTATTAGAATAGTCAGCTATTAGTTGTAATGCCCCCTTGCATGACAATGAAATTGTACGACGGTTTGACTTTTGTAACTGATAATTCAATTTTTTTAGGTCATTGGCTAATAATCAGATTACCTATCTGCCAAAGGATGTATTTCGGAACATTTCTGTACTCGGGTTAATGTAAGTTGGACATAACTAGCCCATGACTGTGCGCGAAGTTTGTGTTACGGTCTTACAGTGCGACTACTGTAAACGGGGTCACTTAAACGAGACTAGCCAATCAGATTGCAGGACAAGAACAATGAATTTCAACCAAAGTCAATTGAACCAATCACGAGTAGACGAAAAACAACAGTTCAAAACTACTGTTCGTATCATAATGTGACCTGATTGGCCAGTTCTAAGTGACCCCGGTAATAGTAGTAGCACTGTCATCAATTCGAATGTTTTGCTGGAATTCAACTTCACAATCGAATTATTCTTCTGGGGCCAATTGTTCAAAACCAGATTAACAGGCGAGATTTTCAGTTCACATACATTTCCTTATAATTGTTTTGTAAGGCAAGACTTCGTCCCTCAAATCTAACAAATCGAAAGGGAGTAAAATTTCAATTTGTGGGTGGCCGTATTTTATTGGAAAACCCAACGCGGCTTCCTTCTACAAACAGAAACGCTACCAGGATCAGAAAAAAAAAAAAAAAAAACAGTCACCTTTTAGGAGCAAAAACCTGTTTGCTTTGGCCCAAGGTCGCGATTACTCAGAAATGCGGACGAAACATAACATACTACAAACTCGCAAAATAATTGCATGTTAGGGTAAGTTAACACTCGTTTCCATCTCTGAAACTGACCTTGGACATTCACTTAAAATTATATTAAGTAAAACTTATTTCAAACGTAAGAGAAAAAGAGGGAAAATACATCAATATAAGCTTCGAACCTGCGTCGTTAGTTTAATTTCTTTTATTCGTAATCACTACACCAACAACTTGGACTAACTCCCGAGGATAGTAATTTTTAATATAGAGTTACCCATCACAATAACGAAAACTAATTATTTTAGAATCAGTACTTAAAAAAGAAGTTCCTCTATAAAATTACAAGCCCTTCCTTCATTCCACACATTTGCATTGAAGGGGCGAGATGCAAATTTAGCCACCGTTAAGTCGAGGCAAGTTGTTTACTCAAGCGTCCTCTGAAAAAATTATATACCTTAAAATTTTATAATATATATCACCACATAAGCATGAGATATCAAGTTCTAAAGGTAAGCCAATTTTATTGACAAGGGCCGTAGAAAAAGACACATACAGTTTGTCAGTTGTATACGCTTTGATGGTTGACTGTCAACTGAAGGTGAGAACGGCCAGGCCATGCCCCTTTTATACCAGACCTTCCGGTTTAACCCTAAATACTGTAGGTATCTTGCAAACCCCAAAGCGATGCCCCTTGCCTAGCTTGATTTCTATATATTGACTTAGTTTTCTGCCTGATAAATGTCTTCTATTCCCGTGAAAATCATTCCTATGACTATAAGGAATACTACACCGTGTAAACCTCATTAAGTGTCCAAGGTCAGTTTGAGATGTGGAAACAAGTGTCAACGGGAAAAAGTATGGGAATTGGTAACCAAGCCTTTGATTTCTTTTCTGCCCATCCAAGATGTTGTCGTTCACTGTCACAAGGTCCATTTGGATTTACATACCCCAAAAACGAAGCGCCCTTTGGACAATTAGAGTAGTCTAATAAGCATATTGACAAAGATTCCCGTCCATTTTGACATACAGGATTTGTTTAGCTTCATACTGGTTTATTTAATTCAGATTGTTAATTAAAGGCGCGGTTTTTTTTGGGGGGGTGGGGGGGGGGGCATATTCTGTGTATTCTGACAAAGCAATACACTGAAAAAAAAAACTGTGTTGTATCTGTTGCCCAGTAACGAAATATATAAAAATGGCCAGATTTAAAGACTCGAATATCTTATTAATTTTTTTGGAAGACAACTATATTTATATTTTTTTCTGATTTTGGAATATAAGGAGATGTCCCCCCACCCGCCTAAAAAAATAGAATAGGAAGAAAGAAAAACGGGCCCTAAAATTAGTTTATCATTTTATCGCAGTGATTTATCCTTCAACAAAATAGAAGCCATACCAGAAGACATGTTCCTTGGATACAAAACTCTAGCCCTTTTGTAAGTGAAATCACAGGTTACTTTTAATCCCATTCAGAATTCCGTGTTTATATTGAACCATGACAGAAGCGTCTAATAATAATAATAATAATAATAATAATAATAATAATAATAATAATAATAATAATAATAATAATAACAATAATAATAATAATAATAATAATAATAATAATAGTAATAATAATATATGTATATATATTTTACTGATTAATTTACGTGATATTTTAAGTTTCGCTTGGCTCACAGGTTACGCTACGCGCCCTGTGGTGCTTCTTATACTGTGCATAAGATAGTTTTACTGCGCATAATAATAATAATAATAATAATAATAATAATAATAATAATAATAATAATAATATTCCAAGCAAAATTGATATTTACAAGTTAATAATAATCATAATAATAATAATCAATTTAAATAGCGCTTTTTATATGATATTCAAAAGCGCTTACAATATAAAAACGAAAAATTTAGTCAAATCAATAAAATATAAAATTTAAGAATAATCAATCAAACAAAAAAGTAAGAAATAAAATAAACAAAGTAGGAAATAATCAGATGTCATATGCTTTTTTAAACAAAAATGTCTTCAAGTGTTTCTTGAAAGTATTTAAGTTCTCGGCAGTGCTAATTGCCAGAGGAAGCCTTTTCCACTTGGATGGACCAGCAAAAGCGCATGCTCGATCACCAAAAGTCTTACATTTGGTTCGAGGCACCTCTAACAAAGTGAGGTCATTAGATCTCAAAGAGCTTCTGATTGATGCCTTTTCCCTGATGAGATCACAGATATAACGTGGAGCGATACCATTTAACGCTTCGAAAATAAGTAGTAATATTTTGAATTTAATCCGAAACTCTACGGGTAACCAGTGAAGATCTTTTAGATAGGGTGAAATGTGATTAAATTTGGGTACTAGACAGACGACTCTAGCTGCAGCATTGAGGACTTTTTGGAGCCGATCCAGTTGATATTTTGTAAGTCCAGAAAGGAGAGAGTTGCAATAATCCAAGTGAGATGTCACAAAAGCATGAATTAATATCTTGGTGGCCTCAGTGGAAAGAAATTTTCTTATTTGTCTAATCTTGTAAAGACCCTTCAAGGCTTTGTTACAAATGTTTCCAATGTGAATGTCCATTGCCATGTGCTCATTAAACCAAGATCCCAGATTTCTGGTACTCTTTACAGGTTCAATGATGGAGTCCCCAACCATGATAGAATTGATATTTATTTTGGACAGCTGACCACGGGAGCCGATAATCAGAAATTCAGTTTTAGAGTCATTTATCATAAGACGATAAGAGACCATCCAGGCACGGATATAAGCGACACACTTTTCAATCGCACTAACTGCATTATCCTGGGCCAGCTGTGATTCCGGTTTAAAAGAAAAGTAAATCTGGGTATCGTCTGCAAAGGCATGAGCAGATGGAAAGTGTTTTCTTATGACTTCAAACAATTTAGATCCATAGAGATAAATAAAGGACTGGGCCCAGACAGCTTCCCTGAGGTATTCCACGAGACAAGTTGAATTCATCAGAGAGATTGTTCTCTATAACAATGCATTGCTTCCTTTCCGATAAGTAAGACTGAAACGACATAAGAGCAGTGTCCGTTACACCAAAGTCGTTTTCTAAAGTATTCAGCAGTAAAGAGTGGTCAAATGTATCACATGCTGCACTAAGGTCCAAAAGAACCGAAAGAGTAACTTCTTGCTTATCCATATTAAGCAAAATGTCATTCTGGACTTTAAGAAGGGCAGTCTCAGTGGAAGAAAAACGACGATAGGCTGACTGACAATCCGGTAGTAGAGCATTTTCTTCGCAATGACGTAGAAGTTGATCGACAACAGCTTTTTCAACAATTTTCGAAATAAATGGAAGGTTACTAACTGGTCTATAGTCCTTGAAATCAGTATCGCTTCCATCCTTCTTTTGTAAAGGAGTAACTAGTGCAGTTTTCCACTGATCAGGTACATAGCCTTTGGTCAATGAGTTATTTACAAGATCAGTGACTTTACAAGCCCGAGCATCAATGCAAAGTTTGAATAGCCATGTTGGTAAAGGATCTAGTTGACATGTAGCGTTCGAAGAACTTTTAATTAACTGACGTACATTGGTTTCAGACAATTCTGAAAATTGACTTAATTTCACATCACCGCAGCGACAGTCCAGAAGAGGAGGCTCCACATTGATAGCATCAATGTTTTCCAAAATTAAATAAAGATTCTTGATATAAAATTCCCCAAACTCATTTGCCAAACAGACAGGATTAGTAAACTGAGGAAGGGTATTTCCACAGCTTTTTTTACACAGTGATTTGACGATTTGAAACAATTTTCGCGTATCACCAGTGCACTCAGAAACACGGCCAGAATAATAGGCAGACCGAGAGGCCTTGGAAAGAGAAGAATACTCCTGACAGATTACACGAAAAGCTTGTTTGTCGGATTCAAGGCCAGATTTTCTCATTGATCTTTCCAATCTTCTGCGTCTCCTTTTGAGATTTCTAAGTTCATTAGTAAACCAGGGAGCTTTTGGTCGAGCAACAATTTCCTTGGATATCATAGGGGCATGAAGATCCAGTGTAGTTATGAGGGCGTTGCAAAATTCATGTACTAGTTCATTCAGGCCATCCGAAGCAAGTGGCAGTTTCAATGATGAAATTAGATCAGATTGAAAATCAGTGATATTTATATCTTTTAGCTTTCAATAGGATAGGTGCTTAGATGTTAAAGCAGGTTTAGGAAAACCAATGTGGGTAATAACTGAATAGTGATCCGAAATAAGACATGTGACCATTGGAACTCCAAGACTAAAATCGGCAACCGATCTACTAATCAAGAGATCAAGTGTATGGCCAGACACATGAGTAGGAGCAGAAACATGCTGCTGTAGACCAAAAGTTGTCAAAATTTGGCAGAATCTTCTTGTATCAGCATTCTGATGGTCATAAAGGTGGAAGTTAAAGTCACCCACAATAAGCAGAGGTTCCAAACACAAAACTGTATTCTCCAGAAGGGTGGAAAACTCTTCAAAAAACACAGAGGAAGAGACTTGATGCTGTGGCGAGCAAGGGGGACGATATACAATTACCACCTTCAAAGTTTTACACTGTAGTTTCACAGACCATTCAGAATATTCAAATGATTTCAGTTCTCTGCCATCAAGTAACACGCATTTTAATGAATCGCGGTGCAACATCCGTGTGCCACCACCACGTCTAAGAGATTGTTTTTGAAAACTCTGAAACACATAGCCCTCAAAGGACAAGCTAGAAATAGTGACAGAGTCCAAGTTTAATGGCAGTGAGCTACTCTTACTAAAGCCAATTTATATGAAGTAAGGTTGTCTGTGGTAGAAGGGTCACCCGCCTACTTGAGCTACCTTAGTCGAGACAACTTTTTTAACATTTCCGCACGAAACGCTGTGAATTGTTTACACAAGGAACATGAAAACAGCCTACTGGCCCCGTCTATCATGAATAAAGTAACTGCATTGTAAAGCCTAGTGATCTCCTTAATATTCCTTCTCACTACACAAAGGCCATTTGTATCATCTTCAATTCGTGTTGAGCTTTTGTTTTACTTCCATTTTCTGCGGTTTTTTACTCTTTCAAAGGAATCTAAACTTCAACAACATCAGCCATATCAGCCGTCGCACTTTTGCCGGACTTAAAAATCTGATCACATTGTAAGTTTATTTCATTACCTCAGTGTGAGTATTATTAATACCGCTTATCATATCACGATCATTATATCATGATTATTATCGCTGTCATTATCATTATCGACAGATTATTTAAGGCTTATGACATTACTCTTGTCATTGCCTTATCATAATCATGAACATTATTGTCAGACGAGGAAAAATACGACAATGTGTGAAATGTAATGTCGACGAGTAATATCTACAAAGCAACGAAGAAGAGTTTATTATTCAATTATGCTATTATGAAAACCATTCCAATCAGGTCAACGTACAGTGCAATACGCTCTTATAGAGTGAATACTCTCTAAAATGACTTTTTGAGTGAACTCGAGTGCTTATGGCGAAGTTTTGCGTTATGTCATGCTTTGATGTAATAGATCAAACACGAGGAAGAGTTTTTCCTCCGATTTCCAAACACCGAGAAGTAGGTGGGAAAAACGAGGCGCAGCCGCTTTTTTTTTTTTTAACCAACTTCGAGGTGTTTGGAAATAGGAGAAAACACTCTTTCGAGTGTTTGACATAGCTTCTCAGACTATTGCTAATTCTTGGAGAAATTCGAAGCAAAAGTTCACAAAATTTTATAATGATTAAGATGACATTTCCAAACCTCCTTCACGGTACTGATTTCCTTTGTTTCCTCTTCATGAATTATTAATGAATTCGAGAAATGTTTGGCACGTTTGAATAACAAAAACAATGTTTGTGACAGTAAACATCGCCATACAGTAAAATAACGTATACACATTAGCAATGTTGTACATATCTTAGTTTCAAGTTCCATTTTCTTTTTAATAGAATGATGATTAAGAATAGTCTGGCGGTTATTCCCAAAGATGCTTTCGCTGAAGTACCGAGTCTGCGATCTTTGTGAGTAAAATATGTAAAGGAGAACTATAGATTTAAGATTCCTTGATAACTCACCTCGTAATGTCATCGTAGTGAACATTCAAACATTCAAGTAAAGATCATCTCGCAATTTACTTAAATTTGCTCTTTGGCTGGGAAAATAAAGACTATCACCGATGAACGTCAACCCCTGTATTCCTTCTTCTCAAAGGCCAGGTCACCAAGTACACAACTGTAAAATGGGTTATTGGTAAGAAACACCACATTAACGGTTAAATATAACACACCCGGTATGCAATGAATAATTCCATAGGAGGTTAATGTGCCGAGTTCGGTGCCGCTTTCTTAATAATAGTATATGTTACTGTTTCAGGTTTCTTCATAGCAACGCAGTCAAGCGCA
This sequence comes from Pavona decussata, assembly GCF_977016875.1. Lineage (NCBI taxonomy): Eukaryota > Metazoa > Cnidaria > Anthozoa > Scleractinia > Agariciidae > Pavona > Pavona decussata. The sequence goes on from NW_028145756.1 coordinate 91,402, forward strand.
TTGGGGAAAAAGCCTTTAACGGACTCCGTGATCTTAATTCACTGTAAGTATAAACGATTTCCTATGCGGAATAGATTTTTTTCCAGGCTTACATCTAGTTAGAACTTTTAGATGCCTCCTAATTTGCGAGTTTAGGCTGTGACAGCGAGGTTAGGTGTCGAGGCCACAACATCGGACAGAATGCCCAGACACTTTTATGACGACGGACTATTCGAACTTGAAAGTTCAATCAAAGCGTCTCAAGGCTGATTGACTCAGAGTAATAAAAGATGGTTTTCTCGAGATGGTAGGGCGGCTTTTTGTAGTTGAAGGTCTTTTCTATCATTTTAGCCGAGAATTAAGTCAAATGGAGGACAATAACAATCTTAAAAAAAAATTGTGCTTTTGACGGTACTTCCAGTATGAGAAACGACTCTTGTTGTATTTTATCGTTCATTTTCTCCTAAAATAGGAAAGGCTCTCGTACCACTCTTCTTCTCACAGTTTCTGGAGTGCATGCGTAATTATGACTGGTGCCTGTGAAAGCGCAATCATTGTTTGTACTTTGAAGTTCGGAGTACCCTTGTTATTGCGGGGCGAAGTGATCATGGTTCGTTGATTGTCTTTCTCACAGAACTCTTTTTGATAATCCACTAACCTCATTACCAGATGGTATATTTGATGAAATTACTCCAAAGACCAAAGTGTAAGTACCATCATTATATATGGTAATAACAACTCTAGCAATATAAAAACTTTCCAAATGTATTTATCTAGTACTACTACACTTGCAATTTTAGGGCTAGTTTGCTCTCCATAATGACATACATTTCTCACAGTTTTATCGGCTTAAGATGCTACTGATGAAGCAAAATAAGATAGCATAAAAGCAAAATACAGGCAGAACGCATAAAATAAGCAGCAACGACAGGGTTAACACTTCCTGGAATCTTCTTCTTTATCCTAATTTAAGTTTTTTTGTTTGCTTTCAATCACATCCAGTTAACACACTGCGACATTTGTATTCCAATGTAAAGTGGTAGTTAAATTCCTTTCAGGTCTATTGCATGCCAAAATCTTCGCGAAATTCCTCATGGGAGATACTCTACAAGTATGTAAGTATATCTGGTTTACTGACTTTGGCCATGCTGGTCTATCGCAATTTTTGTGTCTACGGTCGGCGCCCCGTCTTGGGTTATCTGGCCGAATATTTTCAGTTGCATTCATGGTAATGTTGCATTCACCCGGCTGATGAATCTGGGTTAACTTCTTTGTGCATCTAACAGTTTGTTCACTGCTTATCCTAATTACAGAGTGTTGTTCAAACGTTTGGGCAAGAAATTTTCTTCTACCTCAGTGAAGAAGATATCTTAGTTTTCCTAGCCCATCCAACTTGATCTACGATCTACTCCGATTGGTGCTGCATAACATAGACTCGCTTCTATACTACCTCCTGAGTCCGGGAAACACGAGGATATCTTGTAACACTGACTGGATATTATGTGCCTCCTTGTATGGTCTGTCTCATCCTTGTTTTTCCAGTTTATCCCTATTATTTTAATATTCTCTAAGGATTCCTGCATCTGGAACCCTATATATCAGGACTGTCATGGTTGTGTTTCTTTATTTCTAAAATTAACTAGATGATTCCGGAAAATGATCACTCTCTTTGAGCGCCGTAAGCAGCTGTTTTGGTACGTGAGAGAGGTGTTTTTCATTTAGACAGACCTTGTTAAATTTTGACAAAGCAGCCAAAAAAATAAAGTGTATTGGGATAACTATGATGATTGCTTTCCCAAGCCAAGTTTCAGCAACGAGTTATCTGACAAATTACAAAAACTACAAAATTGCGCCATTCGGGTCATGACAAAGTCTGATTACTATTCTAGCGCTACCGCCCTACGCGGTAAGCTGGGATGGGATAATCTCTGTACCAGAAGGAAAAAGCAAAAAATGAAATTGATGTTTAAAACTTTAAATGATCAGTCTCCGGAGTACCTGAAAGGCCTATTCAAGCCCTTCAGCACGGACTATGGACTTAGGAATAGTGATAATAAATTAGCTCTGCCTAAGCCTCGTACCGATTTTTTGAAACGTAGTTTCTGCTACAATGGGGCACATTTGTGGAACAGCCTTCCATCTAACGTCAGAGCCATAAGATCTTTTACTAATTTTAGAACTGAGGTAGATCGCCAATTGTCCTCCTCGTACTCCCAAACGCTAAACATGTAAATCAGTTTTAATGTTAACTTTTTATCTTGTAACTGATGTTTTTACCGTGTCTAAATAAAGTGTATGTATGTATGTATGTATGTATGTATGTATGTCTGAGTGATTAATGGTCGTATGAGTTTCCACTGTGCCATGTCTCATATTTACGTACTTTTCTATTGCCGTCAATAACCTCTTAATCTTCTGAGTTTTGCTTGGTCATCAAATAACACATGGCTCTCTCAGTGTGACTTTGTCAGGTCCGAAATACGGCATGGGTCGCAGCGCACGATTTTACAATTTTATAATTGGTATCTCCCAATTCTGAGAGCGTAACCTTTTGAATTAATCGCAATTTCGAGGTGGAAACTACTCTGAAGCGCCCACCGTCTCCGGAACAACCTTTTTGTTGTTTTGATATTGACATTCCTTTTTCTTCATCCTTTTAGTCAGTGCGCTCCTTCAGCAACTTTTTATATCACCCTTGCCCCACACGAACTGAATTACCGTAGCGGCCTTCTACATTCAGGGTTTGTCTGCAACGGTTGTACTCACTGGAGAGGCGCAGGAGAGAACAGACAGTGTAAATGCAGCTTTTGCCCAGTTGGTTCTCATATTCATGATTTCAGCGACCTTAAAACCAAAATAGGTTCTTGTCAAGCGTGTCCTGCAGGTAATATTAGAAGATAGAATTAGATCGGTTATGGGCCCCCATAGAGCAAACACCCGGGTGAGTTCCCAAAACAATAAAGGAAGAAAAAGAAAACAACAACAACAACAACAACAACAACAACAGCAACAACTACAAATCCCTATTCCCTTATCATGTTATACTGAGAGATTAATTCCAATGCGCGCCTTTGTTAATTATTTTTGTTTTGCATTTTCACCTCTTCGTATTTTTTATTCTTGTATTCCCCTTTTTGATTTCCTAATGGGGCTCTCAGGAACTAGACCTTGGAGCACGTTCTCCATTCATTAATTATCTTCTGTATCATTAGGACAGCAATTAAAAATATTTTACTATGGGGATTAGCTTTTCTCAGGAATGAAAATAAAAGGAAGATGTGATTAACATAATGAGGCACTTTTACAAATCACAGTGTTTTTTTAGCAAAGCTTCAGTAGGTAGGTATACTGAGAAACGACTGAATGGTTGCACTCCCCCCTTTTTGTAAGTAACTTTCTTTACTTTTTTATTGGCTAGTTTTAATTATTTAATTATTTAGCTGTTTATTGGCTTCCGTCAAATTTGCTATAGAATCAGTTGCTTTTATTTTTTAACTATCCTGTAGTGTATGAAATAGTGGAATCTATCTTTTTCTACCTGCCTCGATTATCTTTCGGTATATACTGATGGTCTTCGCCTGTAGAATAAGAAAAATAACTGATGATGATGATGATGATGATGATGATGACGATGATTTTCCAGACTTGATTTAGGTTCGTTGTCCCTTTTAAATTCTCAGGAGGTTTTTATCAGGACCAAATGGGACAGCTTGAATGCAAGCGATGCAGCACAGGGACCTACGTCTCAGTGGAACGCCATCCTGGTAAAAGTCCAGCTGACTGTTGGGCGTGTCCATACGGTAAGCATCGTTACCACCACTCCGTTGGTATCTACATAAATAAATAAATATAAATAATAAATGGGATTTTAAACCACTATGTTGAACACGTGTTGAAGCAAATATTGAAACCTTTTAAACGGGATTTAACTGTCACCGCCACCGTCTTGTTCTTGTTCTTCTTGGTGGTCACTGCCATCATAATAATGTCAATCATTTTCCACCATCTCCCCCAGGCTTTCTCATTAATGCAGAATTTTAAAGCTGTAAAAAATAGTTATTGGAATGATCAAAGCCACTTTTTTAAAGCACTTTTTTCAGTAACTATTTAACATGATTCTGTTGTTATACCAACAGGCACCCTTTCTAATGAGACCGCTGGTTATCGTGCATGCAGATGTCTTCACGGATTTTACCGCCTGGATCGTTTCGGCTCTTGTGCACCTTGTCCACCTCACGGCATAAACTGTGTAAACGATACAGCTATTCTGGCGCCTAACTATTACTGGAAATGGACTAATCAAAGTAACCATAAGTTTTATACAAATTTTGTCCGCAACATCCACTATTTTGGGCCTAACTACCAAGAACAGTTCTCCAAATGTGCTGTGTCACTACCCAAACCAGTAAAATGTCCTTATTCCGGTTCCTGCAAGGGTGGAATAGCCTCAGAATGCCAAGAAGGATACGAAGGAGACCTGTGCGCTACTTGTACGAATGGCTACTACCTACGATTTAACACTTGCTTGAAATGTCCACGTTTAACTGTTACCATCACTACATTCATCGTAGTGTTTGCAATCTTTGTTGTGGTGTTTCTGATGGTTCTGTGGGGCGACTCAAAGAAAACAGAGGATAATCGTACCGTCGCAGATGTCATCATGTCGTGTTTCAAAATTGTGATTGGATTTTTTCAAGTTATTGTTGGTATTTTTTCGGCATTAGCTAGGGTTAAGTGGCCAGTAGCTTTGATTTCAATGGAAAAATATTTAAAATTGTTTGACGGAAATATTTTTCAGTTTGCTCCATTAAGCTGCATTCATTCAGAACTGCGATTCGATCAGTTCTTAAAATTCGTCCTTGCTATTTCGGTGAATGTCGTAGTCGTATTATTTGTTTTAAGCTATCTCTTTGTTAAGAAGCACTATATTAAACGAAATCAGGATTTTCCTTGCAGCGAAAAACGTCGGGCGGTGTCTTGTTTAAAGAAGTCCTGCTACCGGAACATGTTCCTATTTCTGCTGGCTTCATATCCAGTAACAAGCAAGACGATTATCCAAATTCTTCCCCTTCCAGGCGCATGTGTCACACAATGGTTTACAGATCACAAGAATCAATCCATCTCCCTCCTGAAAGCCGATTACTCCATCGAATGTTTCACTGCCCGACACAAGTTGTACTGGTCCATTGCAGCAGTGTTTGCCTTGTATCCTGTGGGATTTCCTCTACTGATGCTGTTTCTCGTTTACAAATACCGCAATGCATGGACTGAAAATGAATTGGCGTTTGGATTGAAAGTCTTTTTTGAAAATTATAAGAACAAATTTTGGTTTTGGGAGATAACAGAGATGTATCGTAAACTGATACTAATCTCTTTAATCTTTATCTTTGATTCTGAGAGTGTTTCACAGATTGGCTTCACTGTCTTCACCGTAAGTGCGTTTGGAGTGGCCTACACCTTCTTCCGCCCAATTAAAAACAAGTTTGAAGATCGACTCCAAACCATTGTACTATGGGTCATCTTTTTTGACGTGTGCCTTGGAGCAATGTACACCACGTGTGATGCCACTCAAAGTGACAAAGAAAACGACTCTTTGATGGTTAACATCTTGTTCGTGGCCCTCAACAGTTTGGTGTTGCTAGTTGCATTGGGTAAGACTTACAAGAAGAAGGCATTTTTCTATGGACTCATAATGTACTAATAATGTACAATAAGGTAGTATAAGAATAACAAGCAACGTTTTAAATATCAACACGGAAGCTTGTCTACTTTAACCCCTCTATATATTGCAAATGGCAGTAAACTTTCCACTCCTATTGCAATTTGTTTCCGAAATCCCGGACTAAAATAAAGAATGCAGGACGCTTTGCTTGTTTTACTGCGTTATCGAGTATGGTATAATTTACTTTTAAATTTTTCCTTTTTTTGGCCAGAAAATGTTGCATTTGAGACTGTACTATAAAACCAATAAGGAACTGTAGTTTCAAAACATTTATTTTGAATATTTGATGCTTGTATTAATTATTTTATATTGTCCCCGAGCCAAGAATAACATTTACGCCAATGACAACCTAATGATTATAAGGCGAAAAGTACACGTGTTCCCTGAAATTATAACGAGTGTCTTTGTTTAAAGATGGACAAAATGAAAATGGATTGGAAATTGAAAAAAAAAAAAAAACTGTAATTCTTTTTTTTATTACAGCCTTCTCTTTAATTGTTTTTTTTTAGAGTATATCATGCATTTTATGTACAAGATATAGTGCTTAGTTTTAATTCGCAATGTTAACCGGGAAGCTTAAAATCCCTATAAACCGTCCACAGCTCCTTTAAGTTTCGTAACTAAAAACGAGCATGCACACATGTTTTCTTACTTTTTTATAGGTAAGGGAATTATCCACGTGAAGTTCTTCTGGAACAAGATATCTTTGTGCGTGAGACAATGCTTCCATTTCTTTTGGCATGGAGTTGTCTCCATCAAGCAAAAAGCCGAATGGATTTTCCGTGGCTTGGCGTTTTCCACCCCGAGACTGGAACCATTTGATGCAGGATCATTTTGGAGCCAAGATTGACTTTAAACATTATTTGTACTGCACAGTTTATGATTTCCGTTTAAAGGAGACTTGCGTCTTTGTTTTAATTTGCGAGAGAAATTTAAGGAACGTTGACCTGTGATCAGAGCGAGTTATTTTTTGTTGCCTTTTTCCCATTCCTCTTTTCTTCCACAATATGAAAAGAAGTCCTGATAAGATCTAACGAAAGGAATAAGCGAAGAAAAGCGACTCTGGAAGAAGTCCAAGACAGGCAGGTATATTTGTGTACTCAGCAACAATTCAAAAACCAAATAATTCGTCAATTTAATTTCTACAGTCTTTTATTTATCCAATTCAACAAAAAACTTAAATTGAGCTTGAGGAATAAAGAAATTAAAGCTAAATATACATTGCAAATTTGTAGATTGAAAATGTCTTAGGATATGGCTCTCTGTGCTGTGATTAAGCTAATTGGCCTATAGTATGAAGTATCTCGGTGTATTTGAATTTCATCACACGATCATTTGTCATGATCATACTAGTATTGGGTGGCACCATCTAAAGAATTTACGACGTTGTGTTTCCGTGATTCATCCTTATCATAACTACGACTGTTTATTGTCAGATCGAAGCTGGTGGCTGTGTGCCCTCAGCGCTCTGATGACAGGAAGCCCAAGCTCAATATCGGAGAACCGTTGAATTATAAGGATTTGTATGGGAATACAAAAGATTTGTGTAAAATGGCAGAAACTAACATTGTTTTGTCAATAAAAAGTCAACTTACCCTGTTTCTTTTTGTATTCTTTGTCATTTACCAGCTTTTCAAGCCGATTCGAAGCGATTTCGGTGAGTTAGCGTCATTCGGGTTTCCACTGCTAAGCATAACGAAAGGCCGAACACAGTCTCAGCCATGCCCGAAGCGTGAAACAGAATAAATCCGTTGAAATCATCCCTAGTGTCCCAATTCCTTCATAGGATCAAAGTAAAGATGAATAACTATCCTTCCAGCCCATTTCCGACTCAATTGAAGCCGTATCACGTTTGCTCCAGAAAGATTATCTTCAAGTCAGCTCGCTTCTGAAATTTCGAAAGACCCGCGGCCAAAACGCCATATTGAACGTTCGAATAGTACGCTGGGTAACAAAAGTTCCCTGGCACGGGTGGCCATCGGCCAGTTGTCCACGGGCAAACAGATTTGTTCGCGGGGTCTCCTCGTGTCTTTTTTGTCAAGACCGTCAAGGTACCATTGTTTCCATCGACCAATCAAAATTACTACCGGACGTGTTTTCCAAATTTAAAGGGCGCAATCTATTCAACCTAAATTTCTGGTACAGAATCAAATATATGGTGTACAACCCGTTAGCGTCATTCGGGTTTCCATATGGCGGGAAAAGAGGAATGTGCTTTTTTTTTTTTTTTTTTCGAAGCAACTTAATATACTTGCCTGCGATGCGAAAAGTTAAAAAAAAAAAAAAAATCTATTCTTGATGTGCACACGCACTTCAAACCGACAGAAACTTTCCAATACAGGCCATATCGAAGGCGAATCCTCAAGACTTCTCCGAACAAAATTTACAAAAATAACATTTGAAGCAAAAACATTACTCTATTGAAGCAGAGATTACGCTACAGAAGTTACCTTGATAACCTTATATATAAAACTCTTTCAGCAGTCAATTTCTGCCAAAGAATGTCGGCACTACAAAACAAACAAAAAATGCGCAAAAACATTTTGCCGTTTGTTACGGAATATCGCCCTTTTGTGCCTAACCTAAAACAATTCAGATGAGTAAATGGCACGTAATTGATAGAAAATCAGCCTTTGCTAAGAGACATCTACAAAGACCCTTCCCTACTTTCGTACAGAAAAGGGAGATCTTTGAAAGACGTACTCGTAAGAGCAAATTAGCTTTGAAGGTCATATTCTTCCTATCTCGACCAATAGTTGCCGTGTTTGGCCTGTCTTCATTATTTTAGCAAAAAAGCTCTTCCATCTCATCAACAGCCGCTGACCACGTAAAGCTATTTTCAAGGCTCACCATAGCTTTAAGTTCGACTTGAGCGTGAAGAAAATTATCGTAACTCGATAAATAACCCATACCCTCCTGAATGTTTACCCACAGTGTACGCAATGTTTTGATATTTTTTTAGACACCCAGCTCCACATAATCATGTAGCTTAGAATGTTAGATCTATTAAAATGGTTCTTTTGGATTTAAAATGTGAACAGTATAACAGTTCACATTTTAATTGTTATTGTTGCTAAATAGTTTGCTGCATATGCACTAAAAATAAATATAAGTCCAGAAAGGATAAGGAATTTGTAAGGTTATTACTTCATACTGAAACCATAAGCAGAAATGGTATTAAAAAGTAATTTTGGAGCTCCGCTTTTAGGTTTAGCTAAATATGAATATCATGATTTTATTAGTTAGGCATTATTGGGCCTGATCTTGCGAACATTTTACAACTTAGATGAAACCATTGAATTAGAGTGAAGAACAGGAAAAGGAATCTGCTTCTTTATGTTATTTGGAATTCCTTTAAGGTATCAATAAGTAGTGAATATCGGGGAAATCTTGTTGTTACGGTGGCAACACCAATCTATTCTACCTGCGTTACCGTAGCAAATGTACTTATCTCGATTATTATTTCGGATTTCTTTTACGAGTTTTGTTTTGTTTGTTGTTGTTGTTTTGTCGTTGAGGGTGAGGTAAACGCAAAAGACGTTCATTTTGTTGTATGACATGGCTACTCGCATGTAAGATAAATTCTGCATTGATCTCAATGATCCTCTTTCGATAAATTCAATGCTGCAGTATGTCATTGACTTAGAAGATAACAAAGGAATAACAAAATTCAGAAACAATCATATTAACAGTTAGTTTGTGACAAGCTGTAACTTTTTGCGGCATTTTCAGAACTTACTGATAATCCATCTTTAACAAGCTAGCAAAAACGTCTGAGGTGAGAACAGGGCCAATCCTTGGATTCTCATCAACATTTCTATGAAAAATGAAAAATTTGGAAGTGATAAGTAAGGAGGCTTGAAATAGGTTTTGTCGGAGAAGATAGATGCCAGATAGCACCAAAATATTGCTGATCACAGACAAAAACAAACAGGAAAGGAAAAACAAATATGTCCAAACTACTTCTAACTCTAACTTAGATGGCATTGTGTGACGTTTCATTCGCCTGCCATTTTAAGCAAAACACTTACAACGAACGTATTTTTTTATGTCCTCTTAAAATCACTTTTAAGTCACGAAAAGAGATTTCGTTACTTTGTAGGTTTCTAAAAAAAGAGAACAAACTGGATGAACTACTGTATCAATAGAGTCGAATAATTAGCTATCTGATATGACCTAAATGTGACGTTTGTATCATTAACGATATATAGTTTATACTGATAAATGTGTCAAAGCCTGGAAACATGGTTTAAGCCGAAACAGTCCAACTAACGAGTCGCACTTGAAGAAAGTGACTAATTGTTGCATAATTAGGGTCTCCATGATTGAAAGGCGCATGTAGTTGGTTGTTTTATGCATGGGTAAAGGAAAGATGCATGTCGACTAAATAAAATAGTCAATTAATCTAGTGTCTTTTTTTCGTTGTTTCTACTAAGTTTGAGTAGACAGTCCATTGAGTTAAGTCTTCACGCAATATTTTTTTTGAATACGAAGGGCTTATTGTTCGGTATTGTCCTTTACCCCATTTCCCTATTTTACACCGGATTTTTTCGTCTCCTTTGGCCCGGGGCGGGCTTCTTCCCTTCCCTCCAACCCTGACTCGGAAGGTGGATAGTACGTCCTTAGATGTTTCTTTTGAAGCCCTTGAAGGCCCTTGAAGGGATCAATTACCAGTACGACATGATTTATAAACGGAAGCCATATTGGATCTGCCATCTTGAATCAGTTTTCTTTTTGTGTCGAAATCCAACAAATGTCTAGCAAGCAGTAATCTTAGCCTGTTTTGGCCAAGCCATATAGCGTTGGAATGGATGAAAAGGTTTAATGTTGAACGATAGAACTCACATGATGAGCACGCTTTCCGGCAGATAAAATCCTCCTGTAATAAAGTTTTTCCCGAAGATTTCTGAGACAATAATAATGTTACAAAATTAACAAAAATTTATTTTACATTTGGCAATTTTTACAGAATAATTCAATTAAATCACGAAGCTATAAAAATTACCACCGTAAACTGATGATATTATTTTTTAACTGGCGCAATACATAGGGTTTTTTTCCATCGTCAAATACAAGTGCAATATATTCAAACATTGAAACCCAAAGTTCACTGAGGTAATTACGAAGGACGCACGGCTAAAAATAAGGTTAGTCAGTGGTGTATTTATTCATTTATTTATTACTTCTCATTAATCAAAGATATGATTAACGCGACTGCGATTAGAGCAATCACGCTATTAAAAAAAAAAAAATCGCCAAGTAAGTTGGAATACAGTCGACTCCCGATAACTCGAACCCTCGCCAACTCGAACTTTGCGCTAACGCGAACCAATTTTCCTGTCCTTTCAGGTCATTTTCTATATAATTTTACCCTCGATAACTCAAACTCCCGATAACTCGAACCTTTTTCAATTTCCCTTGAAGGTTCGAGTTATCAGGAGTCGACTGTACATCATGTGCACGGAAAGATATACTGAAATATAAATGGCGTTGGTGTATAAAGACTATACAATGACCAGTGTATGTCTGATTCCTCATACGTTCTGTATACGGAATCCTGGTATAAGTCTATAAGATCCTCATATTTTTTGGCGTACCCTGACAAATAATGATCCCGTCGACTGTACATCATGTGCACGGAAAGATATACTGAAATATAAATGGCGTTGGTGTATAAAGACTATACAATGACCAGTGTATGTCTGATTCCTTATATGTTCTGTATACGGAATCCTGGTATAAGTCTATAAGATCCTCATATTTTTTGACGTACCCTGACAAATAATGATCCCAATATACGGGCCTAATACGTCATACCACGTCATATAAACCTAAACCTATTGTCCTGAGCAAATGGCAGGTTAAAATCATTCTGTGAATTACGTTTTCTTTGAAGTTATTGAAACTCGACATTGACTTAATATCGTCATTACGTGTGAGAATATCCTTACATTACTTTGAGTGACGTCCGATTCTGAAAGGCATTCTTTGCAATAAACTTCAATCGGTTCCTAGAGAGATTCCTGTGAAAACAACCTATCGTTCACCAAAGTCAGCTAAGAGTATTTGTTATTTTTGACAGTATAGAAACTTACGTCTATACTTTCATATATACTTTAGCAAATTCAGTGTGTTTAAGGCATCTACGGAAGCTAGAAGTTCTGCTAGGCAATAAGACACAAATAGACGAATATTTACAGTTTGTGTAGCAAATTAAGATTCCCAAAAGAACCTTCATGAATCGCTATCAAATGATTCCCTGAAGGATTTCTGCAAAAAATATATATAACATCGATCAGAATTAAAAAAGAATTTCTAGGTTGTGTTTCGCCATCTCGTTTATAATTCAAGGCCTTGAAAATTTGAAAAAACTTCAAGTAAACGATCCCAAAAAATACACAAACATTTCACTTCACTTTGTGGGTAAATGGCACCTATAAATTGTGCAGAAAATGTTTCAAAACATCTACACTTACAGGAAGGAAGTGTTTGATGGTATGCCGTCGGGCACTTTTCCAAAACTGATACATTTCACATTAAATCTCATCTTGCCAAAAGCGGTGCAGTTACAGACGTTTGGCAGTGGCCAATAAATTGTTTGAACTGACGTTATGCATACATGTACAAGCCACAGGCTTAAGAAGATAAGACTAATACCAGTATACATTGGTACCGACGTATTGCCGACGGTTATAAGCGATAACTGGATCGAGAATTGGCCAAACGCAAATGAATCGTTGCGCATTTGATCATATTTACAGGTATTTTGCGCAATATAGATATTAAATTATTATTATTAGCTCTCGAGTTGAAAGTTTTTAAGTTACGGTTAAGATTATTCAAGATGTCTTGTCAGTTCGATAGTCTTTTTATACAAGGGGATGTTCGAAACCTGGGTATTCTGGATTGTGCACTTAGAATTCAAACCTCTTTTTAGGATTTTTAAGCGTCCAGTCCAAGGGCCTTGCAGGCCTTAAGGCCAGAGTTTGCAGATATTTTCCGTCACATAACAGGATGATGGGTTGACGGATTTTACGGATCTAAGTTCCAAGGATGTGAAAATCTATATACCGATATATTTAATTGATATATTAAATAGATTGAACACAGTTCCAAAGGTTAAGATATTCATAGATAGCAAAACCAACTTACACGGAGGTAAAGCGACTCAAAGCTCGGTCAGATTTCTAAAACCAAGATTTCTGGTGAACGAACAAGTAAAGGGAAGTTCTAACTGAAGCTAGGGCTGAATTTCGAGTTTCTGCAGCACCGGACCTCTCTGCTAACTCGTTGAAAACGCCAAATATTTTATTTTCGAAACCATAGATGCAGAAAAAAAAAAAGCATGATCGTAAACGACTTCCCCTTAATGTTGGAAATGAAAACAATTTTTATATGAACGAAAACCCGCTCCATTTAACGGACAGCAGGAGGTAAATCATTAAAGGCAAATATGTAAGAGAACCAAAGGCTACCTTACCACAGCTTGTGTGTTGCAAAAATGAACACTGTTTAAATTATTTGCCTTGTGTGACAAGCTCTGCTAAATTGCTTTAAATGAGTCATCAGCAATGAAACATCGCCTGAGCTATTTTAGCAAAACACTGAGTAACTGATGTTGTTTTTACGTTAAAAGAAAACACTTTGTGTTAGTATTGTGACTTTTGAATTATTAAAAAAAAAAGAAAAAAGAAATGTAATCTTTTGGGCATTAACATCTAAAAACATTTACTTTCTATGAGTTTCGAGTCCACGAATCATTTTACCGCTACTGGTATCGTACCGTTTACTCAAGCAAAGACACAACTTGAAGCTCAATTTACATGAAAAAGATGTAAACTTAGCGAAGATTTACCGAAACGTCTTAAACTTGGAAGCCGTATAATCTCGGTTATTTTGACTGGCTAACGTGTAGTTGATACTCTGTAAAAGTGGAAATTAATATAAAAGGGAAGTAAATCTTTTTGTTTAAAACGGACCTTTGCAACGTGAATAAAAACTACCAAAGTGAGAGGGAAATAATGACGGTATCTATAAATAAATGACTATGAATATATATATATGACTGCGAGAATGCGACCTAAAAAAGATCATTCACAAAGACACGCGACATAACAGCAAAACTGGCCTGATGTGCAGTCAACTCCCTTTGTTGCAAACACCTTGGGGACCGTGAAGTAGTGTCCTTTATAATAGCGAGAGTCCGTAATAAAGGGGATTTTTTTTTTCAGTGAAACGTCTGTACTTCATTTTTGCCGGAGTTTTAGTTGCTGTCCATATTATCGGAGTGTCCGTGATCGTGATAGCGAGCTGCCCCCAAGGCGAGAGTTGACTGTATATGGCTGCAAAGTTTGATTTTTCTTTTTGCCAAATGAACTCCTCGAGTAGGTTTTGGGTGTGTGTGCCCTGAGGAATCCAAATCTAGACCACGGTTGAGTTAGAAGTGTTTTGCTTTGAAAATGATACCTCGTTCTAGAAACCCATCTTTAGAAAAAATATTGTTTTGTCTGAGGAGACTCGAAATGACACAATTGTATTTTCGTATGGATGCCAAATCCGTGAAGATATGATTGGTTTTCTTATGCAAACAAACTTTTATTTAAGCCACAACTTAATATGCTTGATAATTTTCTGGTTCGAACTGTCGAGAATTTAATCATATGAATGAGGCATCTCAGAAACATATTGAATTAGTTGGTAGCGAGTAAAGACAAGCTAGCGAATTGGCGACCGAGGAAAGGTAAGCATTTTTCGTTTTCCACTTTTAAAACCTTCAGTGAATGTTACTGTCATTAGTCTTTTACTCGGAGATATAACTGAGATATGAAATCTTACCCCTAGATATTATTATAAGTGAAAAGGCTATAAGATTTACTTCCATGATCTTGACTTTCCCAAGCAAGTTTATCCAAAGCTTTGGCTAAATCATGGAAATGTTTGGTTTCATCACAGAGTTGACAAGGTAATTTGGCTATCGTAAAGAGATTCGATCGATTGCTAAAGTTTCGAGGTTAACACTTAGTCAGAGTGAATCAAGAAATAATTAATTCATTCTGACGAAGGGCTAGCGCTCGGAGCGTCAGCGCTTGAATCCCTTCCCGGTGGCCAAATTCCCATACCAACTCTCCTGGTAGAACCAAGCAATCGTTTCTACTCCCAGACCGACGAAACAACACAGTTTTCTTTTTTCCGGTTTACCGATTTGCCGGCTTAAGGTTTAAACGTACTGCATGCGTATTTGTTTTGCTTGTTTAAATTCAAGCGAACTATCCGTAAGGATAAAGCCTGTAGTAATAACAAAGCAGAGCCAAGCAAGATTGCCTCTCATGTTTAGGGAATTAAAAACATTGAAGGTACTGACACATGTTTTCCAAGGGGGGCACAGAAGTAACGTATGAATCATGACCTGATTTAGCAAACGGACAGTATCGTTGTCAACGTCGAATATTCTCTTTACCAAAGAGTACATGAAAAAGCATGAGGGAAAATGACTTTCCTTCAGTGTATGACATGAAACTTCGACGCTCTATCAAGTTTCGAGCTTGTATGCATGTGTTTGTTTCCTCAAACAACCGCCCACAAGGATTTCGATCTTTAAACGAATACACAGCAGCAGGTAAATCATTAAAAGCAAATACATAAGGGAACCAAAGGCTACCAACAGTTAGTGTGATACAAAAATGAACATTGCTTAAATCGTTGATATTGTGGGACAAGCTCAGCTAAATTTCTTTAAATCAGGCATCAACAATGAAACATCGCCTGAGTTAATGGAAACAAAATTGAGTAACTGGCGTTGCTTTTATGATATAAGGAAACACTTTTTAAAAAGGGTCAGTTGTTAAAAGACAGTTTAGACTGTGTTTAACAAAAACGCGTTTTAAGCCATTTTCAATTTTGCCAACAGTCATATCTAAACATCGTCTGCCACTCAAGGTAACAATAAGGCTTCGATCCCAGACTAGAAAGCTATGTATCTTCTTAAAATAAACCACCTATAATCAGATTTGGGGACCCACTGATTGTCTTAAGCCGTGGCCTAAGTTAGTCTTTGCTTAAATAATTGGCCCAAATTTGTGTTAATAATGTAGACTTTATTTCGAATTATTTGAAACATTAAATCTTAAGGCATAAATATCTAGAATAGTATACTTTCTATGAGTTTCGTGTCCACGAATCATTTTACCGCTTCTGGTATCGAACCGTTTACTCAAGCAGCTGCAAGCTCAATTTGCATGAACAAGCTGTAAACTTTGCGAAAATTTACAGGAAGATCTTAAACTTCGAAGCCGTATAGACTCGATTATTATGATTCTCCCTTTTATGACGTGTATTTGACAGGCTCAAGAGAGGATGAAGGTAAGAGAGGTAATCCCCCATATAGGCCCTATCCCCATCGTAATCCCTCTGAAGTTATTTTTAGAAGGTATCGATTTTCTCGCGGATAATGTTACCTCGCGCGTTACGTGTCTTTCACCGTTTTTAATTTTACAACGGCTAATCACAATCATACACTTCCATAAAAGAAATTGTTTCTCGCGTTACTTCCAACGAATCTCTAAGAAATACACGTGAGTTGAAAGCTAATAAAATGAAGATTTGAATGTCCGAAGAGATTTTAAACTCACTGTGACAAAAATATCAAAATTTTCGTGCCGCGGTTGTGATCTTTATACTCGTCTGTTCAATCGCGGCTTCAATTCAAATATAATGTAACACTCTTGCATAAAAAAGCTAAAATTTGTTTCTCGCCTTTCTTTTAATGAATCTCTTGGCTACATGCGTGATTAGAAAGCTAATGGAATGTACATTTCAATGACCAAAGGGATGTGAACTCAGTGGGATAAAAATTTCAAAATTCGTGCCAAGGTTGTGATGTTTATACTCGTCTGTTCAATCGCGGTTTTGACAGCTAAATGTAAAAAAGGTTTATTTCTCGCGTTTCTTCCAACGAATCTCTTAACTACATACGTGATTTAAAAGTAAATAGAACGTAAATTTCAATGACTGACGGAATTTTGGACTCACTGCGATAAAAATATCAAAATTCTTGCCGGAGGTTGTGATGTTTATACTCGTCTGTTCAATCGCGGCTTTCAATGTTTTGACAGCTATTATAATGTAACACTCTTGCATGAAAAAAGATTTGTTTCTCGCGTTTCTTCCGGCCAATCGCTTAACTACAGCGTAATTAAAAAGCTAGTGGAATGTAGAATTCAATGACCAAAGGGATCTTGAACTCACTGAGATAAAAATGTCAAAATTTCTGCCGGGGGTTGTGATGTTTATACTCGTCTGTTCAATTGCGGGTGTCAATGTTTCGAGAGCTAAATGTAATACTCTTGCATGAAAAAAGATTTGTTCTCGCGTTTCTTCCAACGAATCTCTTAACTACATACGTGATTAGAAAGTAAATAAAACGTAGATTTCAATTACTGTAGGGATTTTGTACTCACTGCGGTAAAATATCGAAATTCGTGCCTAGGTTGAGATGTTTGTATTTGTCTGTTCAATCACGGCTTTCAATTTTCGCCAGCTAATTGTATTGTAATATTCTTGCATAATTTCCGCACAGCTGGGCTCTAAAACAAATCATGCCGGAGCGATTCTTTTCCAATTTGCGTTGTCCAAATACAACCACTTTAAACTCGCATTCGTCCATAAAACATATCCAGGCACCGCTTTCTGTATGCATGTTCCGCCATTTTGTTTTTAGATCAATTCGCGAAAGACGCGTAGCATTGCGTGGGAATCGACTAAGCTGTCAACGTGGGTAAAATTCATGAGATATGATTGGCTATCACCTAGCCCTCTTGGGACACTGGATCTCGCGGAAAATCTAAAAATAACTTTAGAGGGATTACGATGGGCATAGGGCCTATATGGGGCATTACCTCTCTTACCTTCATCCTCTCTTGACAGGCTAGAATGGTGGAAATTAAAATAAAGTAGAAGCGAATCTTTTTGGCTAAAACTAACCTTTCTCGACTGCAAATAGAAAATACATTAAAAGGGCAATCATGACTACGATCTATGACGATCCCTACCACCTAAAAAAGATCATAGGCTACAAGAGTTACTTTCTTAAATTTCCCAAGGAAGTTTATTTAAGACTCTGGCCAAATCAAGGGGACGTTTGGTTTCATCAGCAGAGTTGACAAGATAATTTGGCCATCGTAAAGTAATTCGATCGATTGCTGACGTTTCGAGGTTAACCCTTTGTCAGGTTAACCCTTTGTCAAGTTAACCCTTTGTCAAGAAATAATTACTTCGTTCTAACGAAGGGCTAACGCTCGAAACTTCAGCACTCGAATCTCTTTTCCAGTGGCTAAATTTACTCTGTTCGTTTCTTCTCCCGACGAGGCACCCTTTTATCTACGACATAGAAGTGAGCTAATTTGCGTTGAAAAATGAAATTTAACTGTACTGTAAGAGTATATGCTTTGAGAACTATGCGAGGGGATAAAAAACTGTAGTAATAACAAACCAGCGCCAAGCAAGAATGCCTCTCATTTATAGGGAATAACCAACATTGAAGGGACTCCTTTTAAAGGGCCTATCGCCCCAACTCAGTTTTAATGAATTTCGAAAATTTATGCATGTCTAAGACGTTTTGCGAAGAAATAAATCGTATTCCATGTTTCGTTTTGTGTTTATTAGACGACAAAATCCCCCAAAATAGGCCATTTTCTGCGAGCAGTTGAGAGGCTGGGAACTAACAAGCTTGTGACGTCGACCTGGTATCTCGACCAAGGCGAATTTCTCATTGGTCACTACATTCTCTGTACTGAATTTGGAATGTGGCAAGAAGGTATGTGGTAGGTGAATGTGCTGCCTTCTCAGATATGTAGAAGGGTATAGTTCTGCACTCTATACCGTTAGATAATGATGAAGCAAGGAAATGCAGAAAGAAGTAGATCGATTTCATGAAACAAAAGCCGGATAAATGGGAGTTGAAACGGAGACTCGTCAATATGCTCTAAGCACTTCACGAACGACGGTTTCATGCGTCAATTCTGATTTAATGATGAAGTGGGTAACAAGCCAATCATCCCAAGGCTGAAACGAGATGATATGTATATGTATATGTATTACCTATTAATTATATTGTGTATTATTTAAGGGTAAAAAATAATGCTGATTTTGTCAGGAATATATTATTTCAAAACATAGACAATAATGCACAGAATTGATTTTTATTGTTAAAGAATATTGCAATACAATTCAATGATTTCAATATGAATTCACAACAACTCTGTATGAAAATTACCATGATAATGTCTTATGAAAGCATTTTTAATATGCAATGACTGCAATTGTATCTCAAATATCAATTTTGAGGGATGACTCGAAGAGGCATCACAAAAAAAATTAACCAAAACAATGACTTCAATTAATATGCAAATTTAAAAGGTAGCAAATCAATTCTACAAATATTACATCATGGTAATCAGAATGTCATAGCATGGGTTCCAATGATAAAATCAAAGAGGTCTACTCATCCTTTTTTTTTTTTTTACGGTGCCTGTGAAGGTATTCTTAATGGTTAATGACTGTTGCTGACTCTGGTTTATTTTTGAGGGCTGAAGGGGCAGCTTTCCATTATTTGGTTTTATACCGCTGATAATATTGGACAATTCTCTGGACTGGTTTTCATTATCTCCTTCATAAGAATTCAGGCTTTGAATGTTCCTGTGTCCCGTCACATCCATGATTTTATCTCTTGGGACGCCAGCACTTTTCAGCTTCTGTACACAGGTTTTTCTGCTTGAATGATTGGAGATCTTTTTTCCAGTCGCTGCTGACAAACCAGACCTCTCACTCATAACTTTCATAATGTTTCCAATTTTGTGTTCTCCGATTCGCCGTCTACGGAACCAGACATCGGTCTTTGGCTTTGGAATGACTCCCAGAAAGAACGGACCGGTGGTTCTTAGATCAGGAGTTCTTCGCTGCAATAGCTCTTCAAATAACATTACTGGGCAACGTTCACCGCCAGTTGCAAACATTTTAGGCTGAGCAGCTCTGTGAGTGACTCGAAGACCTCCTTGTCTAGTTTTGGTAGGTCCCTCTTTGAAAGCCACGTACCGCACTGATTTATCAGGGTTTGTTATCAGGCTAAAATCCTCCACTTGCATTGAATAGTGTTCTTGCCGCCCACGTAAACCGAAATGCTCCGTTAAATTTTTGAAGTTTGCATTCACCAGGGCTTGTGCAGAATGCTTTCCAATATGTCCCGTTTCCCAGAGATGTTCTTCGTCATCTTCACTGAGTGCATTTGCTGCGTGTTTTCGTTTTCCCATTCCTTTTTGCCTCAGGTATCTTGCTTTCGCTTCGAGTTGTTGTCCGAAAAGCTGGAATTGCCGGTCACGCAAAATGCTGTATGGGCGGCCAAGGTTTTTGAAATGTCGGTCGAGCGAGGCTTGCATTACCGCCAAGCTCTCCGGCTCATACTCTTCTCCATCCTTTTTTTCGTACTTCGGCAAAGAACTTGCATAGAACTGCGTCTAGTTCTTCGAACGGAAAATCCTTTAAAGGTCATTCTTCCCCGCCAGCGATTTTCCATGAGTTGAAAACATTCAACCACGTCGACGTGCTTTTCTGGGTGTTTTTGTTCTGGTTTGCGAGTCTCATTTTCTCTAAATCATCTCCCTCTATGTTTGGAAACCTGCCGCCTATTTGTTCTATTTCTTGTTGAACAGCTTCATCAAAAAGCTCGAAGGAAACCCCAAAATTTGGCAAATCACTCGCCATTTTGGAAAGTGTTTACCAGCGATTTTTCTTCGCGCTGCTACAGCGAATCCGTGCTGGATTCTGATTGGTTCAATTTTGATTTTATTGTTTTTCGCGCATTTTAATTGGTCGAGAATGAGCTGTCCAAAACTATTAATTGGTGATTTGGACAGTCGAGTTTTGTATATGAAAAACAAATATCTTCGGTATCTTCGGTATAAATATTGAAAATTTACAAATAATACAATGGTTGTTTGAATGGGATTTCTGAGTAGCAATATAATTACGGTATAAATGTGACACCAACTGTCCATGCTAAAGCGGTGACCACAAGTCCAGGTGTACTGATTTCAACTAGTGCCAAACATCGCCGCGAACGAGCGGTAAAAAATGTTTCCTTTTTTTTTTATTTAAACCTTTAGGTACAGCCAAAACAAACCTACTGAAATAGTAAACTGATCTTAATTTATAATTGGTCTAGAGTCTCAAGAATGCGAAGAGGCAAATTGAGTCTTTTGCTTCTGAGACTGCTGTCTGTACGTTTTGGCGAGTGGATGAAGGGCCACAGTGACATGATAAAGCTAGTACTTCTTCTCTCTCAATTCCACGTGTATAAATCTGGGAGTAGGCTTTCCAAGAAGAACGCATCATTATTTTAAAAAAGCTTCAGTCTTGAATTTGTCTGTGAAGAACGAAGTTAAGAGTTAATCGAACATGTCGGTCGATTGACATGTTTGAAATACTGCTTCAAAAGGTTGGCTCTTCTTAATCGAAATCGAAATATTTTGAAAAATAACACACGCAACGGTTTTCCAATCGTTGTGCGGTTTTATTTCTCTTACTACCAGACTAATTTCAGCTGATAAACAGCTTAAAAATGACAAAAATATCAACAGAACAAGCTTGTATTTACGCCACGAAAAATGCACTACTAAGAGCAGTTTCCGCAGCGGTCCGCATGTTGTCGCGAACTAAAATTTTTGCACCACGATGTGGTGGTTTCGTTGACAAAAGGTAAGCCTCTAGTTCATAGAAGAAACCTTGCTTATTTTCACTTCCCTCAGCCCCAGTAAAACATTTTTTAAAACCGAAAGATTTCAGATATTTAGAAAATAGCAAGCTCCCGCAACACAAACCTCAGAGCGGTGCGAAGCGAGGCGATGAAAAAACAAAACCGTAACTAAACAAACTTAAGCCCTCAATTTCACGCATTGCATAGCTCTCGAAGAAATCTACAATACTTAAACACGGAGCAAAAGACAAATAGCAATGGTCAGAGACATAACCCCTTGCCACAAAACAAACGGCCGGGCCCGACAATACAAAAACTGTAAGATAAAGATGTAATTACACAGTTCAAATCCTAACATAGATAACAACAAAAGCGGTCGCTTTCGGAGGTTCAAGATTATAACACGGTTCAAATCCTAACTAGAAGCTGTACTGTCACCGGACCGCGAAACGAGCCAAACTAAACCTAAATACCCGTAAAATGAAATGACATAAGAACGACAGTCGCTAAACAGAAACAAAAGGGGTGAAATAAACGGCGGGCGCTAAGCGCAGAACTCAAAACCCAGAAATGTCCTTTGAGATCAAAATACAAAACATGTAAGGACATGGTTTTATTCAATGATTATCATACAAATCCTTCAAATCGTCATGCCAACCCGCTGTAAGCATATAAGAAGCTAAATTGATCAAAAGACTGAGACAGAAGCGCTAAACATGCGAGTAGGAGTTTTGTAGGCCTTCCATTCCTATTTTACGTGCTTGATCAGGGGCACCCAACGGATCATTTCGGTAAATTATCTGTTCGGAAGGCCCTTAATCCCCTACAATTTTCTAAAAATAATTTTCGCCTCGAACTTTCGTGATATGGGAAATTTAAGGCCTGGTGTTTTCGGATTGATAAAAATGTCGTTTCGGGTACCGAAAAAAGGTCAGCTAAGATTTTCGGAAAGGAAATAAGACCTAAGTTTTTTGGGAAATGGACAAAAATGCCCTAGTAATTTCGAAAAGACTTAAGTTCCCCTAGAATGACCGAACAGATAAAAATATTATAGCGCAGCTTTAAATGAATCTATAGAGCTTTAAAGGCACTCCAGATAGCCTAAAATAGCGTTTCAAAGGATCTGAGAGAAAACTCCCATTGGGTGCCCCTGCTTGATCGTCGTGTCAATCACGTAGCCGGGGTTGTAGTTAAATTCTGAATCATCTGAGTTGTAGCTTTGCTCGGATTCGGAGTCAGTGTTCGGCTTTTGTGATAAAAAAAAATCGGTCAGAAACCCAAACAACTGGCGTATAATTAACTCCGATTCACTGCCGTTTTGTTGCGTGCTTGTTATCAAGATACCGGGTCGACGTCACAACTCATTAGTGCCAGTCCTCTAATGGCACGGTTTTAACTTCGGAAATTGTGACTTCGATCATTTTAAAAATCGACAATAACTTCAAATCTCATTAGTTTGTTTGTTTTGGCTTCCTTTCTACGTCTACTTTTGAGAATGAAAGGAATTGGGTAAGGGTGATAGGCACTTTAATAAACCTTAATCATTACTTATGAGACACGTTTTCCATTGACCTCTTTCATAGTGGAGGGCTTAATTGTTATTCTTTTGTATGCATTTAAATTAGCCTTCCTGGCCTCGCTAGCATGTGTACAAGACGATAAATGTTTTTTTTGTAAAGAAAATCCTGAGACACTTCTACATCTGCTCTTTCACTGTCCAATTACAGTAGCTTTTCGGGAATGGTGGCTTCGAAACACCCAGATTGAATTCAACCTTACACCCGCTAATGTTCTATACGGTGTGATAGACAATTCAAAGTTGCCAAATTTGATATATATCGTTGCAGTCTAGACGAGGCACCCCTTCTCTTCCCCATCTTTGAAACGGAATTACACGAAAAAGCTCGCATCGAATATGATATTGCCAAGGAATAAGGTTATCTAAAGAACTTCAAGATTAAATGGGAACCACTTATCGCAACAAATTCATCGAAGACGTAGTCAGTCATTTGAGGGACCCCTTGAATCGCTTTCCACTACTTTTTTTTGTTGTTCTATTTTTGTCTTTTTTCTTTCGATCGTTTCTTTTTCGCTTACCTGTTCATACTGCAATATTGTAAATAATTAACAATAAAAACAAAAACTAGAGGAGTGTGTGGATGGGTTGTTATCTAGATACCTTTTTAGTAGTGCAATGTAAGTGGCTTTTGAACTGTAATGTAAATAATGTCAGTTATAATATTGTAAAAAAGTTGGTAGTGAAGATATAGTGTTATTATTGCTGGCGAGCGTTAGCGAGACAGCACACTATTCTTGTCAATAGGGAAAAAAAATCCAAAATTTTGTCGGATGTAAGACTCGAAGCTTGCGCAGTAGAGCATTATCCGGGATGGTTGAGACGACAATCATGCGCAAATCACATGGCTGACATATAATCCGGGATGCACACCTCACTTTGCACTTGAGAATCGCACGCTGTCAGACGCTTTCGGTTAGGAGGTGCAGTTGACGTTTGCTTTTGTAATCATTCATCAGAAGGTCACGAACGGAAAGATATCACTTTCCACGGGATTCATCATTGATCCGTTTCTTGACCTTGATGAATATTCACAAGCAAATGAAGACATCTAGGAAATAAAAATATTTAGGAATACTTACCTATTTGTTTTATGGCAAAGTCAACTGCGCCTCGAAACCGTCTGTGGACTCTGTGAGTAAGATCGTGATAAAATTTTCCCGTGGAAAGTGATCTCAATTCTCAAGCGGTGGATCTATAAAAGCAGCCAAACACAAATCGGATCTCTTTCCGTTCGTGACCTTGATGAATGATTACAGAAGCAAATAAAGACAGCAAATAGAAAAAATACCGTGGAGGCTAATAATTCAAAATCTGCGAACCACTCAACTGTGAAATCAAAGGCAAATGAGCCACGCACAATAGTGTGCCGTCTTCGCGACTGGAAGCAACGTGAGCAAGTTCTAAGAAAAGCTCGGAAAGAAAAGCCCGTTGGATTACACATCAGTGAGGATATCGCGTTCGCAACTCTGAAAAAGCGGGAGGCTCACCTTGAGAAGTTTAAAGCTGCTAAGCAGGCGGGTAAAATTGCCTATTTTGTACTCGATCGCTTAGTCATTCGCGATAAATCAGATGACTAGTTTATCATCCATGCCATTTTATAATTTGGACGATGATGAATTTCGGCTAACTCTCATTGAATTTATGAATGGCGGTACCATCAATTTTGATCCTGATAGATTAGCTCAGTTAAAGTTTAATCCCTTGTTATGTGAATCCTATAAAAATTTCAGTCTTTGTAAAGACAATGATCCAGATATGAATTTTTATTTAAAAAACAATAGCTGTGAATACTATACTGAAGATAGCTTCAAAAACATGTTAGCCGAAAACCAAAGTCGCCTAAATTTAAAATGCAGTACCCTTGAATCTAGCCTTTCGTTCCTTCATATGAACATTCGTAGTTTAAATAATAAATTTGATAAGCTTACAAATTTTCTAGGCCAACTTGTAGTGAAATTTCCTATCATTGGGATTTCTGAGACTTGGCTTGATGATTGTTATCATTTTTCCGATATAGCGGGTTACAATTTTTTGCATAAACCTAGAGTTGATCGCATTGGTGGAGGTGTTGGCCTTTACATTTGTGAGCATTTAAATTACAAAGAACGTCATGATCTAGCATTCCCTGGGGACAAATCTGCTGAATCCTTGTTTGTTGAAATTAATAGGACAAAAGTAAAGAACATAATTGTCGGCATTATCTATCGACCACCCGACTCGAAGTTACATGAATTTCTGTCTGACTTGGATCTAGTACTTGGGAAAATTTCCAAGGAAAATAAGCTTGTATTTTTAATGGGTGACTGGAATTTAAATCTAATTAACCATCATTGTCATAAAGCGACAAGTGATTTCTTAGATTTGTTGTACTCTAGGATGTTTTTTCCACTAACAACACGTCCCACTAGAATTACGGCGAACAAAGCTTCGTTAATAGATAATATTTTCACGAACGATCCACTTCGTCCCTCAATAAGCGGTCTTTTTCTCAATGACATATCTGACCATTTACCGATATTTTCACTTATTTTGTATAATAATACTACCAGTGATAAGAATAAATGCGTATTTTTTCGTGAAAAAAATGCGCATAATCTAAGTGTATTTAAAGACGAGTTAGGTAAGATAAACTGGACTGAAATGCCTGGTTTAAATGATCCTTCCTGCGCTTATGAACTCTTTGTTGGAAAGTATACTACAGTTTATGATAAATGTTTTCCACTCAAAAAAATGAAAGCGAAACGGTTCAATCTTTGTAAGCCTTGGTTTACTAAAGGACTGGCTAAATCCATAAGGAAGAAAAATATGTTATATCATTCTTTTCTTAATAACCCTAACTCTTCCAATGAAAATGCATATAAGTCGTACAAAAACAAACTTACTCATTCTCTTCGAGTTGCTAAACGTTTATATTATGAAAAACAAATTGAAAAATTAAAATCAAATGTCAAGGCTACCTGGAAAGTTCTAAATGAAATCCTTAATAGAAATAAAGGAAAGCGTAGCTTGCCATCTATATTTAGGGCAGATTCTCGAGAAATTTCCAATCCAAAAGATATAGCTAATTTCTTTTGTAAATATTTTACTAATATTGGCCCCAATTTAGCTAGCAAAATTCCTGTATCAGAAAAGTCGCACAATTCTTTTTTACCTCCAAAACTAGTTAATTCAATATTTCTAGATGCTGTAAATGAGCAAGAAATTATTGAAATATGTAGCACTTGTCGTTCAGGTACTGCTATAGGTTATGACAACATTTCTATGAACCTAATTAAAGAATCTATCGATTTAATTATTTCACCTCTTACATGCATAATTAACTTATCCATCACTTCTGGAATTGTACCAAAACAATTAAAAATTGCTCGAGTTATTCCTTTATTTAAATCTGGTGAGCAGGATATATTTACGAACTACCGACCGGTGTCTGTTTTACCAGCATTCTCTAAAATCCTAGAGAGAGTAATGTACAATCGTCTTTTAATGTTTCTTAATAATCATAACATTCTCTCTGACAATCAGTATGGTTTTCGCAAGCATCACTCCACCGCTTATGCTCTTGCTTGTTTATATGACAAAATCTCTTCCGCCATTGACAATAAGGAATGCACAGTTGGTATTTTTATAGACTTGTCCAAGGCCTTTGACACCGTTGATCATAACATTTTGATTTCGAAATTAGAGCATTATGGTGTTCGTGGCACTCCACTTAGATGGTTCGAAAGCTATCTAAGCAATAGACAACAATATGTGGAATTTAATGGCGTTAGGTCGGAGTCTTGCGAAATTAAGTGCGGGGTGCCTCAGGGTTCTATACTAGGTCCCCTACTTTTCCTACTCTATATAAATGATCTGTGTAACGTGTCGAAGGTCGTGGACTTTATTCTTTTTGCAGATGATACAAACATATTTTTCTCCCACAAAGATTTTAACTTGCTTCCTGGAATCTTGAATTCTGAAATGCTTAAATTAACTCATTGGTGTCGAGCAAACAAACTGTCCATTAACTTTAAAAAATCAAATTTTATGGTTTTTAGACCACCCCAAAGGAGGCAAACACTTGATATATCTATTCAAATTGACAACAATGCAATTAAACGTGTGAAAGAAACAGTATTTTTAGGTGTTATCCTCGATGAGCATTTGTCATGGAAGCCTCACATTCTTAGTGTTTCTAGAAAAATATCAAAATCAATAGGTATTATTTATAAGTCTAGTTTTTTGCCTCCCCAAAACCTCCTTACGTTCCTTGTACTATAGTCTAGTTTACCCTTACTTAATTTATTGCGTTTCTGTGTGGGGATCGACGTATCAGTCTAATTTAAATCGGATTATTGTTCTGCAAAAGAAGATAATTAGAATAATATCAAAAGTTTCTTTTGATGCTCATACCGGTGTTCTTTTTAAAGAACAGGAGATTTTAAAATTCTCTGACATTTATTTATACCAAATAGGTAAATTTATGTATCTTTTTAAAAGAAGCTTACTTCCAAATTATTTTCGTGATATGTTTACTCTTGCAAGTCAAATACATTCTTATAAAACAAGAAATTCCAACCTTTTCTATATACCTTATTGTCGAACTAATCTTCGAAAATTCTCAATTCGGTTTCAAGGTCCTTCGTTTTTCAACTCGCTAAGTCGTGAAATTCAAAACAGTGAAACTATCAGTTTGTTTGGCAAAAGACTTAAAAAATTCCTTCTAAGTTAAATTGACTCTTTGTTGAGCTACACACCTTTTCTTTACCTTTTCTTTTTTTTCTTCCTTTCCTTTTTTTTTTTTCTTCTTTTAAAAAAAAAATTTAATTGGAAATTTCAATCAGTACCCTTAACTTCTATGGTTTATCCAATAGTTCTAGGAAGCCTATAGTTAATAAGCCCCCGGCTTCTATATAGGCTTCCTAGCCTTTAACACATTTAATATTGTAAATAGTCATGTATGAATATTGTAATAGTAAGAATATTGCGTGTCGTCTATAATGTATTTATGTTGTATTTTTTTGTTAATGGCAAATAAATTGAATTGAATTGAAATTGAATTGACTCGTTGTACTTTCACACGAGTTCTTTACCCGTGGAGCCCAATCATTCAAAATCTGTGGAGTTTGTGCAGGATAATTCGACCGTTGAGTCATGCTCTTTCGGTCCGTAAGTTTGTCCGTTGAGGCAAAAGAATTGAAAACATGTCGATCGCTCGTCGAAGCGAACTGTGTAACTGTGAAATCAGATGATTGCTTCACTCTGAAATCAAACGCTTCACTCGAGTTCTTTGCTCGTGGAGGCAAATAATTCCAAATCTGTGCCGTTCGGGGCGGCTGATCCGTCCACTTCACCAACACCCCCATCCCACAAAAAAGAAGCGTTTTCAACATTTCTTCCCCAATGTGGGTTATACAAATCACTAAACCTACCATGACCCATTTTCAAAACCAATGCTTGCTGTAGTCATGATTTTTACAACTCATCCAACTGAAACCTACTCTCCCTACCCTCAAAGTCGACCGCCTTTTCCAAACCCATTCACTGTTTAATTAAATCCCCACAACTTTATCCCACTTCGCCAGCACCCACTTTCATATTGAAATCACTAGTTGTAAATAGTATATATGATGAATTAAGTCCGGCAAAAGAGCGGCGTCTGAATAAGTTTGGTACGGCCAACATCGTTGAGTTCGACGGAGTCTACCGCATTATGCGACACTGGGGCGCCGCTCCTCTCATGTGCCGAACCTAATGCATAAATTACCAATTGTTTGCCGGTGATTGCGATTGTCCCAAAGCTCCATATCGTGACAAGTCACACATGCATTTTTAACCGTGAAGTAAGTACAAGCGTGACTGTCGCTTGACTCTCTTGCGTCTCGTCCGGTTTGGCTTTCATTTCGGTAGGCTTTGTGATTTATTTAGAGAGAATTGCTTTGCCATAAATCTGTTTTACCTGCTGTTTTCATCCTCGAAATGTAGAATTTAAAGCTAAAACTATCGGAAAAAGTCATTGAGAATCACCGATAAAACCGATAAAGTTTAGTCTGTATTGTTATGTAGCGATTACTAAACCAGATCAGCCGTATGTTTTTACAGAATTCCTGTCTTTCTGTCTCAGTGAAAACTGTTTACTTCTTTTCTAAAAGGTTTTACGAATTTGGTGCGGCAGAGAGTACGCCGTCTGATTCAGTCGCCGCCCTTAAGTCGCTCCAGAGTCGCTCCAGAGTCGAACTTAAATGAATAAGGTTCGGCACATGAGTGCCGCGGCGTCTCGACCAGGCCTAAGCTTCCTGAAAGATGTGTTCAATTTTAAATGTGCATTTTGAAATGACAGTGTTTTGCTTTCTCATTAGTTATTTCAGTGACGATTTCCTGTTACGTCGATTCCTCTCAATACTTGATGGCTCATGTAACCCAATTTTTACTGACTGTATTATGTTCTTTCAGCTGAGTATCAAGAAAGAAAGAGAATGTCTGTATACTGCCATTACCTGCTTCTTACCATAACACTTGGGGTACTGCTTAGATTCTCCATCACAAGTGGTAAGGATTTGCCCCCAGGACTGGAAATCATTAGCCTGAAACTGTGCGGTAAGATTCTCCTAGTGGAAACTGTGAATGTTAATCTGAAGAAAAGTTTTCAAGGGCCCTTCTTTAAGAGCGGTTATATAATGGTCTTTTTCTGAACTGCGTTGTTTCGTACTATCTTGACTCCCCATTTTGACATCACAATCATCATTAGTTTTTGTGTTTTGTTTCATCACGACGGTTAAACGGACGGGTAGAGGGAAGGAGCAAGCGATCCACCGGTTAACTCTGTCACCGACAGAAAGACAAACTGACTGACAGTAACAGCCGACTGATGCACTGACTGATTAGTCAACAGACTTATTGATCATCTCTCTGCCGATGGACTAGCGGTTAAAAGATCTCTTTGCATTTGCCAAATTACCTTTAGTTACTAGTAGTAATCACAGATTATTGGAGTGCGTTCGATTCCTTACATAGGACAAAACTTAGGTATGGTGGGCGCTTTCCTGTTCGTTTTAATTTGACTTATTTCGTTCGTTTTACTCTTTGTGCAACTTTTCTTTATTGCAATAATCATCATCTTCACAGAATATTTGAAGTTTCCTTTCCAAATTAATAACCACAGTTTTACTGCTGGTTACCCAGCCTGAATAAGGCAAAATTAATGGGCAAATAAAAATCTTAACTTTGAGGGTGAAGAAACATCTGGAGCATGAGGGATTATTTCACTCTTCCACCCTGAAGCTACGAGATCAGGGGCAAACCCGAGTGCGTGACAGATTTGACAGAGAAAAATTATAATTAAGGTTGCATGATATTTGCAAATTATTTTCGTAACGTCTTTAATCATTGAAGAACGTACTTTAACACAACACGGTATACTTTTATTTCTACTTGCTACTACTATTTACTAACAACAAGATTTCAAGGTATTTCTTATACGCTACGCGAACATCCCGCTGCTATGAAGCGATAAACTTTTTGAATGTGGAGATCTAATTAGCATATTGAAAGTCTTGATCTCAGATAACCAAATGCGCGTGTTAACAAGCATAAAAATCTAACACAGAAATAAAAATACTACCACAGGCGATAGACTATATATTTCTATTTGCTACGAGAAAGGTACTTTTTTATACTTTACGCGAAATTTCCGCCTCTAAGAAGCGATAAACATTTTTCAGATTGGGATCTAATTAGCATATTGACTGTCTAAGACACAAGTATAAAAATCTATTGCTCGACACCTCAAGAATACAGAGAGATGAAAATGTTACTGAGACGTTACACTACTTGCTTTAATTGCTACTACTCTTTACTTGCAACAAGAAATATATTTTTGATACTCTACGCGAAAATTTCGCTGCTATGAAGCAATAAACATTTTGGATGTAAGCTTGATGTACGCGAAAATCCAACCACTATGAAGCGATAAACATTTTGAATGTTCCGATCTAATTAGCATATTGAAAGCCTTGTACAAGCATAAAAAATTATTATAGAGACCTCATGAATTCAGAGAGAGAAAAACTGTGTGCTACCGTATTGTTCATCGCAAATGATCCCGTGTATGTCCTTGTTCGTCGGAGAGTGAAAGAGCAAAACCTCTAAGGGACCGGTCATTTATTAGAGGTTAAGGGAGGGGGGGGGGGGGGGGGGCTGGTGCATTTTAATTTTCTTATACATAATTTCTCGTGGGCCTGTTCTTGCCACTGCATAACATAAGTGGCCCCCCTTCAAGTCTGTGCATGAAATAAGATGACCCACCCTCAACTACAGAAACAGTTTTAATACAACCGAATAAAACTCACTGAATTATTTATAGCAAATAGCGAGTAGCCCTCCTCCCAGATGTAGTAGTTGTTACTGTGATCTGAATATCATCCCCTTCATCATCATCATCCTCTGAGCTCGGGCCAATCTCGGCAAGGACATAGTCTGTTTGAACGCTTTTATCATCAGAAGATAAGTATTCCTCTTCATTTTCACTACTGCAGAGTGGACTTTCATCTTCTTGTGTAAAACTCTGTATCTGTTGTTGAATAATGTGCCTTTGCACCTCCATTAGCTTTGCATGCTTGTTTGATGCAGTGCGAAGCCCGTGACATCACGTATTTATCGATAACTGCTATTGTCTGCTTACTAAGGGAGCCATCTTTAAACATCGCATTCCAATCATACTCTTGGTATGTCTTGCTTGCCTCAGCTGACTTTTTAACCAGTCTTTTCCTTCTTTCTTTTGTCTTTCTTAAGATCGAGTAATGTCAAATGCTCCAAATAGTCTTTCATGCATCCCTCAGCCACAACAAATTTCAAGTTACTGGTGGGATCATCCAAGGAGCACTGCCCTGATGCGTATGCTGCTTTCAGCGGTACCCTTAGCACGTAATCATCGACAAGCCTATTGTTTGCTGGGGTTTTAGACAAAGGAAGGTAATGATGTCCATCACTTTCGTTGTCAGGAAATGGCCTCGCAACATGTACTTCAATCTTCTCACAGCATTGTTCTCTTCAGTGTGCTTCAGTAGTCGCGGAGTGTGCCACTTTCACCATTTTCTTTACAGGCTCCTTTTAAATATTCAAGGAACATCTCTCCAGTGATACAGTGGCTCATGTCCATAAATGAACATATCTTCTTAAAGTAGTGGTATCCAGGAACAGAATCTTTGGCAACATATGTAAGATACGATTTCTTGAAAAAGAACTGACAATTTGATTCTGTAGTTGAATAGCACTTTAAGGATATGTTTCGTGGACACATTCTGAAGTTTAAATCAAAAAAACGTTCAAAAAAAAAAAAAAAAAGAAAATAAGAGAAATGCACAGAATAGAAAAGCTAGACGAGAAGAAGAAAATTTTGGTTTAATCTCCAAAGTACTGTCTGATGGTGATGCTTTGCGTAACGAAATTGTGACGTCATTCAAAATGGCTCTGAAAAAGTGAACGGCCGGCCGATCGAACGAAAAAACACGGGTTAGCTTTCGCTTGCATGCACAGGGTTCCTACGCGATCACAGGCAGCCCAGAAGATTAGGAAGCGTTCTTCCTTCGTCGAACGCAATTAACTCACTCCATAAAACCAAATATTCCTTCCCACTTCCGCAGCGATGCAGCACCATTGCTTCTTTAGACGTGTTAGAAACTCAGCTCTTTATCGCATTGATAATAAGATGCATTGGATATCAGCTTTGAGTTCATTTTCATGTTACATGTTCTTGTTCATAGAAAAAGTGTCAAGTTCCACCGGGAAGTCAATTCGCGCTGTTGGTCTTCTTCGTATAATTATACTTTGTTGAAGTATAGTTGTCATTACTCCTGAATGCTCTTTGTAGCTTTCATTCCCATTTTCATTTTCATTTCATGATAAGAGAGCCAATCATAAAAGGAGGTTTCTCCCCATGGCTTCACGTGATTTCATACTTCTTATACTAGTTCAGGGTGCTAGTTACTTCAATTTGATTCTTTAAGCGTTACTGTCACTTTCACCCCTAGTAAGGTAAATCAAGTGACATGAGCAGGAGCGCGCTACAATCGATTCCCTACTGACAGACTGTGAGCTGTAATCCATCGTTTTGAAATGCGTCAAATACTTTTAGAAATGAAACTTGGTTGCTCTTCTGTATCAAGGTTGGAGCTTGTATGTATGTGTTGTTTCCTCAAAACAATCGCACACAAGAATTTCGATTTTTAAATGAATCAAAACTCCCTCCCTTTAATAGACAGCAGGAGGTTGATCATTAAAGGAAAGTACGTAAGGGAACCAAACGCTACC
Source organism: Pavona decussata (assembly GCF_977016875.1). Lineage (NCBI taxonomy): Eukaryota > Metazoa > Cnidaria > Anthozoa > Scleractinia > Agariciidae > Pavona > Pavona decussata. The sequence continues at coordinate 124,714 of NW_028145756.1, forward strand.
ACTGCTCATGTGTTGCAAAAATGAACATTGTTTAAATTGTTTGTATTGTGTGACAAGCGCAGCTAAATTGCTTTAAATCAGTCATCAACAATGACACCTCCACACTTGAGGCGAGTGAAGGCATGGATCGAGGGACAAAAGAAGTTAAAAAAAATAGGAGAGCAAGAAAAGAAGTAAAAGAAAAATGGGAGGGGAGGGCGAGTAGCTTTAGTTCTTTTCTTGTGTTTGTTTGGAAAGGAAACTATAGCTTCGTAGGCTAGGCTATGAATTCTCACAGAAAGACCCCGTGAGACCATCAAAAGGACATTAACAAAATACACCAAAGTCCACGGGTTAGACTAGGGTGTCGAGAGAGAAAATCACTCGCAATTACAAGAGTATATATTATAAATAGTAATAATATTAATAATAATAATAATAATAATAATAATAAAAATAATAAAAATAATAAAAAATCTCTTTATTAAAATATTCCAAGTAAAATGTTATTTACAGGTTAAAAGTAACTATTAAAACTTATTTACAATTCTTTTCAACAAAAAAAAGACTATTTTAAGCACATTTTTTTTTTGAAGAAAAGGGGAAAAAAATCTCATCGAATTACAACAATATTATTATTATTCATTGATTTTTACCTAAAAAGAACCCATCAAACTATATCATAAAAAAAAGAATCAAGAAAAAGTATGTATAAAAATCATAGGACCTAGATTTTGGCGAGGCATCTATATAATAATAATAATAATAATAATAATAATAATAATAATAATAATAATAATAATAATAATAATAATAATAATAATAATAATACGTGGACGGCAGGTTAGGTTAAAGCTCTAATGACATTAAACCTCTTTACAGGTCCTCATACGGACAAGACTGCAGCGATCAAGATCTATCCACGGCCCTTCATTCCATCTGGAAAACCCTTCAACGTTACTATTACGTTCACCCCCGGTAAAGTAAATCAAGCGATATAAGCAGCAGCACGCTGCATATCTGTTCCTTACTGATAGACTGTCAGCTGTTATCCATCGTTTTGGCATGCGTCAAATGATGCAATTAAGGTTAAAACTAGAGCGGTTGTAAATTGTTTGTCGAAATTAAATTGGTAATTTCTTTTGTTTTGCTTTGCTTCGCTCCCTGTTTGGCTTGCAACACTCGTGCTACTTTCTCAACCAATGAAGAGCTCAACTAAAACCAATCGTGACTTGCTTGCACGTGTTTTCCTGCACTTGGCGCTGGTTGCATGTATTTGCGTCGAGTTTTGATTGGTTCATTGTCCTATTCACATCTCTCGTAATTGGCCAGAGTAATTACTTTGATTTTGGTCTTACCATACTCAAATGAAAAACACTCTAAGTCTGAGTAGTCACCAAAACCAATTGAAGTTCCCCATTTATACTCAAAAGTTTTATTTTTATATTATTTATAGTTTGTAGTCGTGCTGACTCTAAGGCGAACACGCCCGGCGTTCACTTAGGTTCCCATTCCTGTGTTATTAGTTTCTAACAAGATATGAAGGTAACGCAGAAATTATATAATATCTACTGCTTCATTTCCACTCCTAGTAGCCATAAGACTGAAACAAAAAAAATTCCATTTTTGACTTTTGCAAAATAAAAAAATAAAAAATGTCTTTGGGAAACTAACCATAGGGGATCAAAAACAACTGGAGTCGACCCTTCGAGTATGCGCAATCAAGAGAGGGTATAATCCGCTCTTGGTGCTATTCAATGTATGGAATTGAAGCATGCATGAGGCAAGCTATGTAGTTTTCAGGCCTTCGAGAGCCAGCTCATCATGACTAGTAGCCAATAAAGTGAACCATACTTTGCAATTCCCTTAACTTAGTAATATTTATTTACCCTTCTCGAACAGCTGAGGACATTTTTGCCGTATCATCACAATTTGAAGTGTCTGAACCTGGAGGCCGAAACATACTCGGAGGCAGGGATGACATGTGCCACAAGATCAAAAACATTTGTAGCATACCGGCAGGGGGTAAGAGAGCTAATCAACGAAATAAAGACACAGAAGGACGTGGGGGAGGGGGTGGGGAGGATGGGAAGAAGGGTGGGGGAGGAAGGTCTTATCATATATTTTTGTTTGGCTGTGGGGCTCAACTCTCCAAATCCTGAACCTAAAACAATAACACATGAAAACCAAGTAGTAGTGGACTTCAATTAAGAAACCCTACTCCGGATTTCATGGATTTACTTCTTTTGGTTCTGTTTGGGAAATCAGGATAAGGATTTGCAAAATTGTTCTCATGGGCAGTGGTCTTGTGATGAACATGGCGGACCAAAGGTAGAGGGCACTGCCTATGATGATGTTATTTTTTGAAGAGTTGTTTCATAAAACTATTCAAAGCGAACTGCAAGAAAAGGGGCAATAATGTAGCAGATGATGCTCTGCTGCTTGCTCTGCTTGGAAAGAGTAGGTGCATGTCCCCTGAATCGATTAAAAAATCGAGATGATGGTACGGAGTTATAGTCCGGATTGTTTTCGTAGTCATTTTCGGATGAGCTGAGAGAGTGTTTAAACGTACTCTTTTTTAATTTCGACCCAGTTTTAAGAAACGTTCGTGGCAAATGTTTGGTTGCTCGAGAAGGAGTAGGGTAAAATGCATATTCAGCAGATAAAAGACCGCAGTTCACGAGAACAGTTTTGCAGCACCTTGTTTGGATTTAATTCCCAAAAGAACCTAAAAGAAGGAAATCCAGTAAAACCCCAGAGTTGGATTTCTTAATTGAATCCACCTCGAGGAAGGATTTCTTGGCGCCGAGAAACAAAACGAATTCCCGTTTTCGATTTCTTGTTTTATTAGGGAATCCGTTCAATCCAGATTTCAAGCACCCTTACAAAATGATTAAAATCTTCACCCTATTTCGACCAAAACGGCTCAAAACCATTCCCTTTGGCACCGCACCTACCTATATAGCTTAGATAGAGGAGTAACCCTCACTCCCTTAGGTTAAAAGCCAATATCATCTCAGGAACATAGAACTTAAAACTAGACGGATAAAAACGATCTCTCCAATTTCATTTGCCTAACAGCAGAGACTTTTGCAGTGCAGTATTAGTTCGTATGCAAGCGGTAAATTATAGCTTTCTTTTCGCGTTCAATACAACCAATTCAATAAATACGTCAAATATGCTCTATGTGCCTTGATGGGACTCAGTTAATTTGTCCCTTTTGTTGAAGTGTAATATCAATTATCCTGATAGCTGAAGTGATCACAGCATGTAGCTGATTTTGTCCTCGTAGTTTATAGCGGCCGTTTGCAACGATCGTATTTATTTTTCTCTTTTTTTCATCATCTAAGACTGATCAGTCAGTTTACACCCTTCTCTAGAAACATTTGTGTTGAAGTACGCAGATATCATGAGAGAATCTTCTCCTGGTTTCCAGGTAAGCATAGCAAATGTTTTATCTTAGTTGCTGGATGGTCCAGCCTGAAGGTTCTTTCACGAGAATGTTGTTTACTCAGTGAATAAAAAGGACAGGAAAGGTTTTGTAAATGAAAGGCAAACAAATTTATAGCAACGCTGGTGAACAATCATGAGCAGACCGGGCAGGATTAGGCCGAGTCTATATGATGTGTTCGTCTCGTGATTTCGTCCTCGTTGCCGAAAGGACGAAAGACTGAAAGAAGTATGGAAGAAGTCTTCCCGCAGTATCCCACTGTGTAGTCAGTTAGTTTGCTCCTTTCAGTAACTGTAATTTAATCGTTTGGAAAGAATATATATATTTTTAACAAAGGCCCTTCATGTCCCTTCAGAGCACAGGCAGCCCAAGTTCGCGTCACTAGAGAGCGTGTAATAATTATTTACTAGTGGGCATGATGACCTTTGAGTGCAAGCAGCCATTGAGAATTAAAACGCGTTACAAGACTTTGTATGGAAAATAAAATACTGTCGATTATGAAGTTTAAAAAACGCTAAATTTAACTTTCATTCAATAAAACTGCCAAGTTCGCGGCGTTACTAGAGCTGAGAGCGAGTGATAATTAATAACTAATGAGACGACGACCTTTGAATGCAAGCGGTATTGGATTACGGGCAGCCGTTGAGAATTTGAACGCATAATAAGACTTTGTATGGGAAATAAAATACCGACGATTTTTACCCTTAAAAAACGCTAAATTTAACTTTCATTCAATAAAAAGAATAAAACTGACTCACCTCTGGTGTATCCTTGTGAATTTTGTAGCCTATTTCACCGTTTCGAGCGTTCCTTGAAATCACTGTCATTCCCCTCATAAGACGGAGTCAAGGCAGCACACTAAAATTTCGATCGTAAGCTCACGTAGTCCGCTCAGAGGCGGTTTGCTCCTCCAATTTCCACCCCAGCCGCGATTTTTTCACGCAAAGCTAAAGCCCCATCATTCGCAAACCTCGGTGAATGTTTCATCGTCAAAAATCCCCACTCACTTGGCTGGACATGAGCATTTTCTGCTTCCGATTCCCCGATAGCGTCGTTCCTCCAACAGCTGATGATTTTGAAAATGGTCACGGAGCTTGGGTCCGAGGTCAAATTAACTCCACCCGATGGGGTACAGTCATTTCATGTACAGCACTTAGCCCATCCCCACATTTTGAATCTTGAAATTGCGTGTCGGGAAATGCTTATTCGAAGTTTTTTCTCACAGGCTTTTATCCAATTACGAGTACTCAGAGGATAGCCTTACCTTTACAATGAATTATGAAGCGGTCAGAGATGCCGCTGTGGGGATGGGCTAAGTGCTGTACATGAAATGACTCTACCCCATCGGGTGGAGTTAATTTGACCTCGGACCTAAGCTTCGTGACCATTTTCAAAATCATCAGCTGTTGGAGAAACGACGGTATCGTGGAATCGGAAGCAGAAAATGCTCATTTCCAGCAAAGAGCGTGGGGATTTATGACGACAAAACATTCACCGAGGTTTGTGAATGATGGGGCTTTAGCTTTGCGTGAAAAAATCGCGGCTGGGATAGATTTTCGAGGCGCAAACCGCCTCTGAGCGGACTACGTGAGCTTACGATCGAAATTTTAGTGTGCTGCCTTGACTCCGTCTTATGAGGGGAATGACAGTGATTTCAAAGAATGCCCGAAACGGCAAAATAAACCCGAAAACGCACAAGAATACACCAGAGGTGAGTCAGTTTTATTCATTTTATTGAATGAAAGTTAAATTTAGCTTTTTTTCAAGCGTCAGAATTGTCGGTATTTTATTTCCCATACAAAGTCTTCTCAACGGCTGCCCGTAACCCAATACCGCTTGCACTCAAAGGTCATCGTCTCACTAGTTATTAATTATCACACGCTCTCAGCTCTAGTAACGCCGCGAACTTGGCAGTTTTATTCGTTTTGAATGAAAGTTAAATTTAGCGTTTTTTAAACTTCATAATCGACAGTATTTTATTTCCCATACAAAGTCTTATAATGCATTTAAATTCTCAATGGCTGCTTGCACTCAAAGGTCATCATGCCCACTAATGATTAATTATTTTACGCTCTCTAGTGACGCGAACTTGGGCTGCCTGTTTTCAGAGAGTTTGCAAGTGTTACAGGTCCGTAGCCAGCATAAAGAAAATCAACGGCCTCTGTGGAAATTTCTAAGTTCGGCACCTTCGAGGTGCTCGAAATTTTGTTGAATGAATGCTAAGACCTTTTAATGGAGACTGAGACTTAAGAAAAATAGAATAGTTTTGAAGCAAGTCAAGAAAGATAGCTATCCATGGTGGTTGTTAATGTAAGATCCGGAATGGAAAAATCCACTCCACAGCTTGCTGACACTCATTACGTCAATATGTACTACTGCCAAACCTGAGCAAGATCAGTATGTGGCGAGCAAGTACATATTTGCGTTTTCACGTTTATGTAAAAGTTATTTTTAAGTTTTTAATGTTGACCTTAAACGTTTTTAGGCAACACGGAAAAACGTATGAGTAAACAGGTCTTCCAGCTTTGGATCATGAGAGGTTCTATTCGAAAGATAGGCCAAATAAGTGAAATCGCTCACGGAAATAAATATGGTGTACAGGGTTTTTTTATTGCCTCGGTGAAGGTCTCGGCCCGACTATGAGCCTGATATAGATGAGAGTACGGACTGCTATGGCGTATCTGACGGTCCCCCCACTCCCATTCTACTGTAATTGAAACCCGCCCCTTAAGTAGCAAAAACACAAAAACGACAACAACGACAAAAACCAAAATAAAACAAAACGAAAAACATTGTTGATGCAAACTAACCCGGTACACAAGCACAAACTAATACACTTTGTTTTGAGTGGAGAATGCCCTAACAGTCAAACAGAGTGCAGGTCAGACTTTCATCTATAAAACTGAATTGAATTAGGTGCGAGTAAAATTAATCTATTCAAATATCACAAAACCTACAGGGAGAAAGAACTCAGAACATTTTTGGGACTAATTTATTATATCGCTCGTTGATTACCTAGGAGAAAAATTTGCAGAACAATCAGCTGTTTATTTCTGACCATAATGCATTGCATTTTTTTTCTTAAAATAATAGATGACGGTCAAAGGGACATGGAAACTGTACAATGAAGAGCAGTACGTATTCTTCTGCGTTGATGTTGTGGCAAGGATACATTAATTAATTCTATATTACACCTTCAATGTGGAATACAGGGAGTGGCTGTCCTCCACAGCAATAGTCCAGTTAGGAGAACAGTGACTTGATTTACTCTAATACTAAAAGGTTAAACACCTGGTTAAACAGGTTTATTTTGATACGTGTGTTTCTAGCCAACTGAATTTAATTAGTTCAGCAAAGAAAGTTGTATACCGACTTACCATAAAAATAAATGCCAATAAACTACCTCCCCTTGCTTTCTATGATTTGTTTTAATGTTGTCGGAAAGTGTCCGCCGAGTGATTAACACTCTGATGTAAACGCTCGAAATTTAGCTTAAAGCCGCACTACTAATAGATCAATGTTGTTTTCCTAAACGCTCAGAATGCTTTTCGGGTTTATACAGTCGTTTAAAAAACAAATTAGGTTACACATAATCAAAAGCTACGCATTCAAATCAGTGTACAGTAAGCAAAGACAGTAGCAGTGCTCTCGAGTTATTTAAAAATATACGAAAGGAAACATGTTTAATGGGTCTGTTTTTTTTTTAATTCTGTTACGGAAGCCTAGCTTGAAATTCTAAGTCATATTTTAAGTAGGCCTGTCCCGATCGTGCTTTAAAAATGCTGAAAATTTTGCTGTTTAGAATCCCAAAATATAGTTAAAAATGCCAAAATTCAAATAGTTGCTACCTTTTTACTGATAGTTTTACAGCTATTTCAATTAACGTTGTCGGATGAAAGCTTCAAGCTTAAAGACAAGACCGAAAGGTAATATGGGTAGTATTTTCGGAGTTGAGTCAAGTAGGAGGAAAGGAAACACTGTAATTAAACGTTTGTTTGCGTGTTTTAAAAGCGAAAAACAAAACCTCGCAGTGTACACTTCGTTGCCGGTAATTTCTGACAGTAGGAAACTTAAGCAACGACAACGGCGACATCAACAAAAAAGTAACTTGAAAGTATAACTTCATTTCGTTTGTTCTACTTCGCGATTATTTCAACCCCTCCAACAAAAAATTGCGAACTACCCAGGAAACAAATTGGCACGCGTAGCATTCGAGTTAAGAAAGAGAATTAAAAATTCACCGTCTGGTGTTTACGTTCTCCACAGAACGTTGAATTTGGTCATTTCACGTTGTTGTTTTGCATAGAAATGTATCAAAATTTAAAGCTCACATGCAGAGCGATTGTTTTTGCTCATTAAACCTATTGTTTTGCGGCGTTGTCGTTGTCGTCGGGGTCGTCGTTGCTTAAGTTCCGTAGTGGCTTTGCAGAGCATTTAAGCATTGCTTCCATAATCAAAAATTCCACGTGCGGATGCCTGGCCACACTGTTTATCGGTCTTCCGATGGTATTTGCTTTCGCTTCTCCGAAATTTAAAACTTTTGAGACATATCGCTCGAAAGTTCTTGGTGGCATCCTCAAAGCAGCTGCCACTTCATCCACTTGATATCCTTTAATTTCTTTCATCCAAAAGGCTCGCCACCGTAGATCTTCACTGTACGGGCGATGCATAGCTGATTTTGATGAAATTTATTCATAAAAAAATCCCATATAACCTTGCGGTCTTGTCCTGTAGTTTTATGCTTTGATCCGACAACGTTAATTGAAATAGCTGTATACAAACATTAATTAAAAGCTTCATTATATTGATCATAGACAAGTAAAGATAAACGATAAAAAGGAACAACGTTTCGGGGTCGTCATGACGCCATTATCAAGTTCGAAGTGATAGAAATAATTGAAGTCAATGTCAGAAATAGTTCACCAAAAAATTAACATAATGTCTGAATATATAATGTCACGTAAATAGTTTAGCTTGAATTGAGTCCGATTGGACATTGAGAGATGGTGTTAACTCTCTAATTAGCAACATTTCGTAAACTAAGCAATCGAACTTATTCATGCACTTCTTAAGGACAGAAAAATTTCTGTCAAGGTCTTTAGGGACATTACGGTGTTCATTAAGAAAGTGCTTGCCAATGGAAGAAGATTGGTATTTATGCTCGACCACGCGCTGGTGTAAATGCCGAAGTGTAAACCCTACATAACTTGCATCACACAAGTCACATTGATATTTATAAACAACACAATTCTGATTTACAATAGATGGTTTTCTCTCCTTTATCTTTAGTTCTTGTTGGATTTTGTTACCAACAAAAATCGGTTGGATGACTGTGTCAATCTTCTGGCTAAGATCTTTGAGCTGTTCAGCAGAAGCCTGATCTTTGAAAGGCAGGACTATTCGGACAGTTGGACTGTCTCTTGGGGCAGGTATTGGTTGAGTACCTTCAGCCTTAGAGGCTACAAAACTCCTAACGGTGGTGTTGATAAGTTGTTGTGGGTATTTCAACCGGGTGAACACAGCTTTCAAACGGTCACATTCTTCAGAGAAGTACGACCAACACGATGATAAGCGATACGCACGATCAAGCATGGTTCTCAAAGCCCTCGTTTATAGCGCATATCGACGTGACTTTGGTAGTGAAGCAAAAGACTCGTGTTAGTAGGTTTTATGTAGACCTTGGTCTCAATTTGGGGAGCTCTGTTAACGAGCTGCATTCCAAGAAAGGGTAGCAGACCATTAACCTCTGTTTCCATGGTGAACTTCACAGATGTGTGGCAGTTGTTAAGAACCTGGAGAAAATTAGCCGCTGATTTTGTGTCCGGCATTATTGTCAGAGTATCGTCGACGTACCTCTTGTAAAAAGGAGGCATTTTTCCTGCAAGCTCTAGGGTTTCTTCAATGGATCCCATGAAGACATTGGCAGGGAGTGGCCCGAGTGGCGAACCCATGGCGACGCCATCGGTTTGTTCGTAAAGTTGGCCGTTGAATTGAAACAGCTGATCTTTGGTGGATGCTCTGAGAAGATCTACAAGGTCCATTCTGCTAAGGTTCAATTGGTGGGTTTTGCTGAACCAGTTATCTGTGAAAGCTTTATCAGCAAGTATCTGTATGGTTTCCTCTAGGGGCACGTTGGTAAATAGCGAGGAAACATCATATGACACAAGAATATCGCCACTGTTGATCTGTAGTTCCCGAATCTCGCTCGCAAAATCAAAGGTGTTAGTTATTGTGTATTTGTTATAGGACAATGGCTGTAGCTTCTCCTCTAACCATTTTGCTAACCTATAACTATACGTTTGTGTGGCAGATAAGATGGGTCGCATAGCCAGATGTTCTTTGTGCGTCTTAGGCAAACCGTACAGGTCTGCTAGCCGTGAGCCTGTGGGGCGCACGAAATCTGCAATCACTTTGGGTAATATTCTGCGGACAATAGATTCTAGCTCTTTCTCCTTTTGAAGAAGTGGATGGTGATGTCTGGGCGGTCTCCCTCTAGTCTTCGGCCTCTCTGGATCAACTGCTCTGAATTTTGTCGTTTCATTAATGCATATATACAAAATATCCTCCACCCTGTAATGCCTTGTGGGAGACCCCTGTAAAAGTCACGTGGCTGCTCTATGAACTGTTATTTCCTTCTTTAGTATCACTTAGGATGCCTATTTCAAGCTTTACACACGTACAAAGTTAAGAACTTAATTACTTCATCCACGACTATATAGTCTCAAATGTCATCGGAATTCAGCACTGTGAACTCGCACGATCGACAGGAACAGCTTGTTCAAAACATTTTCCGCCGACGCATAATCAGTTTGTATATGCATTGAAATATATACATTTATAACTTCAGAAAGGATAAGGAATTTGTAAGGTTATTACATTCATACAATAAGCAGACTTAGATAAATTCTATAAAATAGGAATTTTGAAGTTTCGCTTTTCGGCTTGGCTAAATATATATATTTATTTTTCAGCTGCTTCATGTTGTAATAAGGAATCTGTCTGAAGGCGCTGTTTTAAAAAGAATACAAAAACACAAAACAGAGAGTAAAGTTCTATTGCTAAGATTAAAACGAGAGTAATTCTGCATCAACCGAGCTTCGTCTTCTCCATCCAGCCAGTCGATGTCGTCAGCCGAGAGACACAAAACCTAGACGACACAGCGTTAGGCAACGTATTGGACACAATGCAATTTTTTTTCCAAGAGCGTCTTATGTGACGAAGTTCCCCGTGTTGTGGTCTAGCCTTACTCATTAGCCATTCTGTTCTGGGGGCACCTGTGTAAATTACTTTTCCGTTTCAGTTAAGATTGTAAACTACACGGCTGCCATTTGCGCCATTGCCGGATTTCATATCGTGGGGGACTGGGTATGAGTCTATGTATTATGGGATATGAGACTAACACCCACATAGCCAGAAAGAACACACCAAACTTTACAACATCATCAAGTTTGGTGTTAATCAAGCCAATATTAGACGAGATACAGCCGTTCAAAAGAATCCAAATTTTATTATGAAACACATACGGACGCCGGACAAATTGTCCGTCGCGTCCGGCTATCCATACACTCCTTAGTAAAATTTTAATATTTTTGAACGGCTGTATCTCGTTCAATATTGGCCCAAATCCCACCAAACTTGAGGATTTTATAAAATTCGGTGTGGTCTTTCTGGCTGTGGGAGTGTTATGTCCCATATCCCATAATACACAGACTCATACCCAGTTCCCTACGATATGAAATCCGGCAATAAAGTAGTCTGGCAAAGTTCCCCACAAAGTGTTGTTCATTGACCCTGAAAAGCCCCTAGGAGAGTGGTCAATTACACACATATATACTTGTATAGACTTGATCTTTAGAGAAACGATAAAATACTATTCTCTTTCTATTACTTTCCTGTGACACTTAATATTCTGAGACTGGACCAAATAGTTATTACTTTGAAATAGGTTGATGTGGATACAACTGTGACTACCGTTTAGGTTTCCCATTCCAGTATGAATTTCATTTGAAGAATGTTTTTTGAGACACATTTAAATTTCAACAGATTGCCTCTGCAATGATTTCATTTTCTCCTAATAGACATCCCCATCTTATGACGGCTAGGCTTTCAGGCGCAAATGGTATTTGACAATGTAAGGAGCTTTTTTTTAATTGTGGGGAAAAAACTTACACGTACCTCGCCGTTGCTTTATGAGCTGTCGTTTTTTCGTCGTTAACGTCGCTGATGTATGGATCAAGTCAAATATTTGAAATCTATTGGGGTCACCGTCAAATAATCCGAGCCCACAAATCTAAAAAAATGCCACAGGTCTAGCAGCGCAAGCTGTCCTTGTAATGGCTTGTAAAATTTATACTCTATTCCTCTCAGATATCTTTGGTCTCGGGTTTGTAAAATGACGACAACTTGTTCGGTGCAACAATGTTAGGCGAAATATAAGAATCAGACGGCACGACATGTTTAAACCCCGGTTTTCCGAAGCGAAACTGCTCTTGATTTCATTCTTGAGTACTCTCACTTCCTCTTGACATTATTCAAGGTGTTCGATGTTTTTCTAGCAGCGATCGATACACAAGTATCAGCGCAAAGTCCAAAGCATCGGCCGCTCGTGATATCTTAACTTTACATTTGAGACTAGTTCTCTTTTGACTTTCACTTTGCTCTGTATCACAAAGCAAACACCCGAAGAAAAGTGAAGTTTTCTTCAACATTACCCGCTAGTCGCGCTAGAAGAAACTATCTCAGCGGCTCAGATTGCGCGAAATTATACTTTCAGTCTTAACAGTTTTGGCGTCTCTCTGCTTACGTTTGTTGATCTTGTCTGGCATGTGATTGGCATGGGACGTCCTTTTCGGTGATAAGTAGTTCCACATAAATTAAATTTACGGCACGTACATACATGATCGACCGCTCACGCGTCCAGCCGTCTCTTCTCGGGGAGGAAAGCCGGACCTAGGGAGCGGACGAAATCGGGCCTAGCATGATATGTGCAGACGATGTTTATACAGCTTATGAGTCATTAGTCTGCAATGTATAACTCTTCTCCAATGCCCCACTGAGGAAAATTTTCCATAGAAACCAGTCGACTTTCTCTTCTACAACAGCCCAAACAACCACGGGCGATCAGTTGGAAGCCACGCCTTGGGCAAGAAGACACCTTTCTCCATGTAGATTTTAGGTAAAGGATTCCTTTACCTAACAAGACAAAAAAATCATTTTTAATTATAATTTTTTTTTTGCAATAAAGGAAATAAAAAAATCACTTGCAATTTGTTGTCCCCTTCCCGTGTTGAACAATGGACACTCAAGCCGTATCCTTATCCTTCCCGTTACACTTTGTTCTGAATCTATGCCATACTATATCTTTACAAGAGAGGATGAAGGTAAGAGAGGTAATCCCCCATATAGGCCCTATCCCCATCGTAATCCCTCTGAAGTTATTTTTAGAAGGTATCGATTTTCTCGCGGATAATGTTACCTCGCGCGTTACGTGTCTTTCACCGTTTTTAATTTTACAACGGCTAATCACAATCATACACTTCCATAAAAGAAATTGTTTCTCGCGTTACTTCCAACGAATCTCTAAGAAATACACGTGATTTGAAAGCTAATAAAATGAAGATTTGAATGTCCGAAGAGATTTTAAACTCACTGTGACAAAAATATCAAAATTTTCGTGCCGCGGTTGTGATCTTTATACTCGTCTGTTCAATCGCGGCTTCAATTCAAATATAATGTAACACTCTTGCATAAAAAAGCTAAAATTTGTTTCTCGCCTTTCTTTTAATGAATCTCTTGGCTACATGCGTGATTAGAAAGCTAATGGAATGTACATTTCAATGACCAAAGGGATGTGAACTCAGTGGGATAAAAATTTCAAAATTCGTGCCAAGGTTGTGATGTTTATACTCGTCTGTTCAATCGCGGTTTTGACAGCTAAATGTAAAAAAGGTTTATTTCTCGCGTTTCTTCCAACGAATCTCTTAACTACATACGTGATTTAAAAGTAAATAGAACGTAAATTTCAATGACTGACGGAATTTTGGACTCACTGCGATAAAAATATCAAAATTCTTGCCGGAGGTTGTGATGTTTATACTCGTCTGTTCAATCGCGGCTTTCAATGTTTTGACAGCTATTATAATGTAACACTCTTGCATGAAAAAAGATTTGTTTCTCGCGTTTCTTCCGGCCAATCGCTTAACTACAGCGTAATTAAAAAGCTAGTGGAATGTAGAATTCAATGACCAAAGGGATTTTGAACTCACTGAGATAAAAATGTCAAAATTTCTGCCGGGGGTTGTGATGTTTATACTCGTCTGTTCAATTGCGGGTGTCAATGTTTCGAGAGCTAAATGTAATACTCTTGCATGAAAAAAGATTTGTTCTCGCGTTTCTTCCAACGAATCTCTTAACTACATACGTGATTAGAAAGTAAATAAAACGTAGATTTCAATTACTGTAGGGATTTTGTACTCACTGCGGTAAAATATCGAAATTCGTGCCTAGGTTGAGATGTTTGTATTTGTCTGTTCAATCACGGCTTTCAATTTTCGCCAGCTAATTGTATTGTAATATTCTTGCATAATTTCCGCACAGCTGGGCTCTAAAACAAATCATGCCGGAGCGATTCTTTTCCAATTTGCGTTGTCCAAATACAACCACTTTAAACTCGCATTCGTCCATAAAACATATCCAGGCACCGCTTTCTGTATGCATGTTCCGCCATTTTGTTTTTAGATCAATTCGCGAAAGACGCGTAGCATTGCGTGGGAATCGACTAAGCTGTCAACGTGGGTAAAATTCATGAGATATGATTGGCTATCACCTAGCCCTCTTGGGACACTGGATCTCGCGGAAAATCTAAAAATAACTTTAGAGGGATTACGATGGGAATAGGGCCTATATGGGGCATTACCTCTCTTACCTTCATCCTCTCTTGATCTTTATCATCGCCATTATAATTATACTCTTTAATTTATTTATAAATGGGGAATATGTAGATTACTTAATAAAGAATACATTTTTTACGCTCAAAAGATACACTCCTGATTGCACTTGTTCTATCTCGTGTAGCTAACGGCTAAAATCTATGAGTTGGCACTGCAAGACAATGTGGCATGCTTTGGAACATTCTTCACTGCTTTGCCAATCTTGTTGGATGATCATGACTAAGACAGTACAGTGGAGCATTGAAGCCATGGTGATAAGCAAAGGCTTCTGTATGGGCCCGATAACGCAGATTTGCTTGGGCTCGTTCTTAAATTGATCCTTTTTGCCTCCTTGGAAATACTACACTACGGAGACATTGTACGCTGCCTAAGGACACCAGTCCAAGGATGTCTTAGAGCAGGAAAATTGACAAACGTTATAGCATCGTTAAAAGTAAGCTTTGGCCAAACGTATGTGTAAAGCGCTCTACAGATATTGCAGCTTCAACTTTCATTGCGCGAGAATAAAGGCTGTCTATCAGTTTGCCTTTTGGTGCTACAATTTGCAACAATTGCGGAAACGTGGCAACCAATTTTTGAACTTTGCAAAGTGTAAACCGTTTTCTTGAACTTGCCTTGCAACTCAGCAACACCCAGTTTTTAGCCGTTGAGCTGTTTCTTGCATAAACATTGTTAATTTAATTAATTTAGTCAAGTTCGTCACTAAGTGTGCTGCAGTTTATGTTGGAAGGGCTGCGACCCTGCACAATCCTTTGTTTTAACGTTCACACCACAGTTGAATATCTTAATTAAAACATTTCGATTGGTCAGTTGCTCCAAGACATTCCAAATTCTATCGTTGTTTCTGCAGGGTCAAGGCCAAATAGGCAAACAAAAACATAAAACAAAGACGTTTGTCAGGTTTCATGACCATTGCCTTCAATTAACTATGGTGTGGCGGGGGAAAGAAACAGAACTTTCGAAGATCCTTGCAAACTAACCCCCAACTATTGCACACACAAAGAGCATAATAATGCTGTAAAAGTGCACCGATACTCTTAGTGACTTAATGACATAGAACGTTAAATCACACACGACTGGTGAGTCATTAGAGTTGCACGAAACTAATAAACAGACATTATAAGTAACGTTCCATAAATGCCATTGCAACTTAGAAGGGTTATGATGACTAAAACCTTAAAATCTTTGTAAGATGAGACTTACCAAGAGCAAAAATCAGCACGGAACCGTTAAGGATCACGAACAAGACATTTATAAAGACGGATCCCCTTTCTCTGTTGTGATTTCCGTGGACGTTATTCTCAGAATATATTGCACCAAGGCAAACGTTGAAGAATATTATCCATAACACAAATGTTTGGAGGCGATCTTCAAGTTTCCCTTTAATTGGTCGAAAGAGCGTGTAGGAAATTCCTGATGCACTTGCTGTCACCAAGGTTAGGGCAATCTGCGAGCGACTCTCCGATCCGAAAAGAGGGATCAATGAAATAAGAATAAGCTTTCTGTACATTTCAATTGTCTCCCAAAACCAATATCTCTCTTTGTAGTTTTCGAAAAACACTCTGAAGCCAAAAACAACTTCTTCTTCTGTTTCCGAATGCCGGTACTTGTAAACGAGGAATAGAATAAGTAGAGGGAACGCTATGGGATAGAGTGAAAATGCAGCAGCGATTTTCCAGAAGACATTATGTCGAGCGGTGAAGCAATGGATGGAGTGATCAGCCCTCAGAAGGGAAACACAATCGGTATTTTTTTGGTTAAAGCAGATGTTGACACATACTCCAGGCAAAGGGAGAATGTGGATAATCTTCTTGCTTGTCATTGGGTATGATAACAGAAGAAATAATAATATATTGCGATAGCATGATTTCTTTAAATGCGATATTTTCCTTATCTTTTGGCTCATAAAAATTTCCTTCTTGTTTATATAGTGTTTCTTTAGGAAGAGGTACAGGAAAACCAGTAAAACAACTAAAATGTTAGTGCTTATGGCTAATACAAATTCTAAGAATGGATCTGGTCTTAATCCAGTTTGAATGCAGCTTAATGGTGCAAATTGGAAAATATTTCCTTCAACAAACTTCAAATATTTTTCCATAGAGATCAATACTATTGGCCACTGAACACGCACCAGTGCTGAGAAGATACCAGAAATAACTTGGTAAAATCCAATTACAATTTTGCAACAAGACATGACAACATCTGCAACGGTGCGATTGTCTTCTGTGCGTCTTGAGTCTCCCCAGAGAACCAGTAGAAACACAGCAACAAAGGCGAAAACTACCACAACACATGAAATGATAGTAACAACCATTTTTGGGCATTCCAGGCATGTGTTAAATCGAAAGTAGTGATTATTAGAGCACATTGCACACAAGGTTCCTTTGTATCCGACGTGACATGATGAGTTGATTCCACCAGTACAAGAACCAGTATAGGGACATTGTAGTGGCTTTGGCAGCGGTCCTGGAAATCTGTTAAAATTGTTGTCGTATTTACTATCGACAGCGTTAATGTTTTTAACGAAATTCTTATAAATTTCCTTGTTAGTTTCGTTCGGCCATTTCCAGTAATATTCGGGCGCTAGTAACGCTGTGTCGTTGACGCAATTTATTCCTTGGGCCGGACATTCTGAGCAAGGACCAAAACGATCCAGGCGGTAAAATCTGTGGAGACATCTGCATGCACGATAACCAGCGGGGTAAGTTGAAAGAGTACCTGGTCATATAAAAAGAAAACGATAAGCCATTTCAAAACAACGACACGAAGTTTGAATTTAGAAGACTATTTCAAACAAGGTTGATGAAAATTATAATAAGAATGTTAAATAAACATTTTTAAGTTGTTTGTTAAAGGCCCCGTTTCACCCATTCAGCTTTGCGGCCATGTGTTATTGTTTACAGGCGCTTCTATTGTTTAGTCTTGCGATCTGATTAGTTTAACAGAATATTCACGCTGGAATGAAAGTCCTGGCGTATTCAAAATACATCAGACCAGGCAAATCGGACTGATTGATTTCGTTTCAGTTGCTCCAATTTATTTTGATCTCTGCTTTACTCTCCAAAGCGCTCGAGTTCTTTGTACTCCTTTATGTAAAATTTTCGGCGAAACGAAATTCGAGGTTTTGGTTCGTTTTTCTGCATTCCTTCCTTTAAGCATCGCGGCGCAACAGTCGAACAGTTACAGCCGGCAGCCCACAGCATTAAATAATTTTTGTCCGAAGATTTTGATTCTATTGTTGTATAAGATAAACAGTAATCTTATAAGGGTCCTTTCGATTATTATTGAAGTTGCCACATGAGGAGAAATTAACTGTGCTGGACTCAATGTTAGCTCAGTGACTTGCCAAACTGCCTAACTTCGTGCCAGCCTAGGATGTATGCTGATGATACCCACATCACTTATGCTGGAGTTGATATGAATTCAATACAGTCAAATCTGAATCACGATTTAAACAACCTAAACAAACGGCTTATTTCCAATAAATTTACTTTGAACACTGCTAAAACTGAATTCATGCAAATTGGCTCCATACAAAACACAGTGGGCAGTTTCCGTATTCACAGGTTGGTTTTCATTACATGAATAATCTTTTAGTCTAGCTTTTCACTGAAACTGTTATTTTATAAAATAAACGGCTCAAACAGTATTGATATAAACAGTGCAAAATTTGTCATTTATTAAAGGTCATGCCAAAGTCAAGTTGTTTACAAATAACTTGAAGCGTTTAAAACAGTTAAAACTAATTTCAACCCAAGTACAAGGCATTTGATATTAACTGCTCAAATCACAATTCCCCTTTCTCTGTTCAGCTAGAGTGGAGTAAACAAAAGGCTATTGACGTAAGTCTGGCGGAAATGGCGGTCAAAAGGATGGACATGAATCTTAGGCAATTCTACGCCGAAGCAAGAGATATAGAAGGGGAAAATCACAGCCGCGCGACTCTTGTCCTAAGAAATGGCATTGAGAGATATCTAAACCGGAACACCACCACACAGTTTAGGAATAAGGTTTACTCACGACCGGCCCACGTTTTGTCCTCTTAAACCAAACAAACCAGCAATAGAAAAAGAAGACCTGGCCAAGCTAAAAAAAAGTGTAATTTTTTCACTCACCAAGCCGCTGTCTCTCTTGAGAAACGTCTGGTTTTATGTTTCTCTTTTTTGGTGTCGTCGTGGGTTTGAAGGCCAGAGAAACCTCAAGAAAACAAGCTTTGCGTTTGAGACAGATGAAAGGGGCTGCCCTTTCGTTACCATGACGCACGACGAAACGACAAAGAACCATCTAGGGGGAATTTCAGAAGTGGAGAGCTTCGAAAAAAATGGCCGAATGTACAAAACCAGCTGTCCAACCGACGGCTATTCTGCTCTGGAAGTCTTCCTCACAAAGCTCAATCCACAATGCGATGCACTATTTCAGTATCCGAAGAGAAATTGGCGCCCTTCAGATGAAGTGTGGTATGAAAATCGGCCATTCGGAAAGAACAAGTTGTCTTCATTAATGAAAGAAATCAGTGCCGAAGCAGGTCTGTACCGTACCTACACCAACCATTCTGTGACAGCGACAGCCATAACCATGTGGGCCAACGCTGGAGTAAAAGATCGAGAGGTGGTAGCAATATCTGGCCACCGCAATGAAGCGAGCTTACGAAGATATCAAAATCAGCCATCAGTAAATCACGTTTTGACAGTGGCTTTTTAAAGAGATGCAGGATTACAACCACCTGCCGTTCAGCAAAGTACACCTACAAGAAGTCCATTTCAGCAGCTGCCGTGTACAAGTTCCACCATGAACATGAACAGCATCTCGACAGCATCTATTATATGTTATATTTTGTATACGCATATTTAAGTAGGCTAACACATTTATGTAAATGCAGAAAGCACACGCGGCCTGTGGGCAGGAGTCGGATGAAATAAGTCTTCGACAACATATTACATGTTGGCAGCGTTTTACAAGAATAATCCTTAAAGTTAAATCGAGAGAGGTCAACACAAGCGAATGATGACAGCAGCAACGTCTTTCACATCGCCGCAGATGGACTGGGACGCCCCTGACCCAATAACTGCATTCGCAAGATTCAAGAAAAATTGCCAGCTTATGTTTTCAAGCGTTCTCAAAGACACCGACGACGAAGAAAAAGTGAGCTACATCCTACTCTGGTCGGTAGAAAAAGGTTTGGATATATACAACAGCTGGGCATTCACATAGGAGGAAGACAGGAAAAAGCCGGACATAATTTTCGAACGGTTCGAAAATCAATTGGAGCCAAAAACGAGTCATCGAATTCATAGATACATGCTTCAAGGAATACGACAAGAGCAAGGCGAGCCAGTGGAGGATTTTATTTCAAGATTGAAATATCTAGCAGCGAAGTGCCAATTTCGCGACAACGCCAAAATTGAAGGTAGAGTCCTAGATCAGCTTATTTGGGGATCAAGAAATCCTGATGTTCAAAAGTCTCTCATAAGTCGAGACAAATCACTAACCCTTGCGGCCGCTATTGAGATTGCAAGGAGCCACGAGGCAACAAGTAAACACATGAAGACACTAGCAGGAAGTAGCAGAAACTTTCAAAAAGACAGGAGTATTAATGCCATTCGTAGGGAACAAGAAAGGGAGTCCTGTAACAACTGTGGAAAACAACACCCGAGGAACAAATGTCCAGCCTACGGTACATCATGTCGAAAATGTGGCAAAGTTAATCATTGGCAATCTGTTTACCGATCCGGCAAACGGAAACAACTTAACGAAGGAACGAAGTCGGTCGTCAAAAAAGTTATCCAGACGATTGAGGATATGCGCGACGAAGCCTTTGCAACACTTGAGATAACTCAGCCAGAAAAGAAGCGGAAAATTAATCTTCAATGTAAAGTAGATATGGGCGAACAGAGCAATGTTTTACCCGTAAGGCTACTGCGCATAATCGCCCCAGAGAAGTTTGACGACGAAGGAAATCCCAAATCAGAAGCACTGTTAAAGAACAAAGCCGTCCTTTCAGCATACGGGGGGTCTATAATCAAGCAGCTTGGCACTATAGACATCCCTTGCAAGTACAAAGAGAAGAAGATAAACTGCATTTTTTACGTCACAGATACTCCAGGGCCAGCTATTCTCGGTCTAAAAGCGTTCACGGCACTGAAACTAACATCATTTGACAGGCTACAGAATTTTAACCATTTCTAACTATTTAAACGTTATTTCTAACGTTTAATTAGACAACTCAATTGGAAAGACTTGAGCACTCAATCAGTTCGAATACATAAAGGTTTAATGGTATACAAGTCTTTACATGGTCTTGTTCCTGAATATTTATCCTCTAAATTTGTTAAACGAAATGAAACGCGTTACTAAATAACAACTTTATTTAAGTCTCAAATCTGGATAGCCGAGCACAAGTGTCCTACTAATTGGGGAGACTAAGAAAAAAATATGAATTAAAATCTATTCAACTAAGATTAAGTAAAGTTAAGAAAACCTAATAATTAATTATCATTAATTAACACCTAAAAAAAAATATTTATTTGACAATTAACCCTGAGGGACTCTGTTAACAAACTATTTCTCCCGTTTCCGCGAACTTATTTTCATTTATAGTGGAGCAGTTCTTTGGAACAGCGTACCCTGTGATGTGAGAGAAGCTAAATCTCTAAGCCAATTTAAAAGATTAGTTAATGTTCATTTTTAATTTTAGAGTACTAGTATACGCGGCATTCATGAAAAAAACAGGTTTTAGTTAGATTATAGTTCTAGTTAGGTTTTGAATTTTGTTTAGGATAGTTAGGTTATTTCTAATTTTGATACTCCTGATGGATTTTACCGTGTTTAAATAAAGATTATACTATTCTTGTATTCTGATTTCTTGTTAATAGCTAATGATAAAATTTAGCGAAAGAAGATTTACACTACGTTTCGATGACTCCATATCATCATTTCGAAGTGAAAAGTCATCGAAACGTAGCGTAAAACTTCTTTTGATTATTTTTATCATTAGATGTTTAACTAAATGTAATCTTATTCTAATTAATATCGCTTTCAAAATTATAGCGCGCTGCGCCGATCTGGTCTATCGTACTACCATGAAATTATTTCTACCTTTGATGAAAAAGCAATGAAGCTACGAATGAATCTGCGGCTTACTAAGCAAATAGGTATTTTAATTTATGTGCTTGTGCCAATAGGAGAAAAAGGAAGCGACGCCACGTAGGAAACCATACAGTTTATTACGTCTCTTTGCAACGCTGTTTAGATGAATCGGGACAATAAAATCGAATGCATCTAATAAAACTTACGCGTTAAGGTCAGACATCCGAAGAAATCAGAAACATCGCCACAACGGATGCATGCATTTAGACAACAAATCCTCCCGCTTTTTTTTTCAGAATAAAACCTATGCGAAGAGTCTCTAAGAGGAATATATTCTTTTGGAATAACAACTGTATAACTACATTGTCAACGGCGAGATGTTACTCAGAAGCGACCGACGATTTTCCGATTTTCCTTTCCACACGAAGACTGTTCTTGAAAATATTCACATAAATAAAGCGAGAGGATTTTATATAAAGCTTAATGACACGAAAAATAGTGATATTCCGGGAAATAAGCTCGATGAATGTGTATTACTTTCGCTATTAAGTGCTCACTGGTAACTTTCTGAATTTTCGACTGTTCGAAATTCAGCTCGGCGCGCAATGCCTCTTGGGTGAACAAGGCCCTTTAAGCGTGTGAGCCGAGTCCAACATTGTAAAACAACCCCCATAACAAAGATTCTTACAAGGCTCAAATCCCCGCAAATGGTTGTAGATGTGGGAATGACGATCCGAAAGTAAATGCTCGGGAGCTCGCCTTACAATCGGCGTCTAATACGTTCAGCGTTTGAAGGCACTCTTGAAAGCGGTGCACCTAATGAGTCTCAAAAGTTGTTAATTATATAAGGGCATTTTACAAACATGGATTTATATAGGGTCATTCGTTGGCACTGATTTATATAGGGTGGTTTTTGGTCATGTTACTGGCCATTGTTATAGACTGAGGGGTCTGTGCTCAGCTACTGATAATGATCCGAAATATCTAATTCTACTGCTACGAACATTCGGTAAAATGATTAACCGACATAGGGGAAATAAATATCAGAAATTTAATTCACACCGTTGTTATCGATTATTCTATCATTAATTAGTGCCAATTGGCAAGTACACAATGAAAACCGAAGTAGTCAGAACGAAAACCACAGCTTAGGACAATGCGTCACAACAACAACAACAACAACAACAACAACAACAACAACAACAACAGCAACAAAAACAAAAAATAGCAATATTCACAACGTTTGACATGGTATGCTCTGCTTTAAGAAAAAAAAAACAGTTACTGGAAAATTAGTGCCTTTTTTATTGCGTGAATTGGTTTTACAAGCTGGATTTTCTAAGGGCCAGGGGAAGAATTTATTATAGCCTGCTAAGTCACCCTGTGTCAGTTATCATTCTAACACTACTAGTCTGTCGTTATGCCAACATTAAACTATTGTTCAGAAACAATACCTTGGACACACTCTATTTTATACTAGGGCTTCGCAGAGCTGGTCACAGAGCTGGAGAACTATCGTGTGGAGCACTGTTTCTAATTTGCGACAAAGAAGGGGCTATACTGGAGAACACTATATTATACCAGACTCAAGCCATCGACCTTTCTTCGAAACTAACACTCTTAACTGCTAGTGTAATTCATTACTGATAAACCTAATGATATGTTCTCAAAACTAAATTCGACGGCGTGAGTGTACTTTTCCTTCGTAATGATTTCACGATAAATGCGAGCCTATAATTGCCTTCTATCAAGGTGACGTATGTATTTAACATCAAGGTCCTCACCGTATGGGCATGCCTGACAGTCTGTTGGACTTTTACCGGGGTGAAGTTTCTCTGGCACGTAAGTTCCTATGCTACAATTTTTGCAGCCAACTTGACCCATTTCGTCCTGATAGAAACCTCCTGCAAATATGCCATGTTAAGTATTGAATTTTCATTATCTTCATATTAGTATAGTTTAAGGTTACTCACAACAGTTTCCAGCACCTTGCTCGCCACATAAAATACTATTTTACAAGGCTAAAAAGTTAAAAAAAAAAGAAACCAAACGTTTTCGACTCAATGTCCCTAAAAGCGTTCCACTCGATTTCAGACACGAAAACACGTTTGCCTCATATTTATATCATCAGTACCACTATCCACCCTTATAACGAAAATGCAGTTAGAATGAGGAAATATTTTATTTTACTGCCATTATCAGCATTTCATCTCTGAACGACCGTTACCGGCTAAAATATGCAAATTTTAGACGCTGCCGTATTCAGGTTTTTCAAGGATCGTTAAAAGCTACTGCGGGCCATTAAAACTTAGACCATTTGTACTCATTTGGAAGTATATTGCTACTTCTTACTGTTCCAATACGATTTAGCAATATTTCTCTGTAATCAGCAAAAACAGGTTATCGTTATTCTAGTAATTCAATTAAGTAAGCAAACTGCACCAAAATATGCCTCAGAAATTTCACAAAATTCTTAAAAGTGGCACCTAACCTAGACTTAAAAACATGTTTTAGTTAAAGATAAAGAGGTATTCTATCAATTTATGCAATAAAACTTGTGGCACAACGTGGTTCAGGATTAAAGTTTTCGATTCAAATTTGCATATTGATGCTGAATTTTCATTGCGTGACACAGGCTGCTTTGACAGAAAAATTTCTCGTCCAGTTATTCAAATACTTGCCACGTCTTCTATTTTCCAACCAAAAACTTTATCTCTCTAGTTGTTCCTTCTTCAATGATACCTGTTGTTCCAAAATTCCACAGGTGTACGTAAGATGCAGTTTTAAGCTTGATAAATCCCAACATTTGTGTTAAAGTGCAGTGTTCTTTAAATTGTCAAGATGCAGATTTCAAATTTCTTTTCAGAAGCACACCTCTTTTACTTTAAAATGTGGTCCAGTGTGAAGCAGCTGCATTACCCAGTATTTGATACGACTTTATCTCCACCACATTTTAAAAATGAACGTTAGATCTTAAAAAAGTAAATCTCCCACAGCGTTTTTAAATATGCGCGAACAGGTCAGAAACTTTTGGACAATGACTACAAGAACTGGAATGCGGACCGCGAATAAATAGTCTTGCTTATTGAATTATCACTTACTGAGGAGCACACATCTTTATCTAATTTAAAGACCTTTCCTAATGAAATTCCAATAAGATGGTTTCGTCCTGCCACTGTCTGTTTCTTCTATTGAGAGTGGTCAGCTATATCGCACACGCTCCTTGGTCCACAGTCCGGGATCCAACGCTACTCCACTCACACAGCCAGTTGGCAGCGGAGTTGGCACGCGCAAATACTACAGCGCTGATACCACAACTTCAACATGACTTTCGAATCGTGCAGCTTTAGGCAAATTAAGAAAATAGCGTGTGGAAGTTCGCGCAATTTGTCCCAAATGGTTAAAGTAGATGAATGTCAGGACACAATTACGACTCAGCTTAAAATCTGTCATCTATCAAAGTCTGGACTCAGTGAAGCGGAACTAATACTTTCAAGGGCCGGTCATTTTGACCTTACGAAAGATCAAATACAACAGATGGTAATTTGCCCACAACATCGGCATAAACTCGGAAAATTTTGGCGGCCACCTCGTTCTTGCCAGTATCCATCGCATAGTGGACCAAGAAAAAAAACATTGTAACGAAAGGCATGTAATTGGTTTGGAGACTGCGAAGAACATACAAAGTCACCGTGGGAATAGGATCACGTAAGAATTAAAAATACTACGTGACGAGGCGGCCATGGTGGGGGTCAAAACAAAAGAATATTTCCTCGAAGAATTTACATGAAAATAGATTTTAGTTCCCAGAGGAGAGAAATGCTTTTGTTCTGGACCACCAACATGGCCGCCGTGACGTCACGTGCAAACCAGCAATACCGTAAAGTTCGGAAAATAAGCCCCGGGGCTTATATTTTTCAAAGACCGTTTTTGAGGGGCTTATTTTTGGAGGGGCTTATATACGGAGGAAAATTTGGGTATCAAAATCGATTGGGCTAGCCATAGAAGTACATTAGTGGAAAAAATGGGCTTGCTAACTTTCGCCGTTCCGAACTACAAAACAGTGCTAGGCACATAAATAAGTTTCCCACACTGTTTTAGGAAGAGTGTCATGTTCGGGTTGTGTTTTCTTGCTTTCACGGGGGGCGGGGGGTGGGGTGGGGTTTTAAATAGAGGCAGCACTTCATCAAGGGTGGCGCAATATTGCGTCCATAGCATATGTCGGTTTACTTAAGATGTCATTTTCCAAAAGTGCCAAAATGTTTTGTTTCGAACTCTTGGCGAACTGTAGTGCAGTGTTAACAAAACAAATTTTAAAGACGCCTTTTATTTTATCAGGCTGCTAAAAGAAACTTCCGCGCTTGAGACCCCACAAACAGACAGGCTTGCTGGCGCTAACTGGACGCCTGGATGTTGGAGTGGGGTTGGTAGTGGTAGTTCGCAGGAAGACATACATACAGACGAAATTCCTGAAGTATTCGATGACGTCGTTGCTGATTTTTGACTGTTAACAGCACAAATTCTCGCCTAAGTATCGGATGGGCTCTTAACAAAGGTAGAACTGGTGGAGTTCATATTTCTGAGAACGTGAGACGGTACCTTACAACAAGGTTTGAAATGGGAGAAAGAACGGGCAAGAAAGCCAATCCAGAAGAGATCGAACGTCAAATGCGCAACGCCAGAAATGAACGGAATGAAAGATTGTTTCAAAGAGAGGAGTGGCTCACCAAGACTCAAATAATGGGTTTTTTTTTCACGCCTCGCTTCACGGCAGAGAACTCGCGGTCAGAAAGCTACATCAAAGGAACAGACATTTGATATTACAGCAGATGAGAATGACGACATCGACGCCCTCATTGGAGACTCTGATCGCAACAATTTGCTTGACGACATTCAAAGCAGAATTAGACTAGAGCGTCCGATATTATACGACACATATGATCTTTGCGTCTATCGCAAGGAAGGAAAGCTACAGGCCTTCAATGTTGCAATGCTCAAGACCATTCTTCGGCACTTTGAAGTACCTTTCCGAGCAAAAGATAGAAAAGCAGACCTTATTAGGTTGTTAACGGAGGTTATCCAAGAATGCAACTGCTGAATAGAGTCTACTGTCCCTTTTATTAGACAAAAGGGACAACAATATTTCTTCTTGTAACTGAATCAATTAAGCTTTTATTGTGCAAGTCTTAGTTAATTTTTTTTCCGAAAATTCTTTGGCATGTTGAGTTTTTTCGTATTTGTTATGTGACTTTTACCCGATGACACGAAACGGAGACGCTTAATTCGATAAAATATTTAAATAATGTAATTGTTTTCTTATAAGCCCGCCAATCGAACACTGTCGAGCTCACTTAACTCACTCTCCATCAAGGAATAACCAAAGTTCGAGAAATCAAAATTCCAACTAGAATTCAAGTTTCGATCTTCAACTGTCCAGTCTGTCTCGGAATTCCCAGAAGAGAAAGCACATAGAATAACAAACCAAATACAGACTGAAATATGACCATTATGACTGATGCTAGAATTTTCATATATCGAACTTAAGCTACTGACAACGTGTAGCACGGCCTATTATATTTGCGATTAGTGGTTGGTTGATTCATCACGCCTTAATAATGTACTTTGTGACCTACTATTACCAAAGTTGCTTAAGTTAAGGTATCTAGACATTGCCTGTACACATTTTACCGTTTTCAAGCAAAAATAGCAATCAGTTTAGTCGTGACGGGAATCCATAAACATGTACTGAATTAAAATGTGGACTAGACGTGAATAGACACCCTATACTGGTTTTCGATTCCTCGGCTTTTGGAGTCCAATCCTCATGTTCACAACTTATATTTAAGGACTACCATGTACTCTCGTCCCATACAGCGTAAAGGTCAATTCGTGAAGGACTTGCCCGCTGTAAAATGTAAATACTTAATTTTACCGGTAAAAAAAATGTTCCCTAAAAACGCAACTGTTGTATGTCGAATAAAGCACGTTTGGAAGGGCGAGACTAACAAAGGTTAGTGGCAAAGGTAAGTAAACTTAATGGTCTACACTTCCGTTCAGTTTTCCTGTAAATAAAGTACAAAAAAAGTTGCCTAATGGCATTTTTTATTATTTTTAAGCGTAATAATATCAATAATTATAACAAAATATTACAACAAGCAAATGCGATGACCTTTCTAAAGTCTCGCCTGTGACTACGTACTATGCTTCCAATGAAAGCGTTAAAACGATTTATTTAGTAAATAAAAATTAAGGTTTGGCTGCTAAATTTTTAAGAATAATTATATTTCTGAAGATCTACTTATTGAAAAAGGAAGAAGACGAAGAAAAATAATTTTTTTCGGTTAAAAAAAAACATATTTTACTTCCGAGCGGCAAGTATTTGGAGAAATTTCCCGTCGAAGCAGCCGGTGTCACGCAACGCGAATTCTGCATCAATATGTAAATTTGAGTCGAAACCTTCAAGTCTGAATCGCGTTGTGCCACAAGTTTTATTGCATAAATTGATAGAATACCTCTTTATCTTTAACTAAAACATGTTTTTAAGTCTAGGTTAGGTGCCACTTTTAAGAATTTTGTGAAATTTCTGAGGCATATTTTGGTGCAGTTTGCTTACTTAATTGAATTACTAGAATAACGATAACCTGTTTTTGCTGATTACAGAGAAATACGGCTAAATCGTATTGGAACAGTAAGAAGTAGCAATATACTTCCAAATGAGTACAAATGGTCTAAGTTTTAACGGCCCGCAGTAGCTTTTAACGATCCTTGAAAAACCTGAATAACAGCGTCTAAAATTTGCATATTTTAGCCGGTAACGGTCGTTCAGAGATGAAATGCTGATAATGGCAGTAAAATAAAATATTTCCTCATTCTAACTGCATTTTCGTTATAAGGGTGGATAGTGGTACTGATGATATAAATATGAGGCAAAAGTGTTTTCGAGTCTGAAATCGAGTGGAACGCTTTTAGGGATATTGCCTTTTAAGTCATCTTCAGGTAAAAAAAATCAACTGCATCCATTTTTTATATGCTTTAGGTGTTCCCCAATGAGAAGTTTCGCTACGTACGTAAGAGTGAAATTGTTTTGAGACTGAGGCTCCATTGTTGGATGACAACCCTTCAATAATTCTGCGCTTGTGAAAAGATTGGGCCGTACAAAGCATTCGCCAATTAAACGAATGGGACGGATTCTCTCGAAGGTGACGGGCAGGGGTTTGAATGTTCATCGATTCGCACCTCCACATTTCTCATGTTTTCATCGATGTAATTAGCACCGCAGTCCCCATGTGCAGTCCACATGTGACCTGTGACTGTTTTTGTCTTTAAGGTTGAAAAGACTTTTGATTTGTCTTGTTTGCCAAAGGACAACGAAAATGCGTTCGAAACCAGTGAAATTGTTTACCTTAGAGATAAACGTTTTAGTAAGTTTTTCATTTCTTTTGCATTAAAGGAGATTGATGAAAATCTTCCTATGCTCTTCAACTGAAAGGGAAGCTCGGGAAGATTGTCAACTTCTGGTGGATCTTAGACAAAATTGTTCACTGTCTGAAAAATAACACGCTTGAGGTATCTCGCAGTTAAAAAGGTTGTTCCAGTGTTTTGATGTCGCCATCAAAATTGCAAGAAATGCGCTTAGCTCTGTGGAGAGCACCAGTAATACAATTTCATTTCCATTTGGCGGGGATTTCTGATTCCAGATGGTTGGTAGTTTTCCTGTTTTCTTGTAGACTCTACAGTTGACTTACCGTAAGTAAATGCAGTGTCGAGGAAGTGGTCGGGCTTTTCTTGGACAGTAAAAATCATGGTAACTGTTTAGACACTCAAGTACATCATTAGGCTTTCCTTTTTTTTCTTTTTGGAGAAACAATCATCATCATACCGGTCGTAAAACGGTGGGTTATAGGATCGGACAACGTCTGACTCTAGTTTGGCCACGAAGATATTCACGAAGACTGGCGATAAAGGGTTTACCAAACCTTAATTGAACTAAACTATAATTGTTCTCTCGGATTTGTTAGATGAAGGTTATTTGTTGTATGACTGGCTCAGCGACCGGGCAAGATGAGTCACATCGTGTGTTGTGATTGGCTACCCGAGCGGGCAAGAGCTCCATCTTGCCCGCTCGGGATTTCCCGTTACCCGTTCCTTCCGCATGGAAGGTTTAATCCACGAACAATGCAATTCTTTTTGACTTTCCTGTTGTTCTGGGGAAAACACTCATTAAAATATTCGGAAAATTCTCAACATCTGACTAAAGAAAAGGAAAGGGACATGGAATCATCTTGGTAGCTACTAATGAATGTGACGTTGAATCGGTGAGTTGCTCTATAACGTCAAATCTTGTTAACATTAATTTTGTAAAGCTTGTTAACTTCGTACCTGTTCTTTTGTGTCACAAGTAGAACTAATTAAACTTGTTCTCCCGTTTTATGCATTGACTATATTTAAATTTTAGCATTGTAATAGTTGCGTTAAGTATCTCACTAATGCAGTTCAGAAAAGGGTTTTTCTCAAGTTCGGCGAAGAAGCTCGTAGACAACAACTCCTCTCAAAGTTTCGCCTAGATTCCTAATTTACCCGCTCTATCTTTCGGCTTTTATGTCCATATGTTTTCAAAATGCATTGTTTCATTCAAGAATTAAGATTGGATAAACTAGGCATATTGTAGATTGTCATATCATGGGCCGAATTTTAAAATAAGATTGGAGGCTTAAAACTTTGTAAAAATGTTTATTAATTACGCCACCGCGTTATCAGCTATTAAATGGCAAGTTTGGATTTCATTAAAATCTTCCTGCACCTGCGGAAACCTATTTTTGCGTACTTAATAATTGTTCACTTCCTTTAAGCCATTGTTAAAGAAGATCCTTGAGACAATTTAGGATTCCCAATTTTCCATGATTCCATGCTTATCTAAAAATACGCTGAAAACAAATCCTACACCAATAAATTGTAAAGACGTTCTGTCCCAGTAGAAGTTTCCTGTTCTATTTTGGTATTTTTGTAGTTTTAACTTGAAGCTATAGGCATGTAACAAATCCGTTGTTTACCAAGCTTGTTCGGTCAAGATGGCTGAATATTTTCCTCGTTCTGTTTTTGCTCTTTTATGGACCGAGGCAAAAACGCAAAAACAGCACTTGGCCAATATGTAGTCATCTTGACCTCACGTTTGGTCAATAACGCATATATGTTGCGATCGCAGAAGCCCATGTTTAACTTTTATGTCCGCAAAGAAACATTTTTACGATTGCTTTTATTGAAATTACACAAAACACAGCTATTATTGAGATAATGGAGGGGAATTTTTGTTTTTCAAATTCAAGTCAATACCAGGTGACCAAGTGACCACGCAATTAGTACGCGCTCCAGGAACTGCAGCCGTGCTTCGGCTTAGCAATCAAAGACTTAATGTTATCGGCTAAAGATCCAAAAGGTATTTCCTTTAATAAACCATATTGTTTTCTTAACACCGAGGATCAATTTCTAGAATCTGTGAAACGTCAGTTACCATCAGGCCGTACTACCTTTGATCAGGCGAACGTGTTCCGGTGCGCCTTGTCCCCAAGACAAAGCGGTTCGCAGATTTCTGCACCATTAAGTATCAAGACCAGTTGTAATCCTTTTCTCTGTTATGTTTCTCTGCTATTTAGTGCTTCTAATCATATTTATATAATTATTTATTGACTGTCTTTATACCGTAGTGTCTTGTACTATTGTCACTGACCATCCTCGTAATTGAGCCTTTTAGGCTATTATTATCATTGACCTTTTAAATTGCACTTAAATGATAATTACCTGCAGGGCATGGAAGACAAGTTTCTTCATTGCTATAAGTACCGACGATACAAAACGTACAGTTGAAACATTCCGCACCAATGGGTTTTTTCGGGTAACATCGAGTACACTTGAAGCCTGTACGCACAAGAGAATTTTTGTTTCGACTTTCAAGGTCGTAAAAAGTCACATGGAATGAAGACGATGGGGCACATTCTCTAATGAAAAGAAAAGAAAAAAAAAAAAGAAAACAACAACAACAAAAATGTAACATTTTCTGAAATACATTTCAAATAATACAGTTCTAAAACTAGTTAAAGATGCCAGGTGTTGAGGGGGATGTTGTCAAAAACGTTTTGTACGAAGAGGCTCCACTCTAAACCTTTTAATTTCTGGTCAGTTTTGCTACCTCTTGAAATAGTTGCATTTTTTAACTTGCTTCTCTATCAATCTGCAGTCGATCTTTGCTATCTTTTCAAACAAAATGATTCCATATTTCGCTTTCCGTTCTCTTTATAGTTATGAGAGTGAAAAAGGCACCACTTTCGGGTAAGGCTTCCTCTTATAGCCCACTTTATTTAATTAGTACCCTCAGGTAGTGACATCACGCTTATTTATCCATATCGCTGATCTAAGTTTTCCTGTATAGACTACTCTTTATCAAGTCCCGATAGTGACAGACACCGTAACATTAAACCGTCAAGATTTTAACGCTGATTTGTCGAATAATGAGTCAAGTGACTCTGGAACTTCATTTATCTCGAAGACGATGTTTGAGAACAATTTGAAGATAAGGACATTATTTCTTTCAGTTATTTCTTTAGCTGCGCTTATCCCACGTATGGAAACAAGCAAACCTGAGGGGTAGCGTTAAGAACATGTGGGTTCAAACAAGCGTTGCACCAAGCCTAAAATTTAAAATGGCATTACAAATTGACAAGAAATGAACTCGATTTCAAATTAACTCGCGTGCACCCAAACTTTTACTCCAACGATATATCACATAAATACCGCATAACTATAAATATAGGAACAAAATGAATGATTCAAAACCGAAAAGACTTTTGCTGTGTTATGGTGTGATTTTTAAGTACGGATGAACCGTAAAGCTACAAAATTCAACGAGGTATATGTGCACAAATGTTTAAATTTGAACGCTGTTATTCCGTTCTCGTTAACTCAATGTCATCGATTGCTCACAGTCTCCAATTGATTGGTTACTTATCCTTACTTTCTTAAGGAAACTTCTTCAATATATTTACCCTGTACTGAATTTAGTGTTTTTTTTACTCACATTAAAACAGGATATCTTCCTGGAGAAAGTTGATGAAGGTTTTTACATGATAGAGCCCTGCAAAAATATTTGCAAATTTAAAATAACAATTTCATACAAATATAAATGTCCCAGAGTATTTCATTTCAATATTGAACTTATGGAAAAACTTAAAGTGGCCTCAATCCCCTGCTATCTATTTGCAGCCACAAGTTTAAATTAACAACTTGTACGAAATCCATTAATCTGTTGTTGAAGGTCTAAAGAAAGCAACTGAAATCATGACTGCTGGAAATTTCTGCATAGTGACTGATATAGTAACGTTTCTAAGGCCGCGGTGGACAGGATTCTTATCAGAATGTATTTATTTAAATAATATGCACGAAGTCAAACGACTAAAACCGACAAAAAGCGAAATATTCATGAAAATGTCTCTAAAAATATTCTGTTCTGCCTCAATAATCGCACGTGATTTATTTCGCGTAGCACGAACTTTTTGTGCAGCTACTACTTGCAAAACGCCGCAAGGCCGTGCGTTTTAATATATATGCAGTGAATTTCAAAGTATTGTTGATTTCTGCGTGCACTTATCTATGGCCCGTGCAGTAAGATTTTACCAAAATTACCATAATCCAGGTTTGAATTAATCAGCTCCCTCGTGTTTGCTCGGAAAGCCTTCGGAAGCGTAAAAACAAGCACTTTTGTGTCCAAGAATATAGCGCGGACAGACAATTTCACGAGTTGACACGGCAAGATGATAAACTAGGCATATTGTAGATTGTCATATCATGGGCCGAATTTTAAAATAAGCCTTAGAAGGTAAGATTGAAGCCTTTGAATTTTAGCATGATAGATTTTGCGCCTTTAAGGGCAAATATTTCTTAAGAAGATTGAAGTTAAAAAATCCGGCTATGATATGACACAATAGATGTTGTAATAGATCACTCAGTGGTAAAATCAAATTTCTCTGCGTCTTCGTGGAGGAGAAAACCTGGACACAAAATCACGTTTTTAACAAATTTAATTTAAGTTACTTTC
This sequence comes from Pavona decussata, assembly GCF_977016875.1. Classification (NCBI taxonomy): domain Eukaryota; kingdom Metazoa; phylum Cnidaria; class Anthozoa; order Scleractinia; family Agariciidae; genus Pavona; species Pavona decussata. The sequence continues at coordinate 158,264 of NW_028145756.1, forward strand.
TGTATTGCCCTAAGACGCCATCTACACATTATAAAACGATCATAGTGCACTTTGATCATTCTCCAATACGTCTGCTAAGTTTTGGCGAAATCGGCTTTGAACTGCTCGTGATTTTAGGATTTTAAAAGTGGTACCCCTGCCAATATTTTGCCTAATGAATATATTCATGGTCAACGTATCCACCGCGGCCTTAAGGGTTCGTGAAGTCGCTTAGGAGTTTAAGTGTCTGTCCCCTGATCACAGAGATTGATCTACAAGCCACCACGTAAGGATGGAAAACTGTTATCATGATAGAAGCTGCTTCCCAGGCCAGATCATTTTCCGCGTCTAATGGGTTCACTTGAATTATCATCCAAGCGCATTATATTTCAATGAATATGAAAGGATGATGTAAAAAATGTGCAATCAGTTAGTCGTTTTGATTGTAAATTCGATGTTGCGTAGCTCAAACAGAAAGCGAAATATTATCAAGACTATCATTAAGCCCCAAGATGACCATTATCAGTTTCCCAATGGCTGCCATTCCATTTTGCTGGCCGAAGAACTTTTGGTGAAGCTTGCGTTTCCTTGTGCTATGGTTCCTTCTTTTACGAGCAACTCTTTCAAAAACCAGGTTTGTCTCTAATTAAGCTGTGAACAAAGACTAAACAATACCCCATTGCTGCATACAGACTTCCTAAGAAGCTTGATGAAAACGTTTCAAGGCTTCATCTTCTTAATCTTGGTGTTCAGAATATGGCCTCAGATAGGGGACAAAATCGATAGTCAGATTTTGTGGCGTGATATAGTCTTCTTGTCGTTGTTTTTCTCCCTTCGTGGCGTTATCTTAATCTCTTCGCGTCGTAAAGTTTCTCGTTTCATCGTAATGCTTTCTTCGTGGCGTCGTCGTTTGCTTAGTTTCGTCGACGACGTTATAAACAAGTCTGGGGGACTCGACTTTTCCCGCCATTTCCTGCCCACGTGATTAAAACAAGATGACGAGAAAAGTAAACAAAGTTATGTCAATTTTAAAAGAAGCTATTGCTAAGATTGAAGATGAAAACGATGGAGAGCAGCCGTCAACTTCCTTCCATGGAGCTTCGCCATCTTTTTCTGATGCTGTGGACAAGGATTTGAAGTAAGTGCATTTTAATTTTGTACGATAAGTGCGATATAATCTAGAGAAGTTTGTGAAGAGGTTTATACTGAGTGTGCGAGAGAAATTGATGATCACGACCATCGATTGGAACCTTAGCAAAAATTTAAGTTCTTGATTGCAGATATTCTATAACTTATTGTCGATGTCCATTTCTATTTCCTTTTAGGCGAGCTTTTCCTTTCCTCTCTGGCGGAGGGAATATAATGCAGATTCCTTCAAGAGAAAGAAAAGGGAAAGGAAAAGCTATCATCATGATCCAGCCAAAAGAATCATGGATTCATGACTTCTGCTTACTCTCGAACACAAAACAAGATAAGACCCCTTCACAGGAATCATTGCTTGCATTGAAAGAAGCAGGGTTAGGAAGAAGAAAGGTGGTGTTTCCAAACAGAAATGGGAACTTTGAGGATTTGAAAGGTTTTCTTGTAAGCGAAAACGAGAAGATAAAATCCCAGGATGGGGCATTTGAGCTTATGCGAGCAGAATCAGGGGGAACTTCAAGACCCCTAAAGTCAATTTTGATTCCAAGTGATGGCTATACCATCCCATATCTCAGGGAGCTAGTGGGAAGCAACACATTGTTGTACATTCGCAAAATTTGACCCCAAGATCCCAATTTCAGTAAGATTCAGAGGTCAGCCAGGAGTCGACTCAGGTGGTCTTCTAAAACTTGGCGAAACAAAGCAAACGACGACGCCACGAAGAAAGCATTACGATGAAACGAGAAACTTGACGACATGAAGAGTTTAAGACTGATAACTCCACGAAGAGAGATAAAACAACGACAAGAAGACTATATCACGCCACGAAATCTGACTGCCGATTTCGTCCTCTGCCTGACGCCATATAAGAAGCCCAAGGTGAAAACCTGGGCGTGGACGCTGACGGAGGGGCACACTTCTAAAGTAACATAACTTATAAAAAATTGACTTGCATTGCTTACTTGCTATGAACAACGTACGTTCATGTATGCAGCACAAGTGTGATGATATGTATAATTTCCTTAGTCAGTTTGAATTATCACTGGAAGAATTTACAGATTTGTATTTGAACTTCACAGAACTTACAATGTTGTATTGGAGGACATTCCTTTAAATATCGTCGGCGGTAATAACCCAATTGGATTGCTGAATAATGTCCTGAAAAAGTGACAAACATGGAAATAGATCATTATACTATTGCATAATGTAAGGTCCACTTATTTAAGTAGTTAGATATTTACCGCTTTTGGCACACTTTTGAAAATTTCACTGAATTCATATCTGATTCAACAATGACTCCTGCAACGGAGACGCCATAAACCACACATTATCTCACCCCAATAACTACATAAAATACTATTTCAGCCTTTGAATTCAAAAAACCTAAATTTAGCTTTTGACCTAAAACCTAAAAACCTAAATTTAGCTTTTGACCTAAAACCTAAAAACTAAATTTAGGTTTTTCATAAATGACACCAAACTCACAAACAATCATCGATTAAATCCAACCAACTCATCAATCGCTGATTTGAATGATGAATACAATATTTTTGAACACCAATTTGGATAAAAAAAATAATCATTATGGTTGTTGTGTGACTGGATGCCGTTACTGTCACGCGTGACGTTGTGTGACTTGTCACGAAAATGGACAAAAACCCTGAACGTGGGGTGCTCGGTTGGCTGTTTACTTGCCTGGCCCCAGCCAGGTCTTTTTCCCGCCGCTGACAAGGCGGCTGTCCATTTCCCAGTTTACCTCTGGGACAGAGGGAGGTTGAGTTCGGGAAAGAACTCTGAGCACCCCGCTGTAAACCAGTAGGGCCTGAGCGGGCTCACCCTGGAGGTACCGTCCACTGGAAGACATCCCACACTACTCAGTAATTCACCATCTGCACAAGCCGTTAAACAGGTTTCAGTCAGGGGCCAGCTGACACCACCCTAAAGCTTCACCAAAGTTTGTGAACTAATATAATAATGGCCCGATTACCTATATATTACACTCAGTTCTGAAATTTTTACACTTGTGGTGATATTTTTCTGTATATTGCGTAATATTGCTTGATTTGGATTAACACGCATGCGCTTTCATGCACACAACCCAAAGCGGACTGGACACTAGTTTGTTTAACACACGTGTCGGCCATTTTGTTGCCATTTTGCGAAGAGGTTGTATTTTAATGTTTATGGCTCCTGTTTTGGGATTTTTGAACATTTATTTCTCCACTTTCATCGTTCTGATGTTTGTAGACGCTTTTTGAGGTAAGAATATCATTTATCTTGCACACAACAATAGATTTTTTTTATTGAATCGACTCGCTATCGAATACTCGTGAAACCGTGACTGTATGATAGAATGATTACACATCGACTAAATCCTTGATTGGGATCCAAGTATTAAAGGTATCATTGTATCCTTTCCACTTTACCAAAGCTTGTTTCTTCTTGTAATCTCTCCTGATAACTTTATCGATTCTGAATATCTCCTGATTAGCTTTCAATAATTCTGGTTCATAAAAACTACCTTTTATCTGTTCGTTGTTAAGATCTCTCAGTTTATATGTGATCGGATTCGTGTATTGTATTTTATCGATAATGAAGACCTCTTCTGTGAAATTGGGTGTATAACCCCGATCGAACACTTTTCTTTTGTACTTTGATATTCGAACCTTGTCACCAATTCGGAATTTTGGCTTGTTTGATACTGGTTTCAAATTGCCAAATAGATTGAAGTAAACAGTTCCTTCATTCTTTTTCTTAGATGCCTCTGTCGGTGTCATTTTTATTGAACTGTGTTTAGTGTTATTATACTGCTTCAATATTTTAGGCAAAATATCCAGATACATTGTATTGCCTTGAGCAGTGAATCGTTTCCACATTTTATTTTTAATCGTTCGGTTCCACCTTTCCACCACTGAGGACTTTTCTTCATTTTCAGTCGAATACAGTTTAATGTTATGTTTATTGAGCAAGTCTTTGAAATGTTTGTTGTAGAACTCTGAGCCTTTATCAGTCCACAGATACTTTGGTTTTCGACCCTCTTTGAATATGCTTTCAAATGCTTTCGTCATGGTCTCACCTTTTTTATCTTTTAATGGAACAATCCAGCCGTATTTACTAAAAACATCTATAGTCGTGAGAAGATACCTATTACCTTTATTCCATTTACTGAATTGTTGCATTTCAACAAGATCAGCAGCCCATATTTCATCAATATTATTTACAATAACACGCCGCCGAGTAAAGTTACGTCTTATGGGTTTATGCAACTCATTAGCTAATTCTTCTTGCCAGTTTTCCTCTTTACCCGACGGCTTTTGACGTTTTTTGGAACCCCAAGACCCAGTTTCTGTTTTGTATTTATTGTATTTCTTGCCAACCAATGTCCCCATTGTCGTTCGGAATATGGAACAGCATCCAATGACTTTACCATCTTTTTGTCAGCTTTTAATTTACATTTTTTATCATCTTTGCAGATTGAATAATCAACATCATGTTGCATGGCTATTGCATCTGTTTTGCCTGTTGGTTTATCGTATATTTCCAATATTTGCCCTGTTTTGGGGTTATATTTGACTTGATTTTCCAAATCATTGTATGGACCAGTGTATTTGTGTCCAGGTAATACCCACCCAGCTTTGGGCTTTGGGAGCTTACCAATCATTTTGTGTATATCAATTGAACCACCGCTTTTGGGTCGTCCTTTGATTCCTTTCTCATATTCATCCCAATTTGGTGGGTGCCAACCAATTGCATCATAACTTGAGCATTTCGGTGTGTTGTGAAATTTGCTCCCAATTTTTACCATGCTTTCACATGGATAATTTTTGTATTTTTCTAATGTCTTTTTTCCAGCCTTGCCAGACCAAAATTGACTCGACAATATACCAGTATCTGTGCTAAATGCACTTTTGGCAATGTCTCCAGATTTGTATCTATCAAAGACTTCCTTTGTTGATGGAATTAATGTTCCAACAACATCCATCGACTTCGATGCAACCTTACCTGGTGTGCCAAATTGTTCTAAAATTGTATCTAAATTACCACCATCAAGTTCTTTTCGGTCAGTTTTGTACCTTCTTTTTGGCCTTACTTTGGTTGATAATTTATCAAACATCTCTGATCCAGTTTTTTGAACAAAAGGTGTTGCTTTAGAGATAGCATAATCAATAGCTTTTTTCTGCAATTTGGGGTTTCTTAATGCTTCGGATCCATAATAACGCCCCATTTCAACCGCTTTCTTTCCCAACCATGGAATACCATGTTGAATTAACATATCAGCACCAGTTGATGCTAAAGTATCCATTATGCCCCCCCCTTCAGAGGGGCTAACTAGTTTCCCTGCTGTTTGACAAATTTGGTTTTAGTTATCCCACATTCAGCACATGTACAGAAGAACATGAGCCGACCATTTTTGGCTTGCTTGTAACCTGCAGGCTCAATACATTCAGTTTCTTTCTTTTGTTTAACACAATATGATTTGACCATTTTATATCAATATATTAGATTAATTATCATCAGAGTCAGACTCAGAATCTGTTACCAATGTACACCATAAACATAATTTTCCTGAAAATTCTGTGTATTCATCACACTCTTCACAATATCTTATATCAACCATTATACAAACTAATTAGATAATTTTTTAAAATATTGGATTATAAAATTATGATTGACACTTTGATTGTTCATGTCAAAATGTGCATTGTGGATTGTTTTCAATATACTTGTACCCTTTTGTCTCTCAAATAAATAATACAAACACCAATAGCCACATAATACTGAATCTCTTTCCTGGATTTCATCACCTGAATACATTAATCGTTTGCCACTTGTTGACATGAATTGCATAATTTCTTTTGGCATAATTAACCCAAAACTATCAAAATATTCTACATATTTGTCTCCGTTTCGATACGCAACCCAATGTGTACCTGGCCCAATCTGTGAATCCAGGTTAATGATACCAACTTCATCTTTTTTCATCTTTTGTGGTAGATTATCTCTGCTGTAAATGCCTCTAAAGTGTTTTATTTTGAGTTTTTTGACCCAATCAATGAGTTCAAAGTTACTGAGTGGTTTATTTATGAATTTCACAGAATGTCTCCGATTAATGGAATCCCCTTGAATGGACTGTTTTTGCCTAACATCAGACCTTTTCCTTTTTTGGTTTTTTTTTTCCCTTTACCATACTGATCCCATGTACCGAAAAATGGAGGCGGTCTATAATTAAGTGGTAGGACCAAACCACCATCTTTTTTGGTTGTGTTTGGAACAAAAACTGGGACCGATCTTCTGGATCTACTTCTATCCACCTGTAACCCTTTGCCCATTAATGCATTCAAAACCATTGGAATGCCAATTGAAGCCAATAATGTCCCCAAAAAACCTCCTGATTGTGTCTTAGTTGGTTTAATTACAATCTGTCCACCAGTATGTATTGCATTGACAATTTGCTTCTTTTGTGCTTCAGTGAGCCAATCTTTGTATTTTATTAATTGATCAATTTTATTTTGAGGAATGAGGAAACCACCAAATATTTTATTGACTCCAACATTTGCAAGCCCAGAAAGTGCTCCAGTAGCTAATGGTCCAACTGCTTTCGTTGCCATTGGTAGTAATTTTGTGCCAATTTTGAATAATGATGACCAAAGACTGCCTCCTTGTTGTACAGCTTTTCGTATCTGTGTTTTGCTTATTTTAATATCTGCTCCAGTTTTGTTTTGCATTGCCTTTTTCAACCTATTTATTTGTGTTTTGCTTAACATCAGCTGATCCGGTCCAGTTAATTCAGAATTTGATAATCTTATTGTTATTGCTGAATTGTTTTTTAATGCTTTTGCTAGTCTATCTTTTTGCCCAATTGATAGTGTTACTCCATGTGAATGATAAGTTGTCATATCTTTTATATAACTAACGTTACATTAATTATCGAAACAATAGTTTGCCATCTTTTTGAATGAGCTCCGCGTCTTGCTCGTATAATGTCAATGCATAAACTGAATATGCAGTTGCAGTTGTACCAGATAATTCATAATGAAATGTCAGCTTTGTGGTACCATCTTTGATATCCATTTTTTGTTTTGTTAAATCGAAATACAAGAATGGGAATAGTGTTTTGAAATTGTTGACATTCAATAAAGTCCCCTGACTGTATTCATTATTTGCATGCACATATTTGAGGACATCTCTGTAAACTCGAGTCAAATCAGCCTCTGGAGTGTAATGTACATCAGGATATTCATTACCATTAGCCACAGATAAATGACAATTTAGCAATGTTCTGGGATCTGTTGATACACTAAATGTATTGTACAAAAATGGATTTACTGTTTGTGCAGCAAGATTTGCATCATTGATAATGAAAACAAATACATGCCTTGGCTTTGAAATCCCACTTGTTATCTGAAAATTACCACTTCTTTGTGTTGAAGAATTACTTCTCTCAATATTTTCTCGCAAATAAACCCATTTATGTGGCTTCAAAAACTGACTCATATACAGTGATTGTCCTTCTGAATTGAAAGTGATTCGTGGCACAATAAGCTCCATTCTGGTAATAATTACACGACAATCAGCCCCAGCTTGCCATATTAGAATAGTATCAGATTCAATCTGCAAATTTAATTCCAATCTTGTTGATGGCAATAACTCATCCATCAATGCTTCAAAGAATGAGTATCGATTCAATGGTATTTCTGTATTGACAACAACTGATAGACCCAAAAGCGCTTTTCTTACAGCAAATCCTTTATTGTAGTTATCTTCAGTCGATCGTTCTTCAGCGTGTCGGTTTGTATCCAGATAGAAAAACTCATTTGTTGCTGTCGATTGAGCATATCCTGGACTATATTCCAATAGATTCTTGATATTAACACAATGATTTGCATCATTACAATCATATACCATTTTACCATTCAATCTTACATCGAAATCATGTATAAGACTGTGTGAACCATTAACAATACCATTATGGTCTTCAGCTGCTATATTTGCATTCTGCATTGTTTGGACTTTAAAACCAACTGATATTCTTGCATTATACCAATCAAATGGGGTCACTTCTCCTGTGTTGTCAACAACAAAACGATAACCATCTTTCTTTTGTGACCTATTATTTCCTGGATTACCAGTATTCAATGGTGTCTCCAATTGGAAGAAGACATCTTCATATCTCTCAATGTATTTTGGATTTCTGAATGATTTCATATATACAGATATGTTACATTATTTTCATTTCCTCCTTCTTTTGAGTTTTCCACCAGATATCATCCTATTAACTCTCTCAGCTATTTGAAAATCAGTCAGTGGCTGCTCCATTTTTGGTTGGCTCATTGTCACTGATTTTGTTTTGGAAGGTTGTTTTTTGCTCAATAATTGAATTATTTTATCACCTGCTTTATTACCAGCAAACTCACCAGTTTTGGTGACTGCTTTTTCAGCTGCAGTTTTGGCTCCTTTCTTAGCTAATTCTTTTGCTGTTTTTCCGAAAAGTTTTGATCCAACTGATCTGAAAACATCCATAATTCCTTCACCATGGATATGTTTCATCGCATAACGACCCAATTCTGGGTCAAAACGTGGCTTAAATTCACTTTGTCGTACCATATATTGATATATTATATTAAACTAGACCTGAGAATCAAGCTCATGAACCAGTCAATGCCATTCAATTCAATTGGCCGACCCAAAGCGTCAGTCACTGTTATCCCCATTTCTGAAATAATTGATTTGGAAACTGGACTGAATAATGCTCTTTTTGGCTCAAAAGTAAAGGGATAACTCCTTGTTAAATTGTCAGTGGGTATCATTATCAGTGTATTTGTGAATCGTCCATCACTGAGGCTATCAGTTATTATATCACAATTAATGTCCAAAACGTCAATATCATTGGTAATATTTGGCAATTTTGTCCCATGTTCAGTTTGGCTAATTAACTTTGGTTCAAATCCAATAAGTGCTCCAAAATTAGAGTTTCTAATATCAAGCTGCCATTGGTTGTCCAGCTCAATGACAACTCTATATGATGAAAGCACAAAATATAGATTGATGCCCTTGCTGGAAGATGGTTTATCTTCATTTTGAATTATTGATTGAGTGATATAATCATCAAGATCATCATATGAATACATTCCATCAACAAATGTGATTGTTTCCCATTTTGTACCATTATCTGGGCTGTATTTTATTGTATTATTGTTGTATCCTGCATTGACATTATGCCACGAGTATGTCATTGAAACTCGATCAACAGCTAGCTCATGTCTCATTGTTGTGTCAAGCTTCAATGGTGGATCAAATTTGATAATAAAGTCTTCAGGCCGACTTCGACCTATTTTTTGACGGTTAACAGATGAAATATGTATCGCTCTTTCTTGCATATATACTTCAGTTATATAATTAATTATGTAACTGATTACGCGTCCTAGCGAATTATATATTGTTGCAATAAATCAATGAGTTGTTTGTTGTTTATCAAGCCAAGTTGATTCAATTTATGGGCTATTTGTGAAAATTCCTCTTTGACTCCATTATTGCCAGCCAAAATGGATCCACCAAGCAATTCCATTCTGTTAATCAAATCATTAGCATCATTGAAATAAACAACACCAGAGCCCAATTTCTTGAATTTTTTGCTGTATTTCTTCTTTGGTCGCGTATAACCAGAACCTTTTTTGATGGTTTTCATTCCTTCTGGGATTATTTTAATGCGCCCTTTGTATTTTTGCAATAATTTTATATCTTCGTCTATTTTATCAATTTTGTCTTTATTCTTGGTCTTTCCTTGGCCCTTGGATAAAGGACCCTTCTTTGTTCCAAGTTTTTTCAACATTTTGCCAATATAAGCATCGTAATCCTTGATGTCAATATCTCCTTGCATAGAAGCTTGGAGAACAGAACTCGGAGGTGCAAGATCGTATTGCATCAATTTTTGGAACTCATCATCATCAAAACCAGCATCCAAATTTGATTCAACATCAGGTGACATCATTAATGGTTTATAGCCAATTGGTAGCTTTGCTTCTGGTGATTGTGTTTCTGGTTGATAAGTTAACATAGCAATGTCTTCCAAACCTGAAGTCAACGCTTTTTGGTTTTTCTCCAATTGTTCAATCAGTTTGTCTTGTTTTTCATCAATTGTTTGTTTTGTTTCCTCTTGAGCTTTAATAATTGGTTTGAAAGTTTCTGATAAACCTTGTTGTAAATCTTGTTTATCATGCTTGTACTCCTTCAATGTATCTCTAACTTGTTTGGTTATTGTTCCAGCCTTAATCTTGGCTTCAGATAATTGTTTTAATCTTTGTAGATCCATTATATTATTAACTTATATAATGTATTGATATACATGGAAATCCCAAATTATGATAGACATGATAAAAACACTAATTTCAAAAGATTGTATGGTTACATGCCAAGTGACACGTTTCGGATGTTAATATGTGGTAATTCAGGATCTGGAAAGACAAATTTATTGTATCATATGCTGATGAAACCACTTTTGTATTATGATAGAATACATTTGTATGCCAAAAATTTGGAGCAACAAAAATACAAGGATATGCTACAAACATTGACTGATATATCAAATAGTGTCGGGTATAATGTCCTTGTTTGTAGCAATGATGATATAATTCCAGTGGAGGAATTGAAGGATGAAGATGCCCAGAAGATAGTAATATTTGATGACTTTATTTGTGAAAAAAACCAGAAACCATTGATTGATTATTTTATTCGTGGCAGGCACAAGAACTGCTCTGTTATTTATCTGAGCCGATCGTTCTACAAAACACCAAAAGATATTCGACTCAATTGCTCTCATTTCTGTGTCTATGACTTTCCTAGCAGCAATGAAAGAGGTCTGATATCCCGTGAGTTGGGTGTCGAAAAGGATAAATACATTAAAGCAACCAAAGAGCCATTTTCATTTCTATATGTTGATAAGCCCATGAAGAGAATTAACAGGAATTTTTATGGAACAATATAACCAAATGATATAAATGGGAATATTCAACGAACATAGTTCATCGTCTTCTTTCACAACGGTTCCTCTTCAAGGAGCTGCTGGGCCTCAAGGAATAGGGTTTAAATTAACCCCAAATGGAAATTATGATATACAAAACAAAAAACTTGTTAATGTTAAACAAGGAGCTGATCCCAATGATGTTGTCACAAAGAGCCAAATACAATTGTTGGATAATGCTCCTGGTGATGTGCGAGCTAATAAAGCAGTAATTTACAGCAACAGTGGAAGTGTTCATACCAATAGTATTTATCTACAAGACACGCCAGACGGTGCTGGCAGCTCCAATGATGTTCGATTATTGACTGAGCATCAGTCTTATGAAAACATTCATCTTAATATACCAGATTTGAAAAACTTTGATGGCCATGGTGGACGAGCTAAAAGCGAAATAATGGTTACATCAACAGAACAACATATTACTGGACGAAAAACATTTTTTGATATTAGTGTTTTAAAACCTGATAATAACGATCAAGCGGCGAATAAAAAATATGTCGATGATGAGATTAAAAAAATACCATCACCTGATTTGTCTACATATTTGAAAAAAGATGGCACTGTTGAAATGACTGGAAATCTGGATATGGGTAATCAACAAATTACTCATCTTGGAGCCAATATACAAAATACATATGATGTCGTTAATTTAGGTTTCTGTGATACAAAATATTTACAAAAAGTATCCAATAGTGACCTCGATATGGACAATCATAAAATCAAAGATATGGCTCAACCAACTGATGATAACGATGCTGTTAATAAACACTACGTTGATCATAACTTTCTCAACAGGTTAACACCCAATGCTCTTGGTGGTGAATTAGATATGAGAGGTCATAAAATAATCGTTCTTGGAAATCCTTCCAATCCCAATGATGCTTCCACTAAAGCATATGTTGATACAGAAATAGCTAAAATACCATCTGTTGGAAGTGATTTGAGTGTATATTTGAAAAAAGATGGAAGTGTTGCAATGACTGGAAACCTTGATATGAATAATAAACAAATCAAAGATATGGCTCAACCAACTGATGATAATGATGCTACTACCAAAAAATATTTTGATGACAAATTGGAGCAAAGTCATCTTGTCAGCAGCCATAAAACAAATGAATTCAAATATCTTACAGATACCGATGAAAGCAGTTCAGAATATAATATCACAGTGTATGGAATAGCTGCTTTCAATCAATCCCCACATCAGAATAAAAAAGCTTATGATATCATATTGATTAAAGACAGTGGAAGTAATGATTACAGATCAAGGATAGGTTTCAATATTTATACTCTTGCTATTGGAACATACACAATTGTGTTTGAATTCTACCCACCAGAAATGACTAATATTCAATTATCATGTACTGCTTCTGAAGCATACATCCACAAAGCTGTACAGCGTGATTTCACTGCTTATAGCAAGCTATTGGTTCAATTCAATAACAACAGCAAACAAACTCCAAATTACATCTATTTGACGATGCATGGAACAGCTACAGCGACTCCAGTACAATGTCATCTGGTTGTTTACGGTGTCAAAGATTGGTCAGATAGCGTTTATCCAGGAGTGTATGATGGCTTGGACAATGTCATGTTCGAATATAAAAATGGAGATATGGAGATGAAAGTCAATATGGATATGAATAATAAGATTATTTCTGGTTTATTAAATCCGATATTTGATTCTGAAGCAATGAATTTGGGTTATTTTACCAACTTATTCAAAACGAAATACACTGGAACTATTGCCAGTGGTGTTTTCCAAAGAACAAATCCAACAAATAATTTTCAAATCGCTGCTGATGGAAATAACTTTTTCAATCTATACTCCGTTGTTTTCCAAAGCAATCAACAAGTTGCAAATGCACAAATTTTGATAAATGGGAAAAAACAAGGTGAAACAACCAACACTGACACATACCACAGAATTGGAAACATAATAAGTGGAAGCAATACATTTGATTTGCCCAAATCAAGAAAATTTGTCAGTATTGATTCTATGTCAATATTGGATAGCATAGGAGCAGGAACTGCTGTTAATGGAACTTTTGAATTGAAAGTATTATACTCTGATTATTTTGAAAGATATCATGCTGACGATAAAAGTTGGTTGTCAAATATTGAAACTTCAAGTGTTGTTAACGGCAACATAAAAAATGGAGTTTTTGAAAATGTTCATGGTTTCCAATTTGGAACATTAGGCCCGGTTAAAATAAAAAATATTGTAATTAATACAAAAAATCAATACCAAGTTTCTTTTGTCGCCATTGCTAACAGTAAAACTTCATTTTCCCATTTAATACAATTTAATATGAGAATTGGGAGAAATTTCATAACTACAAATACAACAATCAAACCCATGATAATTCAAATGGGGATTTTTAAAAGAAGACCAGGGTTTACTTCTCCAACTTTGAACCAAGAAGTCACAGGAACTTTTGAAATTTATTTATCAACACTATTAATATAATGCCATACATTGAAGATGAAAATGGAAACCATATTCTTGATGATGATGGAAACAAAATTGAGTTCACAGTTGAACATGAAAATTTCCCAGATGGATACAAACACAGAGAATCTATCCATGTGAATGATGATGGTCATTTGGATACAGAAAACAGACATTTGGTGATAAAAGATGGACTTAATTCAAATCATGCAATTTCACTCCAACAATTAATAAACAACAATGAAGACATCATCAAACCATATATTGAAACACAAATACAACAAGCTCTGGCTCAGTTTAAAGCTCAACAAGCTCAGGAAGCTGTAACGTTTCTCAACAATCAAGTTGCAATGAGAATAGGAAGAAAAAGTGGTACAATACCAAAAACAAATTACAAATGGATAAAATTATTGAGTAAAGATGACATTAAAGGAATCAATACATTGCAAGAGATTATTGTGACAAACACATATATCAGGAGAAATGACAGATATCATCATTCCAAATCCGATTTGGTGTCATCATCATTTGATCAATTGGAATTCTTCTTTGATGTGTCATTTGAAAACTATTATTGCTACTTCAAGAATCATCCATCTGATTGGACAATGAAGTATTTTGTTGAATATATTAGGATACAATTACCTGACAATAATGATAAATAAAAATATTGTAATCAAATTGTATAATGAAAGAATTGTCAGAATTGCAAGAACACATTCGAACATCGATGATAGATTTTCACCGTAAATTGAGTCTTCCAATATTACCCAGACAGGAATGCATGATAAAAAGTATCGTAATATTCACATATTTGTATGAAAAACATTACAACACAGGTTTACCTGATGAAGTTTACAAAGAGTTAATTCATGATGGAATCGGATTAATTGGGCCTGGAGATGGATGGTTAACAGCTATTCTCCATCGATTATTTGGTTGGCAACCATATATCAGATCACATGGAATACTACATGATGCTTATGGCCAATTTTACAACAGATATCATCGTGACAAAGGATACATGTACACCATTAATGAGAAAAAAACATATCCTTGGATGAAAAAATGCATGTTTTTGGGTCAAATAACTGGTCTCTATTATTGCATCAAAAATAAGATAACCATATAATATATGCAAAAGAAGAAATTAATAATTGATTTCAATCATATTTCAAATCAATTATCAACAGAAGAAATTGATGAATTGAAAGCTTATTACATGACATATCACAAAAAGATGTGGATGTACAAAAGTGCATACAAAAGATTCAAAAAATGGGAATTCGCTGGTAATATTTCATCCATTGTATTTGCAACTGGTGGTATTGCATCATCGGTTGCAACCAGTGGAGCTTCATTATTGGCAATATCATCGGTGTCTGTCATAATTCAAGCTTATATGAAGCATAAAAAAGTTGAAATCAAACTTTATCAATGCCAATATGCTTTCCAAACTTATGGTCATTTATTAAATGAAATAAAAGAAATAATGAGAAATGGACATTTTGATAGAGATGATTTAACAAACAAGCTTACTCAAAATGATGATTTCATTTTGGATAATTCGCCGATTGTCGATAAATGGGGTAACAAATATGATAAAAAATATCAGATATTCACTTATGTTTGATTAATAATGTGCATGATTTGGGGGCCAATAATGTCCATAATTTTATCCCAATAAACATTGTATAATTTCATTGTTTTTTTGGATTTTGACAACTCAATTTGGGAAGAATCAATTTTCATCAATTGCAATATTCTATGCAAAAGATATTTCAAACTGATTATTCTCTTTCTTTTACCATTGATTTGTGGCAGTATTTTGTTTATTTCAACGAATATTTTATGAATTTTGAAATTGGTTGAACAACTGATTTCAATTTTGTTTTTCAAAATAATTTTATCTAATGTATGCGACAAATGGTATTTTCTATTATACACTGTTTTCTTGTATATTTTGAACAAATTGGCATGAAAATTGATATATTCTGTTTTGTATTCTTCACCAACAACCTGTCCACAAGCAACACACGTTAATTGACATTCCATGTTTTTCAAATTCTGTGATCCACAACAATCAGGCATTGATGGTTGTTTCTCAACTTTGGATTCATCATGATATCCACAAAATTCACATTCATCTTTGCAATGCAGGAATTGGCACAGAGATGATTCCACCTGCTTGGAAACATCTTTTGGTTTTTTCAAAATGGATTTCATTTTTGTATAAATATAGTATATAATATAATTACACAAAAATGTTTTCAAAAATATCTCATCACAAAAGATGATACAAAGTCTCCAAATCAAATATTTATCAAAAAATCAATAAAATCACAATTTTGACACAAGTTTTTGTCGCAATGTTTTGATCACAAGTTGATACTATCATTGGATAGCATAATGACCATAGGCCAATGAGTGTATTCCATCTGGATGCAAATATTGTTTATCATCAAAACATGACAACGATGTCTTGTTGATTGTGTAACTACCCAATTGATGATTGTTGCTGCGGATTGTTTTCATTTGGTGAAATAATTGTTTCTCATTGAACAACACATCTTTGTAATCAAAATGTTGAATATCATTTTTGATGACATTCTTTTTGATTCCTTTGGCTGTTTTTCCACCATTGTTGTTATCTTTGATATATGAATACATTTTGGATCTCAATCCCACAAATTCAGTAATGGGTACACCAGCGGCTTCATCTTTGAATTTTCCAATAACTTTTTTATTTGTGGAGTCATAAAATTGATGATTTGATGGATAATCCGAGTTATCAAACATTTCTTTTTTATTCCAAAAATCTTGATACACATCTTCGGCTTCAATTTCGTATGTCAAACTATCAGTATCCGTGAACAATAATTTGGCTTTGTTACCATATTTGTTTTTAACGAAATTGTAATGGAAATCGTACATCAATGTTTTGCTCAAATCAAGGATACACATACCAACATAGGCTGGTCTGTTAAGTGTCAACGATTCCTTTATTTTATGGACTGCAACCAAGTTTTCATTAAAGATTTTGCTATTGATGAATGTTGGTTTGGAAGTCATTTTCAATAATTGTTTCTCATTAGTCACCAGTTTAATGTCTTCCCGTTTTCTGATATTCTCCATTGTTTTACCGAAGACACTATTGTTCATCAGTTTGAAGAAATCTTTCTCAAAAGCATTCTTTGCATTAGTTCTTTGATGTGTATTGAAATCAATATATGCCTTCAACCAAGGACTTTGATTAAAGGATAATACACGGTGTATTTTAGTCAATTTCAAACCCAATTCACGATACAATTGCAGATTACGATAATGTAATACATATTTTGATTTGTTTGCCAATGTTGGAATCAGCTTTTTGACTTGTCCACTTGTTATTCCAAATTTTTCTGCAATTCTTTGGCAATAATCTGACAGCATATTTGGTGCCACTTTGATTTGTTCAGCGCCACATGGATAATCATTATGCAGGTCATGTAATTCATGAGGATATTCCAAATCAACTTCCAATAAATATCCAGTCTTATTATCTTTGGGAATCGTTTTCCAATTAATGTTTTTTATTTGCTGTTTATTCAACCATTTGAAATTCCCAGTTGGAAGATGTTGTGACATAGCCCAACCATAGAGATTGTTTGCATCCAAATACATGATATGTTTACTGGGTTCATTTGGATTCCAATTTTGCATGTATTTGTTGTTAGCTTTGCCGTATCTATTGGCTATGTAACTGATTCCTCCACGCATGCCCTTTTCAACAAATTGATACATATCAATATCCGTGATTAATTCAAGTTTGACTTCAGTCATTTTCAACATTGCATCCCAACTCAATCCTGGAGATGTGAAATAATGACATGGATCCAATCTATAGTATTCCAAACATGTTTTCCTGAAATTTTCAAAAACATCAGCCAGCAATAATACATCAGATTTGAGATATAAATCATGGTATTCGCCCATGGTTTTCAATTGAAATGTATTCCAAACATTTTGTGCATGACTGTATTCTTCATTGGAAATATGTTGGTTATTCATTTGACTGTAAAATTCATCTTTGGTTGGTAATTGAGTATCATTGAATTTATCAAAATTACTCATATAATCATACGAATAAACTCCTTTTTGTTTCATTAATTGTAATTTACGACCTTTGAAAACTTCACTGGTATATTTGAAGGCATCTTCTGGTAGATTCTTTACAAGATTTGCCAATGATTGATTCATAAACTGAAGACTGTCGATAAATACTAAATTATAACCCAACATGAATGCCATGTATTGTTCCATGTTATTTGGGATTACATTAATTTTGTGTTGTCTGGTTTCACCTTTTCTATCCACATAAGTATTGGTCTCAATAATTTTACCAATTTCTTGCATTATAAAATGACTATCATATCCTTTCAAATTATGAAATATTACAGGGATTTTGTTAGTTATTGTAAAATCCCTGTTACATTGATTATGGGCTGAGCCACGGAATTTTCCAGTAATATGGCAATGGTCTCTAACACGTCTATCATTTTTTGTGAATTGTTTGCAACAAATATGACAAGATGTTGATTTTTGGAATTTGTCTTCATCTTCTGGAGACATAACTAATGGTTTATTGAATTTGTATTTGATTGTATTGCGGCAATATTTGACTTCATCAAGCATTGCTTGCATAAATTTGTAAACAGCTTTTTCTCCACGATAATATTTTATTGGTTTTGAATATTTGTCATCATAGCAGCATACAACTTTGTAACCATAACCGCAATCAGTGTGTTTTTGATAAGCTTCAGTAAAAGATTGTTGGTTAGATTGATTACAACCATGAATTGGTTCAGTGATTGCTTCAAAATCAGCATAAATCACGAATGGCGCTTGCATTTGTTTATTAAAATTTTTGAATTCTATTTTGGAACCAACTTCGGGCATTTTGATTGATTGTACACCATTGATTTCAATACATACTTCCTGATGCTTGGTTAAAACTCGTTCTGATGAAAAACATTGCAAACAATGCATACAGAAATGTTTCTTATGTTGGGTTTTATTTTTACTAAACATGAATCGGTTAAAATCTTTGATAAGACAGTAATGTTTGTTTTCATCTTCTGAGATTAGCAATAGATTCATCACATTCTCAAACTTTTCTTTTGAAACATAAATTGGATAAGTTTGTTTGTTTTCATAACCAAAAACATTGATGTTGATACTGTTTTGGATTTCAATTTTGTTGTATTGTTTGATGGAAACAGGGAATTCAATGTTATCATAATTCAATTGTTTGACAAATGCTTTATCTGTTTTTTTGATTCTTTGTGGATTGTCATTTCGTGGATTTAAATGACGGACGTGACACCAACGAAAGCATTTATTGTCTTTATTCTTGAGATTAATCAATCCACTTTTGTTATGTTGTAGTTCAGTTGGAAGTTTAATGTAAGAACTTCCAGTAAGAGGCTGATATTTGATAATATTAATGTAATGTCCATTGATTGATTTAATTATCCAAGCTGAACCTTCACTAATCCATTTGTGAATATCATTCACAATTTGTTCAACATTAACATCCAAAGATTCTTGAAAATCATTGGCATTAGTTATTGTTTTTGGTTTACTATTAAAATATCCAATTCTGGAGACAGTTTGGTTTCCTTTTTGTTGTTCAAAATAAATTGTCAAAGTTTCAATAAATTTAATTCCTTTCATTTGAGTTAATAATTGTTTCATAAAATGAGCAATAGCTAATCTGGTTGAACTCATTTGTATCAAAGGATCTGTTTCATTTTTAATTCCAACTTCATAAGATTTGTTATATCCCTTGAATGCTCTTGCGACTTCTGTGATTTGAGTTCTTTGTCTAGGAATCGGAGCCATTTTCTTCATTCTTGGCTTCGGGACTGGTGTATCAGCAAATTGTTTTGGAGGAGGAATAATGTTGTTTCTTGGTTGAACAATTGGTCGATCTCTAAATTGAACAGGTGGTTTGATGATTGTATTCTCGTAATCTTTTACCATTTGTTTGACAGATTTTCGTGGATAGGGTATTGGTTTCACTTTCTTGGTTCTCGGCATTGGAACCGGTTTTTGTTTTTCCAATAATAATGCTATTAATTGATCTTTCGTCAATTTTGATAAATTAGATTCGTTCATTATAATATTATACGACAGATTATTTTTATTTTGTGATTCCAGATTTGCTAATGGATGAAGACTGGAGACAACATCCATGCCAGTCATCTGTTGAAGGACTGACGGCTTCGTTGATTTGTTTCTGTTTTGTGGCAACATAGGCCATAAATACCATTTTTTATCATGATATTTGTGGTCTATTTTAATTACCAATATTTTATTAATTATTTACAAGATTTTTTATGCAAATATTTACTTCCATTTTTTAATTGTTTGTTGCAGTTTGGGCATGTAAATGTTTTTTGCTGCCATCTTTTAGCTTGTTCTTTTTGATTCATTATTTTTTCTTCGTCAGTGTGTTTTCTTGGTCTGATGTTTGATGATTTCAAATAATTGTCTGGTAATTTTTCTTGTTCAATGTATTCAAAAATGTATGCTTGATGATTCATTTTGGAAATTGCCGTTTTACACAAATTTAATCCCTCGGCAACCATTTTAACCAATCCAGGATTAATTCCAAGATGTTCTTTTATTGAATACATACTATTAAAATAACTCACTTCTTTAGTTTCACAATTTGTTGCCTTAACACATTTCCGGTTTTTGTGATTATTTGCTGCAAATGCATAATCTCTTTTCTTTGCTGATTTCAAACAATTATCTTGTTGTGTCATCATTTGTAAATTTTTTATTCGATTATCATCTTTGATATCATTAACATGGTCAATAACCATTCCATTTGGTATTATGCCATGAAAACATTCCCAGATAAATCTATGAGCTATCACCGATTTTGTTTTTTTGTTATCTGTTTTAATAGTAAAATGATGATAACCTGTATGATTATTGCGCCCAATTAATTGATACATGGTTTTACAATTGAATACCTTTCCAGATTTTCGGGTGCAATAATTAGTATAAATTGGATGGATATAATATATTTTTCCATTAAAAATAATCGTATTTTCTGCTGGAATTTGCGATGATGGATTTTCACCAGCAGAAGAATTCATGTTTGCGTTGTCTATTTTTTTATTTTTCATTTCTCTCATACAATAATGTATTATACAAAATATCTCTTTAAGCTTAAAGGTAAAATCAAATTCATGTCCAAATTACCCTCCAAAAAGACATCAACCATTGTTGAATTCAAAACATAGCCAAACAACTCTTGTATTCATTGATGATTAATCCCTGTACAATGGAAAATCTTTGTCATCCAAATCGTTACACATTCTATAAAACATCTTATTAATTAACCTGTTTTCTGTGCGTGTAAACTCACAATCATTGTCTTCCATTGGTGGAAATTCCATTAATCTATTGACTGTTTGCAATTCTTCTTCAGAATATGAACTGATCAAAAATTCTTTTCTGGCTTTGTGCATGTGTTTCATATTTTCAGAGGCTGTAACCAATTGCAAATTTACAATTGAATTGTTCTGGCGATTGGAATCAATGTGATTTATTTGCAATCCAGGAGGAATATTTGTCTGGTTTACGGCCTCATAGACGAATCGATGAGCGGGGCATGTATTGTTACGTCCCGGAGAAATTATATAATAGCCATTCTCAGACAAATATCCTTTTCTAGGTTCTAATCTTTTTCGATTGATTATATAACCATCAACTGAGGCTCCGTAATTTTCAAATGTTGGATGTATAAAATATGTTTTATCATTGTGATCAAATTGGTTGTTCATATAAATAAGGTTACATAAAATTGAATAACCGGTTTAAACCAGTTTTGAAAAAAGCAAGGAAAATTTAGCGTCTCCGTTGCAGGAGTTTTAGGTTTTAGGTTAAAAGCTAAATTTAGGTTTTTAGGTTTTTAGGTTTTTGAAAACCGAGGATAAAAATTTAGGTTTTTTGAATTCAAAGGCTGAAATAGTATTTTATGTAGTTATTGGGGTGAGATAATGTGTGGTTTATGGCGTCTCCGTTGCAGGAGTCATTGTTGAATCAGATATGAATTCAGTGAAATTTTCAAAAGTGTGCCAAAAGCGGTAAATATCTAACTACTTATTTATGATTTGTAAGATTATATAATATTAGTCTTACAATACGCCATATAATTGAACAGGCAGGTAAGGCCTGAGGAAATTAAAAGCGGCAGTCAGGAAAAATCGAGTAAAATCTGAATTTTCTGGCAAAACTTAGCGGAGTCGATTTCATTCATCTTTTGTCCATTATAAGGTTGTAGTAAAGTAAGAATCATGGTGTGACTTAAGTTGATCAGAAACACTTGTGCCTTGAGAAAATCAGGAAAATCGATTGAAGCCTTGTGAACTGAAAAATAATTGAATTTAAAGCCGAGAAATCACCACTTTTAATTTTCTCCGTGTTTGTATTAGAATAAGCGTAGGAAAATCGGGATTCCTTATATGGGAAGACAATCTCTTTCTGATATGATACATGATGTATTTGTGGTTTTAATGATACCTGGCGAAATTTAAACAATTTAAAACCAGCAGCATATTTTTGAAAACAACGTCTTTCGTTAGCGCGCAAGGAGCAACCACCCCCCCCCCCCCCCCAAGGAAATTGGTTAAACAAAGCTACACCCCCCTTCCCCAGTTAGTCAAAAAACAGACCGATGACAACGAGAACATCAAAAATGGAATAGATTTAGTAAGCGGACCAATAACTTTGCACCTGCATCACACTTTTTGGTACATTTCTTTGCCGTCAGTGTACGCGGACTACCACGTAAAATTGCCTAATTTCATGTTTGAAGGAGAACGTAAAAAGACGACAACAAATTTTCCTTTCTCTTTTTGCAGTGAACGTGGAATCGGCCAGTAAGAATCTAGCCTGCGAACGCAGACGTATTTACGGCTGTCGAGATCGGCGGAGAGAATCTCGACAGCTGGAAATACGTCTGCGTTCGCAGGCTAGTAAGAATCCTTCCTCAGGAGAATTCGTCTAAAAATAAAAAAAAAAAAAAAAAAAAATAGCGCGCTTGAATTATAGCGATGAAGTTTTAAAAAAAACGCGAAGTCTCTTTATCGGTCATAATGATTTTGGTTCTTATTTCCGATTCAGAGGGAAGGAATGCCTTTGTTGCTGTTGTATTAAAGCCAAATGTCAGCGGAGGAAACTGTCAGGTAATAAACAAATTATTAAAGGTTGTGAAAATGAACTTGCAGAATTTAAGATTGATTGTTGCACGTTTTTTTTTAAATTATGTTTTGACACTATCGTTTAATTATTTATTTGTTTTTTTTTTCTCTTCCAAAAATTCTCGGGGGGGGGGGGGGGGGGAGGAGCTCGAGCTCCTCCTGCCTCTCCCCTGTTACGGACCTGTTCAACATGATATACCAGCTGCTTATCTAAGATAACGAACTCTTTGTGACAACTTCTACGCAAAATGACTAACCAGGCTACAATCATACGATATTGACGTTAGAGCGGAAAGCAACATCAACTCAAAAATACAAAAACCTTACAGTGACTTGAGATTGTTCAGACCTCCAAAGGCATTGCCGTCAATATATTTGATCGCGTTGTTATGGAGAAACCTAAAAAAAAATAAAAAAAATTATATTAAGCTAAAAGTAGGATGCGCTTGTTTTGACAACGAAGGTAAGGATTATTCATATTAAGACGATGTTTGGCACAGAGATTGTGTTGATAAAATCTGTATTTGACATACCCACCCTTTTTTTAAAAAACGCGGCAGGCAAGTTTGGCAACGAAAAACCTTTTCAAAATGTTGGCTAAAGTTAAAACTAGTTGTATTTCTGGTTAAAAAAAGTAATTTGAATTACGAGTGGGAGATTGTCATAATATGCTATATTCTTTCGCGTGCGTAATCTATGCAGTTTCAATGAGGTTTATTATTCTAGAAAGGTGTTATAGCCTTAGTTGTAAGATGTAGGACCGCAGTCAAGAACTCTGGCGTTGTGTTGTTATAACATTCTTCTTGTGTTGTTATAACATGGTGGTAGCGCGTGTTTAACTCTGTATTTGTCGTTGACAACATAAACCGTCTACGATGCCAGGAGATGAAGAAATTTCTGCTGTTCAAGCCTCGGTGGAACAACCTCAAACGTCGCAATCCGACAATGTTTCACGAGATCTTACCGCCCAGGGCTGAGTTGCTCGAAGCATGGTTAGCGCTAACCATTGGTTAAGAGGTATTAAAACCTATAAGTTGTCATGGCATTTAACCCAGGTTAGCGCTAACCATGCTTCGAGCAACTGGGCCCAGGCATTTAGATTTGAGGACTACAGAAGAAATCACTGAGAATTGGAAGCTGTGAAAAGAGAAGTACAACACTTATTTCGTTATTTGTCGGTTAGAAAGGGAAAGTACAGTCCCGAGTATCAGCTTGAAATGTTCAAGCACGCAATCGGCGACGATGGCCTCAAGGTGATCAAAACCTTCAGTTATACCGAAGGGGAGAACGTGAACGACTGGCGTGTAGTCATCGGCAAGATGGAAAGGAACTGCATCGGTGAAGTAGACGAGATCTACCAGAGATACTGTTTCAACAAGAGGGACAAGCTTTCAACGGAAACGGTTGACAATTTCGTCGCTGAACTGAAAACCCTGGCAAAGACCCACAATTTTTTCGATTGTTTGCGCGACAGTCTCATACTCGATCGGACACATTGGGAATCAGGAGCGAGGAAACCAATAAATAGCTTCTCAGGATAAGAGAACTGACCCTCAATAAATGCGTTGATGTATGTCGGAGAGAATAGGTTACTGCCGGTTGACAGCGTTAGTCAAGTCAAGACGAAGAAAACAAAACCGAATAAAGTCTCAGATGGAAAGTCAAATGCGCAATAGAAGAAGATCTCCTGTAAGTTTTGCAGGTATGAACATCCACCCCGAAAAAAGGATTGCCCTGCGTTGTGAAAGACGTGTAAACGGTATAATGGAAATAATCGTTTTGCCAGAAAATGCACCAGGAAAAAAAATCTGTGAACAATGATGATGATGATGATGATGATGATGATGATAATGATGATGATGATGAGGATGATGACAATATTGAAAGCGAAGAAGGGCTTGAAGATATCATAGTTGTGAGGATACAAGCCGTGAGAGAAAGAGCTGTATTCGCAGAGATGTTGGTCAAGCAGCGACCAATATGATTCGAAATAGATTGTGGTGCAAGCGCTAAGATCTTATCTCTCAAATATGCCGAAGGCGAGGAGCTCGCTTGGTGGAATTGTACCAAGTGTTAAGGCTATTCCTCAACATTAGTCGCTGATCCGCTCCGTTCCAGGTTTTTTGTAGTTGCGTAAGACCATAATGCCTTAATTAGTAGCGTGTCTTTTTTCCAAAAGCATGTAGTCACGCGCTCGTGAACAATGTGTTCTGGTTGTGATTTCTTACCTCTTACCGTGTCGTCTCAATTATGTGGTAAGGTTGTTAGCTTGTTTTATGTTATCTGAATTTTGCTTTTGGAGAGTAATTTTAGCTGTTGTATTTTATGTAGGTTATTACAGCTTGCCATAAGCTTGTAATCCAGGATGAGATTCGACTCGGTTTGTTTTGCTGTCGTGAGCAAGAGATATTTTTTTTCACTGTGGTTTCATCGCTTTATATGTCCGACCCGGACACCAAGGACACTCTTCTTTTTGCAACGACGATAAGGATTATTCATGCAAAGACGACGCTTGGCACGTGGATCGTGTCGACAAAATCTGTTTTTGACAAGCCCGCCCTTTTCTAAAAAATGCGGCAGTCAAGTTTTGCAACAAAACGCGTTTTGAAAATGTTGGCTAAAGTTAAAACTAGTTGATTTCTGGTGAAAAGAAAAAAAAAGGTCATTTGAATTACAAGTGGAATATTTTGGAGAATAAAGACAATGTACGCAAGTTAAGAAGTTGCGAAAAGAAAGCTGGTGTCTGACATGGGTCAAAAACATGACCCTACGCACAGCAAGGAGACACAAAACAAGCCAGGAAATTTGTCGGGATCATACGTGACACGGTCCATAAAGGGGTCAGTGGATCAGTACTGAAAGCTGATCGTGACGTTTGGGCAAAGCTAAAACTGATTACCTCAGTTGATCCTTGGTGGTTCTTTTCGGCTCTTAATTTCCAAGACGTTTACTCCTCGCTAAACAAGGGCCGAGGGCCCAGGCGTGGCGAGGTTAATAAATTTGTCGGGCGCGAATTCGAACGAAAAATATATTTCTATCTATCGTTGGAGGTGTCCGTGCTGTTGCCTGGCAACAGTGTAAGGAAAGTTTGATTGATTTCAGACAAAGGGAAGGTTACTAGGCACCAACGGGTTGGAAAACAGGCTGGCGTCAGACGAAACTCGTGTTTATTCATTGAGGGCTGAACGTGCTTATTCATCGAACAGTTAAAAATGTTTACTATTGGTGAAACACGACCAAATTGTGATGCCAATGAAACACAGGAGGACACACAAGGGACAAGACAGATTCGCCGAGGGAGATTAAACAACGAAACTCAGCGTGAGCAGCGATGAAGAAGGAGACATCAGGAACCAAAAGTACAGGGTAAAGACAAATGACAAAAGACAGCATCACTTTGAATCATTCATCCCACATAGCCCTAGCTTCACGAGTATTTTCGATTCGCGTATTTGTATTTTAAATGTTTGGGTATGAAGTGGTTAGCTTAGATGCAAAACTAAACCTCATTTAACCCAAAGCTCCATATATGTGGCTGAAAGAAGCAGTTTCTAATAACAATTGCTACAACAGTTGTTATTAGAAAGTACTGTGACGGATGCAGCCCTGAGGCAGTGTCATCTCTGAGGAACTTGACGAACGTATAATAAAACGTTTACTTACAATAATTTGAGGGACGTGTTGGCAAAAGCGTGTGCATGGATGTAGCTCAAGCTGTTGTGTACAATCATCCTGGTAAACAAATTCAAAGGAGAAATCAGATAGAGGGCCACAAGTTTATTGCTAATTTGAGATGAGCACTGAGTGCTACTCTCTTTAAGGTTACCCGATACCTTCAGAGGTGTCTCGCGTTTAAGCGATGTAGCGCGTCCATTTTAAACTGTAGATACCTAAACCTCTATATCAAATTAAAGCTTATAGAACTGACTATCAAACCATACCAAGAATTTTGAAATAAAATAAATTGTCGCATTTTTCACGACCTCTAAATGCAAGCGTCAGAATCACCTTTTTAAAGCTACAAGTCAAAGTGAATTTTGTTTTTTGCTAATTTAATTTGCTCCTCAGTTTTGCGGACCCAAAGCGCTGAAAAAACGTGTCTGCGTTTTGCCATATTCAATCGCTGTGAAAAGTTATAGAGCATTTTCGAAATAGAATGAAAAGAATGTGGAGTAATCGTACAAAAATCGCTCTCGGAGAAAAGATATTTCGAAAGAAAAAATTTGCAGACACGTTTTTGTTGTTTATATATTAACTTGCTACTGTCCAAATTTGAAGGCAAACGAACAAATTCCTTTTGAGTTTTAGCTCTTTGAAGTGGCTCCTCCAAGTGAAAAAAAATTATTCTAGAAAACAGCGCTAAAAATTCGGCAATTCATTTTATTTCAAAATTCTTGGTTAGTTGAATAGCCAGGTCTATAAGCTTTAATTTGACATAAGGGTTCAGGTATCTATAGTTTAAACCGGACGCGCTACATCGCTTGGACGCGGGACACCTCTGAAGACACCTCTGAAGGTACCGGGTAACCTTAAACAAACGACTTAAATGCTATAATGTGAGTTAAAGTAGATTTAATCTTCACAAAGACTGAAATTCATCTTCACAGTTCAACGAATAAGTAAAAATATTGATCGACTAAAATTACGAATCAAAATCGCTCAGAAAATACGTTGGACGATTGCAAATTATTAGAAACTAGTCTTCATTCCAGTTAAGATCTCAAAATATATTCTCTGCGCACAGTTCACTTTTTCCAGCCTCAGCCTCAGCCCTAATTCCCTATACTGCAGCCGATTCACAATTCATACCCAACAAAAATCCTCACCTTCCAGCTCCTTATATTAAGAAATGAGAAACTCACAGTATCTGCAAGTTGTTAAGCCCAGCAAAAGTGTGGCGGTTGATTCTTGAGATGTTATTAAAGTTCAGAAGCCTTGGAAAAATAAAGAAATGAAAAATATTAACATAATGAGTCAAGTTTTGCGCCTCATTTATTTGCCGCAATAATCTCAATAAGCTCAATCGATATGGGGCCCAAATCCAAAATAGACCCTAAAACTAAAGTTGCTCTGTGCTTTACTAAAAGAAACAAAACAGGTAGAAAAAAGTTACAATAAATTCCCTTACAAATTCATTAATTCACTGCAGCCAGAAAATGCATAATCTGGCAGAGACTTCAGTTTGTTGGAGGACAATTCCCTGGAAATAGAAGAAAGCAGTGTGTTAAAAGTACGAGTAGTAGTACGAGTAGATTTTCTAAAGTTAATAAAAAAATGAACGTAATTATTTGATCTTCCGAACAGTTTCGGAAGTAACTGGATATTATAGCCGAAAACTCCGGTTGGATTGGAAATGAAGGCCCAATCACAAACAAGCTTCTGATATGGCCTCGCCTCAAAAAGCAGTACCCAACGAAGCTTTTACCACAAGCGTGACAGGGATAATAAAAAAAATAATGCAATAATGATAAGGGGTAAGGAACATTTCATCCGGTTGAGAAAAAGGAAACTCCAGCCAACACAATAAGCGATGTTTAAAGGTGGGTTAGAGATGATCTAGAATTTGAGATCAGAGAAGATTAAGCGAGAATGGACCGAGTAACACCAGAGTTGAAAACTTTGATCAGATGTTTTAAAAAAACTTTTAATTTTGGAATTTAACGAAACACTGAGTTTAAATAGAGATAAAAAAAAAAAACAACTTTGCACAAGGGCAGAAGTGTCAAGACATGCTCGCGTCTACATATACGCGTCTGCAAAGCAAAGATTTGAAAAGTCTGGCAAAAAAGGTTGAAGCGACTTACATCTGGCCATTTTCATTGCCCAATCAGGTTGGAGAACGTGACTAATTTTACCAGATATTTTCTCGGAAGCCAAACATTTGGGTACGAGATTACATGCACAGTTTAATTTGTAAATTTTTTAAAAGCACTTCTCTTCGCCCAGAAGTATCTTTTTCATCATCATGAATGCGTGCGATATACCAGATGAGATCATGAACACAGTACAGTAATGTACCATAATTTTGAACGTGAAGTTCTGGACGAAAGTAAACTGGCAGGCTAGTTTAGAACAACATCTGCTGTAAAGCATGGCTGCATCATTTCGGGGTTCCTCCTAGTAGCTTACTGGGTCATGTGAATAGCAACAGAAGGGAAACAGACTGAAATTCGAAGGAACTTCAAAAGCTGTTAGCACTCATCTAAGAGGACCGAGTGGCAGATCAGGCAGGGAAAGAAGAGTATCAGTAGTCGGGGGGGGATGTTTTAGTCCGGATTTTCGAGGTGGTTTCTCATTAATCTGAGGTGGTATACATTAACGCGGATGACGTCACCGCCTATTGCCTTGCTCACTCACTATAGGATGACGTCATATTTTATTTTAGCCTTACCAACAGGTTATAAACTGGTTTGACAGGTTTATCAATGATGTCATGCTCTATTTTTAACTTATGGCAGTCATGGGCGGTATCACCGGTTTACAGGTTTTTGAAGTTATTTTTGGATACATGACATCATATAGTACATACATACATACTTTATTGTATAGCTCCTCTTTGGAGGCCCTTCCGCCATACGTGAAAATAAAAATAATAATAATGAAAACTATTTACAATCGCTCTTATCGAAGTTGGGCACGCGAAATTAGCGGTCTCTCGATGAGCGTAGGCCAAAACGAGGCTATCGGGCCAAGCTCGCCCCGAAGTACAAGAAAATATTAGAGACTTGGAATACGTAGTTTGACATTTACTAAATATTTTTTCGTCGTTTGAGTGTCTTTATCCATGGTTAAGCACTGCATAGCTTTTGGATGTCAAAATCGAAGTTCCAAACCGAAATGCAAGAACTTGTCATGGCATTCACTTCCGCTGAGGAGAAAAACATTGCTGGCACAATGGCTCGTGAAACTACGTCGAGAGAACACTCCAATAACTAAAAACTCTTACGTTTGTAGTCAGCATTTTGAAGCCAGTTGCTTTACAAAACCACCGGGAGGACAAAAAACTCGTTTAAAGCGAGGCTCCGTACCGACGAAGTTTATTTTTAGCACCGAAAAACCAAAGAGGAAAAAGCCCACTGAAAGAGCAACGATAATCACGAACAAAGGGAAAACTGTGAAATCACTGCATTCATTGTTCGAGTCGAAAAACATTGAATTTGGTGAAAACAACGCCGATTTGTTATCTAGTTCAGATGGTGGAGGAACCGAACATCTAGAAAATGAAGATTTATTTCTAACTGGACCTGAAAACTGGGAACAAAAACTTAAGTTGAAGGATGAAGAAATCTCGTGTTTACTTGAGAAATGGCAGGCTAAAGAGCGTCAGTTGAACAACAAAATACAAGAGCTGGGAAAACAACTTGAAGAAGAAGGAAGTGCCAGGAAGGAGCTGGAATTATTAGCTAAGAAGAAAGCCTTCAGTATCGAAACTGTGAAGGATAATGATAAATTATTTCGGTTTTGCACTGGATTCGAAAACTATGAAGTGTTTTCGATGGTTCTTGACTTTCTTGGGAGAGAAGCAGCAACTCACTTAGACTACCAAAACACCCAAAATGTAAGAGAAATCAAAAACAAATATAAACCTGGACCAAGCAGGACTTTGACTGTTGAGGATAAATTTTTTATGGTGCTTTGTCGTTTGAAAGTTGGCCTACTAGAAGAAGACTTATCAGCTAGATTTGGAGTGTGCCAAAGTGTAGTATCTCAGATTGTTAATACCTGGATCAAGTTTATGTTCTTCAGATTCAAAGAACTTGATACATTTCCCTCAAGAGAGATTGTTAAATTACACATGCCTGAATGCTTTAGCAAGAAGTATTCATCAACTTCTCTAATAATTGATGCTACTGAGATATACATAGAAAAGCCAAACAACCCAGAAGCCCAAAAGGTAACATTTTCTTCATACAAAAATACCAACACCTTGAAAGCCTTGGTAGGTATTGTACCAAAAGGAGGGATTTCATTTGTGTCAACCCTGTATGGTGGCAGCATTTCTGACAAGGAACTAACCCAAAAGTCAGGACTTATGGAGAAACTACAGTATGGTGATGTTATAATGGCTGATAGAGGTTTTAACATTCAAGAGATGCTGGCAATTAAAGGGGTAAAAGTGAATCTTCCTCCATTCATGAATGAGTCAGGTCAATTTAGTGAAAGTGAACTACTGGAAACAAGAAGGATTGCATCTCTGAGAATCCATGTTGAAAGGGCCATGGAAAGAATAAAAAACTACCATATTTTAGACTTTGTCCCCATAACATTGTGCAGGAATGGTGTTATTGATATGATATTTTTTGTGTGTGCAATGTTATCAAACTTTCTCCCACCATTAGTAGATGGTTAGCAATGACAATGATATTTTTGACTTAGGTAAAGTAAAGTAGAGTAAAGTAAAATTGCCTTCATTAAATCTATAAGACAGTAAACAGCAGACTGTGTATTCAAATAATGGTTATTTCATGAGAATATTCCATCAGTACTTTATAAAAATATAACAAAGGGTACAACTGTACAACAGATGAAGTTTGTGCACAGCCCATAACAACTCAGTGTAGTTCAAATGTTCCTCTCTAAATTAGCCTTTATAGTGCAGCTCTTAATCCTTTGAAAAAATGTAAAATACTTTTCACTCTCTACTCAGTGAGAAATTTTAACGCATGTGCACAATAAATTGTTTGAATGACTCCATTTATGTCTATTGATGTCCTAAGTAGGCACAAAATATGTAAAATTTTAGAATTAGTTGCTTGACTTCAGTCATTTCAACTAATTAATTTACTTAGTCTTGGAAGTCCATCAGCTAGTTCCAGAGAGATGTGATTGTCATAAAACTGTTCCAGCTTTGGGATTACATCAGAAAGAAATCTACTGTCTTTCTTAACATGTAAAATAATTAGATTAACAGTGTCAGATAGTACCAGATCAGTCCAGGAACACCCCGTACATAACATCAGCTGCTGGACTTGATAGTAAAACTTGTGATTCTTGTTGATCACCAACCCATGACTGCTATCTTTACATATACCACGTTTACATACTGCCTCCTTTAGAGATAAGTCACCTGGGAAGATTCGCTTTATCTCCACTAGTCCCCCATCTACCTCCCCATCTGGAGAGGCCCCAAGGAAGGGATGACTGAGACATTACAAAACCTGTCTCACTGACTTTGCAATCCAGTTTGTCTTCATATAGTCGTAAGATCTTCTTTTCATCTTTTAGTCCCTGCTTCATCTTATTACTTTGGTACTGTTTGTTATCGTGAAAGATTTCCTTCATTGCTTTTGTTGGACTTGTAGGAGGCTTGAGTATAGCTCGCTTGCACTGAGAGGCTGTTATGCGAACACGTCTATGTGCAAACCATGCTTGACAATTACTTTGAGATTTTGTAGCTACTGAAATGTTCCGTCTCTCTTGATCACTAACCATAAGGTTTCTCTTGATTCTTTTTGCTCGGTCAAAAATCTCAGTGAGTGAGACAGGGTGCTCTTTAATTGGTGAAATAATTTCATTTTTTGTTTGGTACAATTTTTCATCTGACAGCAAACAAAAGAAACCACAATTTGGTTTTAACCTCTTGATATCATCAAGAAGTTCTCTGTTGACCTTTTTTGGATCATTGTTCCTTTCAGATGGACGTCTAGGATCATTCAAAGGTTTGGCAGTGTTCCTTTCTTCTCTTCCATAAATCTTTTTTCTAAAAATCAATTTTATATACTGACTGCGAATCAAGTTTCCTCTTTCTCGGTTGGTTCCACGTTTGCAGTCTTGAGGTACATGTCTCAAATTCCCGTGTACACCTCAGTCTCACAAATTCTTCAAGTGCATAACAAAGGGCGGCTATGTGTTTACAAGAACCAAGTGGACCTTTGCCAGCTGGGCAGGGGCAGCTAGCAAATGCGATATCACCTTCATGTTCACCATCATTACACAGTGAGAGTTTTACATTATACCTCAAGTTTTTTTTTCATTTCAGGTAGGCAGTCGCATCGGAAATGTACTTTGTCATTGTCACGAGCGAGTTCCAGTTTTTGGATGTGTCCATGTCGAAACAAACCGAAAGCTTTGGTGCTGACGTTCTTGTAGTCTTTGTTGGACTCGTTGTCTTTGGCTTTTCTTTCAATGAAGTAGGAAACGATGTTTTGCATATTAAATCCAGGGACATCGTTCTTCGCGTCAACAATAGAAACCCATTGAACAGATCCAGGAAACTCACAAGTGGTCGTTGTGAAGGACGTCGTTTGATCCATTATTTGTTTACTTGATGTCAAGTGTTGCCATTTGTCCGTAAAATTTTCCTCCCACCCATTCTTGATATAGCTGACGACCCTGCGGAAAGTAAAACAGATTAAAATAGAACTTATACTTTCAAATCAAACCGCTTTAGGCAATGACACTGGGAAATAAATATTGCAGTCCTTAATACCTTTGAGATAGCTCAGCCTTCGTAGCGTCCGACGGCGCACTACCATCTTTTGCTGTTCCTTTCCGGTATGATAACCATTCCTTTAGTCTTTCTTTAGTCAGGTGCCGTGGGCAATTACCACTGAGTAACTGGACCTTCTCTTCAGCGGAAAAAAAGGCCGATTCTGGAAGATTTTGGGTGATATTTACACTCTCCATAGGTTTTCTCTTACTTTTTCTTGCAAGTTCGACCCGATAGCCTCGTTTTGACGTCTGCTCATCAAAAGACCGCTGGATTACTTAAGCGGCGTACTCAACCTCGATAACAGCCATTTGGATGATAATATAGAGAGAAAGAAAAAAATACGATAAGCTCCAGGATCTACAATTTCTAAGCTAAAGAATCTGCATTCGGAAGTCTGATTATAAAAAACAAAAAAAACAAAAAAAACAAATACGCGCGACACCCACGCGTGTGTCTAAGAAAAATAAAGGCACATAACTACAAATGGCCCGTTAATGGTTTGTCTCCTTTTGTCCCTTTTGGTATGGTTTTGGCCTTTCAGGCCTGTGTTTGGCCTATTCTGACACTCTATAGAAGCTGACTTTTACCGAAAACTCGGATATATTGAAAAATATTTGTCGTTTGTGTTTCTCGCCTAAATTAACTTAGCACCTTTCCCGCCTAATGACTAAAAAAGATTCGTTTCAGGTTGAACTTTGTTGAGGATTAAAGAGTTAATACAGTTTTTTGTTGTCTTTGTTCATTACAGCGCTCGGATTAAGAATGTTCCGGTTCATAAATTCCTTGCTCCTAAATTCTGCGTGTTAAAACACACACACAGATGTTGCAATATGTATATCACATTAAAGTCGGTTATGTTTGATGTTGATGGCTGTCTACCTTTACTTACGTTAACAAGGGTCAATGCGCTTTTGGCTTTCAGATCAAAGACTTAAGTTCTTGTGCAACCTCTCTTCACGGTCCGTTAGCCACTAATTATGCAGAAGCAGTGACTTAAACCAAAACCTACATTTGCATAAAAACTCTACGGAAAAAGCCAATTAATTTATCATAAACAATAGACAGCTTAAGTTCATAGAAATAATCAATTAAAACACAATCAAAACACGCGACTACTAAATGCTTGCTATTAAACAACGCACTTTTCTTGAGAGACCTGAAACGAACTTTATTGCCTTTTAATAGAGAATAAAAAAAATATAAAATTGTTTAACTACCAGAGATTTTGAAGGAATTAAGGTAACTCTCAACTCTATATCCGAATCGCCGAGTTTGCTTTCGTATGTTTATAAAAGTCATCTGTTCCTATGCCTCAGAACGGGTTATGTCTGATTTAATTGTTGCTCTTTTAAGGGAATATATTGGTTCCATTACGGCAACTTAACGTGGACAGCGGTATCGTTATCTGTAAACGTTTTTACCACGATGTCTAATTGGCGGCAAGAATATTAAGGATAATTCTAAGGATAATTCAAACAGCGAATCTCAATTTTCTTTTCAAATAGTTGAATGTTATGATGACACTTGTGCTTGTCTTTTTGCACTAAAAAAATGTTACCCTCATTGAAATGGTTGTGTAAAGATGCAATAGATTGTTAGTACTTATCCGTTAATGAGTTTATTTTCTAGAAAAATGATTTTCCAATGATTCAATTGGTAGCCTATTGGCGTTGATGCAATTTCTGGAAATAAATGCCAAAAGGAGCCCTGTTGATGCTTTTGAATGTTAATACATATGCAAATGTCGTTCTTGGAGGTTTCTTTCGCGTAACTGAAGTTTATTTTTGGTTATATGTTCACCTTAACAAAACACCTATTGACACGAACGAATATTTTCTATAAATGAACGCAAAAGGTGTATTTCTGTTTCTGCTGACCTTGCCTCCTCTTCCTCTTCCTCCTCCTCCTCCTCCTTCTCTTACTCCGCCTCCTCCTCCTCCTCGGGGAAAACCTCCACCACCACCAATACCACCTCCTCCTCCTCCTCCTCCTCCTCCTCCTCCTCCTCCTCCTCCTCCCCCTCTTCCTCAATTCTATTGTTTTTCCTCCTCCTGAGGAGGAGGAGGAGGAGGAGGAGGGGGAGGAGGTGGAGGAGGTGGAGGAGGTGGAGGAGGTGGACGAGGAGGAGGAGGAGGAGGAAGAGGAGACAAGGTCAGCAAAAACAGAAATACACCTTTTGCGTTCATTTATAGAAAATATTCGTTCGTGTCAATAGGTGTTTTGTTAAGGTGAACATATAACCAAAAATAAACTTTAGTTACGCGAAAGAAACCTCCAAGAACGACATTTGCATATGTATTAACATTCAAAAGCATCAACAGGGCTCCTTTTGGCATTCATTTCCAGAAATTGCATCAACGCCAATAGGCTACCAATTGAATCATTGGAAAATCATTTTTCTAGAAAATAAACTCATTAACGGATAAGTACTAACAATCTATTGCATCTTTACACAACCATTTCAATGAGGGTAACATTTTTTTAGTGCAAAAAGACAAGCACAAGTGTCATCATAACATTCAACTATTTGAAAAGAAAATTGAAATTCGCTGTTTGAATTATCCTTAATATTCTTGCCGCCAATTAGACATCGTGGTAAAAAAGTTTACAGATAACGATATCGCTGTCCACATTAAGTTGCCGTAATGGAACCAATATATTCCCTTAAAAAAGCAACAATTAAATCTGACATAAACCGTTCTGAGGTATAGGAACAGATGACTTTTATAAACATACGAAAGCAAACTCGGCGATTCGGATATAGAGTTGAGAGTTACCTTAATTCCTTCAAAATCTCTGGTAGTTAAACAATTTTATATTTTTTTTATTCTCTATTTAAAGGCAATGAAGTTCTTTTTGGTCTCTCAAGAAATGTGCGTTGTTTAATAGCAAGCATTTAGTAGTCGCGTGTTTTGATTGTGTTTTAATTGATTATTTCTATGAACTTAAGCTGTCTATTGTTTATGATAAGTTAATTGGCTTTTTCCGTAAAGTTTTTATGCAAATGTAGGTTTTGGTTTAAGTCACTGCTTCTGCATAATTAGTGGCTAACGGACCGTGAAGAGAGGTTGCACAAGAGCTTATATCTCTGATCTGAAACCAAAAGCGCATTGACCCTAGCTTGTTAACGTAAGTAAAGGTGGACAGTCATCAACATCAAACATAATTGACTCTATTAAGATATACACATTGTGAAATCTCTGTGTGTGTTTTAACACGCAGAATTTAGGAGCAAGGAATTTATGAACCGGTACATTCTTAGTCCGAGCGCTGAAATAAACAAAGACAACAAAAGACTGTATTAACTCTTTAATCCTCAACAAAGCTCAACCTGAAACGAATCGTTTTTTTAGTCATTAGTCGGGAAAGGTGCTTAGTTAATTTAGGCGAGAAATACACACGACAAATATTTTTCATTATTTCCGAGTTTTCGGGAAAAGTCAGGTTATATAGGGTGTCAGAAAAGGCCAATCACAGGCCAGAAAGGCCATAACCAAGCCTGAAAGACCAAAACCACGCCAAAACGGCCAAAAGGAGACAAACTGGCCATTATTAGTTATGTGTCTTTATTTTACCTAGACACACGCGTGGGTGTCGCGCGTATTTGAGTTTTGTTTTTTCTAAAAAGACTTCCGAATGCAGATTCTTTAGCTTAGAAAATTGTAGATCCTAGAGCTTGCGAGTGGCCAAAGGGCTTTCGCCTTCCGTGGAGCAAAAGTCTACAATAATTTATCGAAGCGTATCAGAGACACGGGAAAACTTAGCTTTTTTAAAAAAAAGACTTTTTTGAGAATCTTTTCAATTCATAGTTTTTTCATTATAGTATTTTTTTTTCTTTCTCTCTATGTTACCATCCAAATGTAGAGTTTTAATTATTTTTATTTTTATTTTCACGTATGGCGGAAGGGCCTCCAAAGAGGAGCTATACAATAAAGCATTTATGTATGTACTATATGACATCATGTATCCAAAAATAAGTTCAAAAACCTGTCAAACCGGTAGTTTCGCCCATGACTGCCATAAGTTAAAAATAGAGCACGACATCATTGATAAACCTGTCAAACCAGTTTATAACCTGTTGGTAAGGCTAACATAAAATATGACGTCATCCTATAATGAGTGAGCAAGACAATAGGCGGTGACGTCATCCGCGTTAATGTATGCCACCACAGATTAATGAGAAACCACCTCGAAAATCCGGACTAAAACATCCCCCCTAGACTACTAGTATCGAGATGTAAAGGATGTAAATGAATGTGAGAAGACAGAGAAAAGACGGGCGGGATGGCATGACTGCGAAACTACAAGAGTAACAGTCAGAGAGAACAGCCTGGGGGGAGAATGGCACAGCCTTATAAGTTTCCTGGAACGAGGAAAATTATGGTGACTTTGCCTCAATTTTCACCCATTTTAGATTAGGCGATAGAGTCTTTTGAGCATTCTTTCTTTTACTTGTATTTTATGCGTCAAAAGACATATACACATATATACAGAAATACTGAATTTAATGAAGACAGAAAGAAAACTTATTTTAACAAGTATTCTGATTCTCAAGAGATCTGAAATGGTTGAACAAAGGGTCTATAATGCGAAATAAAACACCACAGAAATTCTGTTACATTTAGTACATAGATTTTCCCAGGTTGCGGATATATCGGAAGAATGCCTGAGGTTTAAACATTTTCCGAAAAATCGACAGTTGGCTAAAAAGGAAGCTTCAAGGTCAACTTTGTAACTTTAAGGACAATATTTCAGGCGAATGCAATATCATTCATCCCATTGATCAGCAAGCCTAAAAGTTTTATTTATATACAATCATGTGATTAATTCAGGAGATGCACAAAAATTCTGCAATAGCAGACAAAACTCCTAGTGATGGTCTGGGCATGCTTGTCGGTAAACAAATACAAGGTGACTTGTTTGCT
Source organism: Pavona decussata (assembly GCF_977016875.1). Lineage (NCBI taxonomy): Eukaryota > Metazoa > Cnidaria > Anthozoa > Scleractinia > Agariciidae > Pavona > Pavona decussata. Next base: position 196,470 of record NW_028145756.1, read on the forward strand.
CGATATAACTATAACATAATTAGAGTATGGACCTAAATATACGTTGCTTCTTTGTTTTCTCTGTCAGAAAAGGTTGGGTGAGAGATTTCAAATCAGAAATTAAAGGGGAAGTATCATGAAGTTTTTGACCTCTTTTCTTCAAAATGTTAAAATAAGACCTTCACTTTGCTAGAAAATAATTCTAGAACAACGATAGGAAAGAAATCAACTAAATGCTTGACAGGGACAACTTTTACTCTGTTCTAGCGCAGGTTAGAAACAAAAATACAGTTTTACTGCACTGGGGTGATTATTTATAAAAAAAAAAAAAAAAAAAAAAAACTAGACAATTATTTTTTATGTTTCTGTTGTCAGACAAACATTTTTGGGTTTTGAAATGACATCAAATTCTCGCGATACTTCCCCTTTAATTATCGATATACTGTGACTCTTTTTTTAAAACTTACAGTGATTCTAATACAGGCAACTTCTGAAAAACGTGACCCGGTAAGTATTCGATCTGATTATGACTCAATTGTCTGAAAGTGAAAGGGTAAATATTTTATAGTCAGAGAGCGTTAATAAATGATTCACTTTGCTTGGGTGAAAGCGACTTAAGACTAGCTTCTCTTTGTTAAGGTTACCGGATACCTTCGCGGGTGTCCTTCGCGAAAAAACATTTTTGCGCGCTGTCTTAAATGCAACAACCATAAACTATACATTAGTACAAAGCTAATGAAATGTATTACCCGGTATAGGTATTCTTGCTTTGATTTTTTTTTAGCCGTTAGGAGAGTGCGTTCCAAAGGCCCAAAACGACTGATGTCTCTTTGAGTGAATTTATCGGATATGGAATTCGACTGCAGAATCAAAACTACTGCATCATATTACTCACAAGGCATTAATCTTCAAAACTCTCTGAGGCTTTTTCAATATTCCTATTGGTTGCTTCGTAATTTTACTGTCAATTTCGATGATCAAAAACTCACGGATACGTTCTACGACGAAGGCCATTGCGCGAGATCAATTTTACAAAACGAAAATCCCTCACACAGATTTTTTGCTCGGTGTCTTGGAAATCTTTGGACCAGAGTTTAAGGCAATCCGTCAAATCCTTGAACCGTATTACTTACTTTAAAGAAAGAACACTCGCGTAAAAACAAAGTAGGTTTTTTTCCGTTTCTAAAGGTTTACAAACATTTCACCCCCTTGCTGCGCCATATTTCAACACTTTGGATGCCGCCTACGTCGAAAGCCAATAGAATTACAGGAGACCTACTGCTGAGTCTTCTGAGATTACTGGTATCGCGCCGGTGAAAAAAGTTGAGTGCGTGACTACAGTTCTGTTACCAGTTAGAATTTCTCGGATTTCCTAGCGAAATGCCGGGCAGAAAAAATTCTTAGAAGAAAAGGAAAGCTGCAGTGGCCTCGACGGTAACCCCCATCGATCCGAAAGAACAGCTGCAGGCAGAAGTACGGTCACTGGAGTACGTTGAAGACTATTTTTTATACCATTATCCATGCGAATAAATTGCCGTCGCAGGCTTGCAGTTCAATGTCCGAGTTTTTCTTCTTTTGTAAGTTTGATGGAGATATTTTCACCCGCAACCTGGAGGCCAGCATTAAGTGCAATAAGTGGGGAGGGAAAGGGTCTCATATAACTCGATATATCAATTATTGTTCCTGGGCTTATGTGCTACGCGCTTGTGTGGTTTCGGCTAGAGTTTTTCGCCATCCTTCATCGGAAACTTTCTTCTTCTTGATAGATGAGTTAATCGTTTGTCTCACGATTGAGTCACAAAGATGTGGATCGCGACGTTTCGACCGCTATACTGCTGGTCTTCATCAGGCAATGGTGTCGACTGATTGCGTGACAGTATAAGTAGCACCTTGGTTTGTGTTGATTGGTGCGTTTCTATCCTCTCTTAGGCTGTTGTTGATAGGAGGATTTCGATCCTCGTCGTTCAGACTAGAAATTGTTCCCTCGGCCGTCCGCCTTGGTACCGATCGGCTGCTGTGTTGTTTGATCGTGGGCATCCACGCTTCCGGAATTTCAATGCCATTATCCCCATTGATGTTGTCAGGGTGAAGTCTAATGTGAATAGCCTCCAAATCCAAATGGGTTATTAACTTATCCTCCAGGTCCTTAAGCGACGCTGAGGTATCTTTACTACAGAAAGGGTTAAATTTTGCTGTAACACCTACAAGCATCCCAGCCACTGAGATAGTTGCTAAGGTTGAATCTGCAATGAGACGACTTGACGCAGAACAGGCAGACACTGTCAGGGGAAACGTAAACTCTATCTCCAGAAGGCTAAGCCTCCTGAACCTAATATCACCAGGGAGATGAAACAAGCTCTCAAAGGTTTAAAAGAGGATAAGAACATTATGATTCTCCCAGCAGACAAAGGTCGTGCCAGTGTAGTGCTAGACAAAAACACCTATGACGATAAACTGAAAACACTGATTGAGAAGGGTCCATACCGACTTCTTAATGAAGACCCAACGGACCGTTTGAGCCGAAAGTTGACTGAAAAGCTTCTGAACCTGAAGCGAGGTGGGCACCTGAGAGAGTCCGTATATAATAAGATCAGGCCCAAACATAAGCAACCACTTAGAATCTATGGCCTTCCTAAGATACACAAGGTAAATACACCACTGAGACCTATAGTTTCTTGTGTGAACACCTTTGCTTATAATCTGTCTTCCTACCTAGCCGATGTGTTATCCCCCTTAAGAGGGAAATCAGAGTATACAGTTGTAAGACTCAGCTCATTTCGTGTCCACTATCAACGGTGAGAGGGTACTAGAGAGCGAGATCATGTTGTCTTTTGACGTAGAATCACTGTTCACAAACGTACCTCTCGAAGGCGCCGTGCAAGCCGCGTTACGGAAACTAGAGGCTGACCCGTGTCTTGCTAACCGCAAGACTTTAACACCTGCACAGATTGCGGACCTCTTGGATTTCGTTCTAAGATCCACATACTTCCAGTATGATGGATTAATTTATGAACAACAAGAGGGAGCAGCCATGGGTAGCCCAGTATCCGCTGTCATAGCTAACCTCTACATGGAGGATTTTGAAGAACAAGCTTTGACTTCTACGCCTTGTATGCCTAAGATTTGGAAACGCTATGTGGATGACACCTTTACCATCTTGAGTCGAGACAAAGTTGACATTTTCTTGCAACACCTCAATAGTCAACAACCAACGATCCGCTTCACTATGGAAACTGAGACCAACAACACCATACCCTTTCTTGACACGTTGGTAACTAGAGATTCGGATGGCTACCTCTCTACCAGTGTTTACAGAAAGCCTACACACACTGACCAATACCTAGCGTATGATTCACACCACCCGCAATCTGTAAAATGCGGTATTGTCAAGTGCCTGTACGATAGATCGAAACACCTCATAACTAAACCATCAGTTATCTCGCAAGAAAAGAAACGCCTCTCATCAGTTCTTGTTTCTAACGGTTATCCGTTTTCGCTTGTGAAAAACATTACGAAAACAAAGAAACAAACAGCCACAAAAGAACCTGCGCCTGAAATTAAATCTACTGCGGTGCTACCATACGTCAAAGGGTTATCAGAGGCTCTTCGCCGTTGCCTGCAACAGCAAGGAAAACGGACAGTTTTCAGATCAGACACAACACTTAGATCACACCTAGTACGACCTAAGGGCAGTTTCGACCCTGCAAAACAAGACGGAGTAGTCTACAAGATTCCCTGTGAGTGTGGCAAGGTCTATATTGGAGAGACGGGAAGATCTATGCATGAAAGGATTAAGGAACACGATAGAGACATACGGCTTGCTCGAACCCAATCCTCCGCCGTTTCAGAACACAGCAATGCGACGGGCCACTATCCGCTCTGGGATGAGGTTAAGTTTATTGACGGAGACCCACATTGGTACACCCGTAGGATTAAAGAGGCTATTCACATTAGACTTCACCCTGACAACATCAATGGGGATAATGGAATTGAAATTCCGGAAGCGTGGATGTCAATGATCAAACAACACAGCAGCCGATCGGTACCAAGGCGGACGGCCGAGGGAACAATTTCTAGTCGGAACGACGAGGATCGAAATCCTCCAATCAACAACAGCCTAAGAGAGGATCGAAACGCACCAATCAACACAAACCAAGGTGCTACTTATACTGTCACGCAATCAGTCGACACCATCGCCTGATGAAGACCAGGAGTATAGCGGTCAAAACGTCGCGATCCACATCTTTGTGACTCAATCGTAAGACAAACGACTAACTCATCTATCATTTTAAACCACGATGACAAACACCTTTCATAATATTTCTTCTTCTTTTTCTTTGGACCAGTTTTCTTCTTAGTTATCAACCACGGACTCTTTTCTTTCTTTCTTTTTTCCCATACACGATACGCCAAACGAACACAAGCGGAAACTCGGTGTGAATAAATCACAAGTTGAAAACCGGTATCAAAAGGAAGAAAGGCGACATGAAATGAACGACTCCGGATGTTTTACCGCGAAAAACATTACGGGAAGCCCTGACGCTGACACGTTTTAATTGGCTTATAGCACTCTGGCGGGTGATAGAACTTCATTTGAAAATACTTTCTTGTTGGTAATTTGCGCACGCCTCAAGGTTTGTAATATTTTTCTTTTTTTCTGAAAATGAAGCGAGACTAGTAATGTTTAATTTGGCCTAAAAATGTTTTTGGCAAAAAACGACTCTCGAAGGTATCCGGTAACCTTAACGGCTTACTGGGACTCGGAGTATTAGTCATTCTGTAAACAAACTGACAACTGCCCTACTAAATTCATCCTTAGTTTGGGGTGACAAGCATAATGTCACTTTAATGTCTAGCCTACAAGTTTTGCAAAATAAGGCAGCTAAAATTATTTTAGATCGCCCGCTGTATTCATCTGTGTCGCATGCATTAGCGACTCTGAAGTGGATACCTTTAGCAAAAAAGGCGTTTCCAGCGAAGATGTGTGCATGTATACAAATGTCTTAATAGACCTATAAACCATTAATTGATCAAAGTTTGGTAACACAGCAACAGCAACATCATTACAATGCAAGAAATAAAGTCAATCTTAGACACCCCAGCGTTAAGAGAAATTGGGGAAAACAAGAACTGCATGTCATGCTGTAAATGACTATAATTCACTTAGCCAGGTAATACGAGGATCTGCTAATATTAATGCATTCAAGCGACATGTTTTTTTTAATTTCTTAATATAATTTATGTATTTATTTATACATCTTTCTTTGTTTTCTTTTAATTTTATGTATACATTGTAGTCTTATTCTTTGAGTTCCTTTTCGAAAACGACTTTTTGTGAAAAATTTTATCATTATTATTATTATTATTATTATTATTATTATTAAAAATTACTAAGACAATGTACGTAATGAACTTCTTGCATTAAAATAAGACCTTTTAGGAATTGGATTTCAGTTGCGACCTGCCTTTCAATGCAGTTTAAAGTACACTTAGGATAGATCAATCGAAGACGAAAATAGTAGATATTTACCGTACTTACAAAGTAATCACGTGTTTTAGGCCAAAATCCGCAAGTCGTGATATATCTTTGATTTGGTTGCATCCCAATAACCTAAAACAAATGACATTGCAAGCTTATAAACAATGCTTCCCAAAGAAACGGAAAATACATTACTACAGATATCTGAAACTCTTCCTATAATATTGCAAAATAACGAAAAGATTCTAGCATAGGTCCTGAATTCAATTATGGTTTAGCTTTTGGATACCAAATAACATTTTCCAACATGAAAAAAAAATAATAATGGACGAAAAAACATTTTAAAATTAACACAAAAATAGCGTCACAGGAAAAACAGAAAGAAGCAAGAACGTCATTATCCTTTAAAGCATGCTGATAGGCGTGCATTTGAAAGATCTTAAAAGATCTTTCAAATATCATGTCGACATCAATCTAACTCTCTTTATGCTCGCGTTCTCGGAATTAAATACATTAGACTTTTTTGATGTTTTTTTTTTTGCTTAAAGTGAACAATACTTGGTAAATACCGAAAATATGCTGATTGGAAGCTATCAAAACAATGCCTTGGTGGTTAGGACAGAATGAATGAGCATTAATTCTGGTAACTCACAAGCGGTACAGGGAAGTAGGACCTGAAAGATCGGGTAGGGATTGTAATTGGTTTTCTTTCAATATCCTGGAATAAAACCAAACAATAAAATGTTACTGGCTATATGTTATTCTGAAAGAAACAATAATCTACCTTGTTTTCCTTCGCAAAAAAATGTCGCCTTAAGTTTTTCTTAGTTGGGAACGATAGGATGTATTTGTGACAGCGTGATACTTTGTTTGTGTATTAAGTTACTGCTTAAGAGGGAATGTCTACTAAGACCGAGCGAAATCATGAAAAAAGTGGCACATGATAAAAAAATCAAAAAGTCTGCATATTCCACTTTGCTGTTTATTATGAGCGTGTCATCTCAGAAAAAGGCTTGCAGATTTGCTAGTTTTACCCAATAGTTTTTTCAACACAACATGTCGTCCTTACCGCTTAGATGAAAAAGACCTGGTCGAAGAAATAGGAAAAGAGACCCCACTTGAACGGACAAAGACTCTTACTGACGGCAAAAAAAGAATGAGGTGAACATAATAACTCATTCAGCCGCCGCCCACGCCTCGTTATCCCTGTTACGCACTCAGAATGGAGAGTATAGAGTACCACGGGAAAAGGAGAGATCCCTTTATCACGCTTTCTGCAGCGATAAAAGGCTCTGTGCTGGAAACACGACTGAGCAGTTGCCAGAAAATTCTCGATTGCCTGCAGCACAGTTCCTACAAATCCTCCAAAGGATGCTAGACAAAGGCTTTGACTCTTCCATATAAACTAACCGTTCTGGTTGAATAATGAATGTTTCAATAATCTGTAGAAACATCTTTTTTATCTAGTGTGAAGGTTTGCTAGTGATTTCATTAAGCATTCTTCTAGAGGGAGACGTAACAGCGTACCGGTTTGCTTATTTCGTTACTTTCATTACTGTTTGCGTGACACTCGCCCTGACTTAGGCGACCGTTAAGTTTTTGTGTTTCAGACCTTATTTGCATAGAGCCGCCACATTAGTTTTCACTGTTCCTGACCGATTTGTCGAAGTGCATTCCGTTCTCAGCGCGTTTCATTAATTATGATCGAAACATTTACTCTTATTCCTCGCTAATCCGATATGTTGATCTACGTAGAAGGATTGTGAGATTGTCTGGGCGGATAGGGGGCAAGCCAGGAACAGTGTCTTCTGTTGGCTTTTCTTAGGAAAGCGTAACTTTCTCTAAATTCTGCCTGTATCTCAAAACGGCGTTTCACTCACAGTTGACTGACAGTTGAATGGTATCCAAATTAAACAGAGTCGATTGAAGTTTGAAGTGTTTTGTGGCTTTTCTTGTTATTATTATTATTATTATTATTATTATTATTATTATTATTATTATTATTATTATTATTATTATTATTATTATGAAAGGACATGCAAATATTCGTTAAAAACATTGAGACCATAATCTTATTTCTTAGTTTTTCTTATTTGTCTCGGTAGCCTTCCGTTTGATGTTGGTTTTTATTTCTTTTTTTTTTAAAGATTTTTAACTTTGTATATATCTTTGATCGATCAACGTCTTTGAAAAAGTTTTTGTATGGATATTCTGAGTATGAACTGCAGAATTATGAATCGTTTTTCTTTTTTTTTTTTTTCGTTACCAATATTTTTAATCACCTATCTGTATTTGTTGCTTGTTTTTCTATTAATAAAGTATTATTATTATTATTATTATTATTATTATTATTACAAAGTATAATAATAACTGAGTGGCAAATTTATCTCAATATACATTATCTAAAGTAATATAGATGCCGACACTTACACTTCCTTGAGATTTTTGAAAGGCACAAATGTTCTTTCAGCGATCGTAAGGATTCTATTGAAATGCAGGTCCCTGTTGAAAAGAAAAAAAGAAAAATTATATTCCATATTACCCTCTATTTTACCTTTTTGGCAGTGAAATAGCAAACAGTAAAACTGGTTGGCAAATTTTGTGTTAAAATGTTTCAAATATTTTCCTTATATAGCTGTCTGTCGACTAAAAACTTCAAGCCTACGCAACAAAACCAGAACGCAATATGGGATTTTATAAAACAATCTCAAAATTAGGCCGGTGCCGTGCAATAGAGACAACAAGATATGGATAAATTGTTGCCACTTGGAGGGGCATTGTCATGGCGATTTCTCTGCATTGTGTTCAAAACTGCTCAAATGTTTGCAAAGCCTTTTGTCTAGCATAAAATTCCTCTTGTAGCACTGGGAGGAAGTTATTTAAAGCGGCTGTCCGTAACAATAAAACACATCGTGGCAATTTTTTAATTACTTAATTTTTTAAGTATTTTAATTTTAGATAGGCTAGGATATAACTAAAACCACTGTATAGTTTTCTCGGTGAAATATCCTTTTATTTCAAAGAAAAGTTCAAATAACGAAAAATACGTTAAAATCGCCATTAGAGGCGGTAAATTATTACACAGGTCTGAGAGCCTCGCGTACAAAAACAAATTATTCTACCGTCTTTAAATAAAAACACTTAAATCTTTCATTAAAAAATCTAAATGTGTTTTAGAACGATTTTAAAAAATATTGCGTTATTCTGTATATGCTGTCGCGGATTATTTTTGTTCGTTGTGTGACATTTACCTTAGCGTTACAAGTATTGAAGATTTTCTTAGAGCACGTGGGCAGATCACGCAGTTGACACATGTGATCACGTGAACATTGAACATGCTGTATTTTTGTTGAAAGGAAATTTCTATTTTGTACGGAGTGTGGCTTTAGAGTTCGGTTTTTAAACCCGTTCGCTTGCTGGAAATCTGTATTTTTATGGAACATTGAAGAACAGCAATAACTTGATGACAAGTATTCCTCAGAGCCGGATGTGATCGACATGCCGGGAAAATTGGCCAAGAATAAGAAGATTTGCGAAGCACACAAAGAACATATGAAGAAAGTGCTTCTAACCATAAACGAAGCTCTGTGTGAATTTGATGGTTCTGTGGCTGTCGCAAAGGATAAGGTTACACGGATTATTCGTTAAAAAGCACTGGATGAGTCAATTCTGGCGGCAGTAGAGGTACCAAACTACGTAATTGAAGTAGAAGAAGCGGAGGAATTTCACGCCCAAATCCCTGCCATTCTGGCCTAACTACAACGATGCCAAACTAGCGAAAGCGAATCTAATGAACCGCTCCGGAGTGCTCCAGGTGTTTCAACTCCATCTGATAATGCGAAATTTCCGAAATTGCACATTGAGAAGTTTACAAATTATCGGTTAATGTAAAGAAAACGACTTATCTCATTTTCAAACCTTGGCAGAAGAAATGTAACCACTACGTTTTCTTCTCCCTTGGTGGGCAACTTTTAACACGAACCAACGCTACTAAATTTCTCGGGGTACATATTGATGAGCACCTTACTTGGAAAGATCATATCAGCTATCTATGTAAACAGATCTCTAAATCAATTGGAATGTTATTCAGGTCACGCTTCTATCTATCCTCAAAAACTAAACTTACTTTGTACTACTCGCTAATTTATCCATTTTTTACCTATTGTAATTTTGCATGGTCGTCTAAATACATAACTAACTTAAATAGAATTTATTGTTTGCAAAAGCGGGCTGTGCGAGCTATTACCAATTCAGACTATAGAGCACATTCTGCTCCTTTATTCTTCAAATTAAAAATTTTAGACATTTATCAAATCAATACGTTTCTAATAGCGAAATTTATGTACTGTTATCATAACAACCTTTTGCCTCCTTTGTTTTTCAACTTGTTTTTGACAAACAGTCAAATTCATTGCTATAGCATCAGAACTGCCAACAACTATCGCGTGCATCATTGCCAAACTAATCTGAAAAAAATCATAATTCTTTACCAAGGGCCAAAGAACTGGAATTCCCTTCCTGTTACAATCACTTCTCTGACAAGTTTTCCCAACTTTAGGTATAAACTGCTAGAGTTTTTAATAAAATAATCACACTGAATTGGCAAAGCCGCACACTTGTTGCGCAAACTATATAAGCATATATTTTTTAGGTACGAGGTAGCCTCAACTATAAGCCTGGTGGTTTCTAGAGGTCACCTCGCCATACATTTACCACTCAATAAATTGTAAATTTACTAGAAAGAAAGGCAAATCAACTTCAAACGTAACTACTTAATACTGGCGATCCGAAAGAATGACAGTCCTTTTGGGACGTGTTTAATTCAGCCTTACACACAAACAAGGCGCTCAAGAATGTCAACGAAACTTAACTACATGAGGAGCTTGCTTGAAGGTACAGCTTTATCGGCTATAACTGGACTGGCATTGACACAGTCTAATTACGCGAATGCTGTTGATATCTTGAAGCAGAGGTGTGGAAACAAACAGCTTATAATCAGTTCCCACGTGGAAGCGCTTTTGAAGTTGAAACCAGTGACGGCGTTGGCAGACATAAAGGGCTTGTGCGCTGTGCTCGATGAGGTGGAAATCCAAGTGAGAGGTTTACAGGCCCTTGGAATCGATTCGGATCAATATGGTGCTTTGTGAATACTGATTTTTATGGAAAAATTACCGGTAGAGTTACGTTTGATAGAAGTCGACAACACAAGGAGGACTGGAAGCTCGACTTCGACTTCAGTCCGTAAAATTCGAAGTGGAAGCTCGTGAGGGCTGTAATATTCACCCATCTGCTGAAAAATCGCCTGTTAAGAAGCCGTACACAACTGGGAGTGCACTACTGAGTGGAAATCGAGCGGAGCTTAACTGTTTGTTTTGCAAGGCGTAACGTTGTGGTTTTAATGTAAGCTACTCGCAAGACATTGTTGAAACGTTGAAGGTTCGCCGAGCGAGAAAGAGAGCACAGACATAAATAACGCGCAGTTTAATATATGCAAGTTGGCGAATGCCACGCAGGACATACATTGGCACGTGCTAATTAGCAAGATAAACATCGACACATCTTCCCTTGACAAAAAAAGAGGAAAAAAAAAACAACAACAACAACAACAAACAAAAACAAAGAAAAAAAGTCATAAAGTCATTGATAATTCTCCGCCAGAAGAATTAGAGTCGTCAAACGTAAACAAAGTCCTCTCTGGTCCTTATATACGAATCAGTCATGACATAAAAAAATCCTTAAAACGTTCAGGAGGTCTTCTCTGTCTTGCTGATCTCCTACTCGGCAGGACAACATCCTCAGCTTCAGAAGATGGCGCCGTGACTCAGTTATTAGACGTGGCGTTGACGATTCGACAACAGGAGAAGGCGTTACTGGTCCAGAAAAAAGGGGCAGGAAGGCAGTAGCCGGCGGTGTGACGGCAACCCGTTCAAATTCAGCAACTGGTTCTTCAAAAGCTTGCGCATTCAGTGGTTCCCCAGTGCGCCATATGTCTTTGCAATTTCGACGGCAAACCACTCCATCGATTACAACATCGTATGATCTGGGGGCAACTTCCCTGAGACATTCAGCTGGTTTCCAGGTTCCAGCAGGTGAACGAACACGGGCAGTCTCGCCAGGTTTTAAAGGTAAAATGGAGCGTTTTCCACGGTTGTAGTACCAGCGCTGCCGCTCTTTCCGGGCCGCAGGTTCATAATCATCATTGGCAAGGCCAAATCCAGGGGTCAGAAGAGTTCTGAGAGTCGGCAACAAAGTCTTACAGCGGCGGCCCAAAAGATGCTGGGCGGGACTCGAATCCATGCCCTCACTCGGGGTGTTCCACCAATCCAAGAGTGCTTGGAATTCGCTGACACCAGCTGCACGGCATTTCGCAAAGAGGCGTTCAACGTTGCGTACGGCGTTCTCGGCCTTGCCATTGCTTTGAGGATAACGGGGACTCGAAGTAACGTCCTCAAAGTTCCACTGGTCTGCCAATTTGGCAAACACAGACGAAGCAAAACATGGCCCATTGTCCGTAACCAAGGTATCCGGCACTCCAAAGCGGCTAAATATAGCCATCACATCTCTGATCACGGACTTAGAGGTTTCAGAAGAGAGGGAATTAACCTCTATAAAGTTGCTAAAATAGTCGACGACCACCAACAGCACTCGACCAGAGTGGAAACAGATATCCGCAGCAACCCTGGCCCAAGGACGAGGTGGGACTTCGTGCTGATGTAACGGTTCTCTTAGTTGCGAGTCACGGTGCGTAAGGCAGATATCGCACTGGCCAACGACATCCTTCATTTGAGCACTCATTCATTGCCAGAACATACACTCGCGAAGACGGCGAAGGCAGCTTCCAACGCCAATATGACTCGAGAGAGCCAGAGACATAAACTCCTTTCGGAGTGAACTGGGAACAAAGAGACGAGATCCGCGAAAGACCAGTTTTCCTTGAACGATCAGCTCACTACGAAACTGGAAGAAAGGACGCAAAACAGGTTTGCACTCGCAAATGTCACTGGGCCAGCATTGTAGAATGACTTGTCGAAGATCAATACAAACTGGATCACGGGCTGATTCTTCCTGAATTCGACCCAGCCGAGACAGAGAGACCCGCAAGTTCTCAATATGGTCTAAGAGTTCCAGAGACTTCACCTCCTCTGAAGGCAACGTTTTTTTGAGATACGCACGTTCTAGCGTATCCGCGATGTACATAAGGGGACTTCTCTTGTACCTGACTTCGAGATTGTAGCGCTGAAGTCGTAATAGCATGCGCTGAAGCCTTGCCGGTGCGTCTCAGAGACTCTTCTTGAAGATTTCTTTTAGAGGTTTGTGGTCAGTTTCCACATGCACAACATCACGCCCAAAGATATACTTTTCGAACTTCTCGCATTCAAACACAATAGCCAGGAGCTCCTTCTCAATTTGTGTGTACCTGGTCTCCCGTTTGGGTAAGAGCCCTAGATGCGAAACTCACTGGCTGCTGAAGCTGAAGCAAAGCGGCTCCCAGCCCAGTCTCAGAGCGTCACACTGGAGAGAAACCTCATCTTGCACGCTATAATAACGTAGAACCGGGGCTTGGGTGACGGAAGTCTAGATATCACTCCATGCTTTCTCCTGGGTTTCAGATCAAACCCATTCAGCGTTCATACAGGCCAGCTGAAAGCGGGTGGGTCATATCAGAAAGGCGGGGCAGGAATTTAGCCAAGTACTGAACGGTTCCTTTGAAACGCAGAAAACTCTTCACGTCAGTGGGGCGTGGCATCTCAAGAATAGCTTTCACTTTTCCAGGATAAATTTTTAGACCAGACTTTTAGCGTAATGGCCTATCAGAGGGACTTCTTCCAAGCACAGTTGAAGGTTTTCCACAACAAGCTTGACGCCACGTTCAGAACATCGTTGAAGAAAAGCAACAAGGGTCTTGTTGTGATCACGAATAGCTTCCTCAAGCGTGTCCCCAAAACCAGCAACTATGAAATCATCCGCCACAACCTCAGTACCGCTAAGTCCCTCAATCAGTTCGTGCATGCGCCGTTGGAAGACTTCGGGGGCAGAACGTACTTCAAAAGGCATCCTGCACCAGCGATAGCGCCCAAAAGGACTGTGAAACGTAGTCAGGTAAGAAGACTCCTCGTCTAAATTGACGTGCCGAAAACCAGTCTTTGCATCGAGGAGTGAGAATTCTTTAGCGCCATGAAGGCGAGTAGCAATTTCCTCTATAGTAGGCATAAGGGTAGTTCTCCCGAAGAATTGCCTTATTGAGATCCTTTGGGTCCAGGCATATTCTAATTTTACCATTCTTCTTCGGAACGGCTAACATGGATGAGATCCAGGGCGTTAGAGTTGTGACTAGTTTAATGACTCCGGAGCTATGTAGTTCTTTACGGCTCTCCTTGATCTTATTGCGAAGCGCGACTTGACCTCGACGGGGAGCGTGTTGAATTGGCCTTGCTAAATCGCTAAGTAGGATGTGGTACTCGCACTCGAGCAGACCAAGGCCTTCGTCGAAAACATCGGGAAACATCTTTATGACCTGCTCTTTGGAAGGTGGCCTGGAGCTAGACATCACGTCTTGGACAGAAAAAACTTGACTGCCACTAGTATCAGGCCGACGAATAGCGTCAGAATCCTTACTTTCAACCACACCCATTTCTTCACCGGCCGATTTGCCCAAAATGGGACGACAGCGTTTGCTTTCCACGAGACGACACAGCAACCGACATGTGAATGATCCTCTCCAAACTTGGATCCTCACAGTTCCTGACATCGGAATATTTCCACCATCATACGATACAGTGGACGACTTTGCTGGGTTAACCTGCTTGAGGTAAAAATCACCGCTTGCCTTCTGTAAATGTGCACAGGTAAGACGTCACAACGTGCTCCGGTATCAATCTCAAACCGTATGAAGTTTCCACTTGAGACCTTCAGCGTCACCAGGTTCGAGTCACAACTCTGGGCTAACACCTTGAAGACTTGGAAAACTGGGAGCTCTTCGTCCTCCTCGACCAGTGACACTCTCTTTGAGGCAGAAGAAGTAGGGCATTTCTTAGCAATGTGGTTCTCTCTTCCGCACTTTATGCACTTTTTGCCTTACGCAGGGCAAGCCTCGCGGTTACTCTCGTGTTTTCTCCCGCAAAATCTGCAAGGGTAGCGAAGTTGATTTGCGGGAGGCAGTTTATCAGAAGACTTCTCTTCGGCAGACTTCTCGTTGTCCTTAATTAGATGAATGTTGGGTGCATTGAGCCCGCTCACCTCCTTAATCTGTGCTTGAGAGATCTCTGATGCGCGACAAAAATCCAGCGTCTTTGCGAGACTGAGTTCGGGTTCACGCAAAAGCCTTTCTCTGACTTTAGTGTCAGTCATGCTAAATATAATCCTGTCTCTAATGATGTCATCGGGTGTAATAACATCAAAGGCACACTTATCTGCAATCTGACGAAGAGCAGTCACATAACGTAGGACTGCGTTGCTCTATTGCTATTTATTAGCCATTTATACCAGAAATGCAAAATTTGGAGTCAATAATTTGCGTGAAGATAAAACAAAACAAAGCATTAGGCATGACCTTTGTTTTTATTATTATTTTTTTTTTTAATACGATCTATTGTATTAACACAGAATTGAAAGAACTAGCTAAAAGATGTGGTGGTTTTCATTAGTTAGTATTTATATCGTTTTGTAAAATCTATCCCCAACCCCAGCCAATGCTCCTAAAAACCAAGCCGGCAAGCATGTCCAATACACCCAATCTGAGTCGAATAGACAGTAAGCGAAGACGATTCGACTCACCGGAAGTCAGGTCGTGAATAAATGCTTCGCAAGGCCGCTATAGTTTGCCCTTGCAGTCGACCCGTCTTACCGGAAGTCGATTCGCTAGCAGGCTATGAGAGAGGGCTGAAAATGTTGACGATTCGACTCGAATCGATCGATTCGTTTGCCCTTGCAGTCGACCCGTCTTATCGGAAGTCGATTCGCTTGCGGGCTACGAGAAAGGAATTATACATCAACCTTCCTCGTTCTTAAAGCGTTTGCGCGAGAAAGAGCGTGTACACGAGAAAGGAAATATACATCAACCTTGCTCGTTCTTAAAGCGTTTGCGCGAGAAAGAGCGTGGACACGAGAAAGGAAATATACATCAACCTTGCTCGTTCTTAAAGCGTTTGCGCGAGAAAGAGCGTGGACACGAGAAAGGAAATATACATCAACCTTGCTCGTTCTTAAAGCGTTTGCGCGAGAAAGAGCGTGTACACGAGAAAGGAAATATACATCAACCTTGCTTGTTCTTAAAGCGTTTGCGCGAGAAAGAGCGTGGACACGAGAAAGGAAATATACATCAACCTTGCTTGTTCTTAAAGCGTTTGCGCGAGAAAGAGCGTGTACACGAGAAAGAAAATATACATCAACCTTCCTCGTTCTTGAAGCGTTTGCGCGAGAAAGAGCGTGGTCACGAGAAAGCAAATATACATCAACCTTCCTCGTTCTTAAAGCGTTTGCGCGAAAAAAGGAAATATATATGAACATCCCAGAGAGAGCGAATATAGATGAACCTCCCTCAGAAAGGAAATATACATGAATATTCCTCGTTCTTAAAACCTGTTAAAACGTGTGCACGAGAAAGGAAATTTACATAAAACCTTCCTTGAGTTCCTGAGGGCCTGGGGACGAGGCTGCGATTTTCAGAAGGACGCATGCATTGTGCTATGGCTGGCTTTATGAAAGACCATATGCGGCTATTTCGGTTTTATTCTGTTATTAATTTTATGGGAAGAAGTTTTTTTAAATTATCTGCGTTGACGTCGGTTGCTAAGAGGTATGTGTGTGGAGAAAAGGAGGTCATAGTGAGTGGGAAACGAAAGAATTTGGATGGCGATGAGATCTTTACGGGTCGACTGTAGGGCAAACGAATCGATCGATTCGAGTCGATTCGAGTCGAATCGTCCACATTTTCTACCCTCCCTCATAGCACTTTA
This sequence comes from Pavona decussata, assembly GCF_977016875.1. Taxonomy (NCBI): domain Eukaryota; kingdom Metazoa; phylum Cnidaria; class Anthozoa; order Scleractinia; family Agariciidae; genus Pavona; species Pavona decussata. Next base: position 212,883 of record NW_028145756.1, read on the forward strand.
GCCGTCTTTTAACTAAGTGTCTAGCGAATCGACTTCGGGTAAGACGGGTCGACTGTAGGGCAAACGAATCGATCGATTCGAGTCGAATCGTCGACATTTTCTACCCTTACTCATAGCACTTTAGCCGTCTTTTAACTAAGTGTCTAGCGAATCGACTTCCGGTAAGACGGGTCGACTGTAGGGCAAACGAATCGATCGATTCGAGTCGATTCGAGTCGAATCGTCCACATTTTCTGCCCTCCCTCTGATAGCACTTTAGCCGTCTTTTAACTAAGTATCTAGCCAATCGACTTCCGGTAAGACGGGTCGACTGTAGGGCAAACGAATCGATCGATTCGAGTCGAATCGAGTCGAATCGTCGACATTTTCTACCCTCCCTCAAGGCCGGCTTACCCTGTTTTAACTGAGTGTCTAGCCAATCGACTTCCGGTTAGACGGCTCGACTACAAGGGCAAACGAATCGATCGATTCGAGTCGAATCGCCACAATCCTAGACGAATCGAGTCAGATTGGGTGTATTGGACAACCCTCCAAGCCGGCGCGAACAAATTAATTCGAAACTAAATAAATTAGCTGGATTTTAGGAAGGGAAACAGAACGTAACTAAAGGTATCACTATCGTAATTTTTGTTGTTGTTGTTGCCTTGGGTAGGTACATGCGCAGTAATCAAGCATTTAGGGCCTCTTCATATGAGCCCGGTCGACCGGGCTGGCTCAGTTTCCGAGATCTCACCTCGCTGCTCTTTTCTGTACAAAAAATCCATTGTTAATACGGGAAGGTAGGCTGGCCCGGCTACCGAGATCTCGGTTTTGAGGGTTGACAGAAAATCACCACTTGTTCGGGTCGTTAAAGTGCCTTTTCAACTCGTACGACCCATGTGAGTCGTAAAACAACTGTTCCACTGGTCAGATTGACGCAAGTAGCTAAGTAAGTACACTTCCGTGGAATTACATGATGTTGCTTTTAAATTCACAGGGTGGATGTGGAAAAATGAATATGATGTGGGAGACTTAGAAAATATTCAGTATGTTGTTGTATGAAACTCAGAAGGGCCCTAATAATTGGTTGTCGAGTCGTACAAGTGGACACAAGCATTGTAGAGTCGAGAAAGTAAATTGCCGAGTGGCACTAGCTAGCTTGGTGGAGAACGACTTTGTATTGACAACTGCCTCACGTGTAGTATTTAGATTTTAGATGCCAGTAGATTCCCCGCTCAGAAATATAAATTCCAGTCTCGCCCACACTAATCGTTTCGTATACAGTATTTTGCTTAATTGAGGGTTCGTTTCTTTTGGGAGAATCGTAAAACGGATTCGTCAATTCTCAGATTATTCAGATCGCGATGCATCAAAGGCACCGACGAATCCTTGTCCAGAGTGGATGATGCACCACGATCCGAATGATCTGAGATCACAATTCCGTTTTAGGATTCTTCCAAAGAAACGCACCCTTGGTGTACATGTTACTAAGGTTGAAGCCATTACATAAATAAGTACGGTTTAGAAAATGTCGGTACCTAACCCGATGGTTTGGTTTTGCGAGATTGGAATCTTCACTGTGGTTAACGACAAGAGACAGAAATGACCAAGTGACAATATTTATCGTACGTTTCCCGCCCAATGTCTTCAATTTCTCAGAAAAATCGAGTAGTTTGCATTAGCATCAAAGGCCACAATTATTTTTCACTATTCTCATTTACGTAATCATTTTTTTGAGGAAACATAATCGCGAATCCCACAGTTTGTCGTTTGCCCCAAACGCGATTCTAAGCTCGAGCAACTAAAATCTCAAATCTTAAATTTTATTTTAACACGGTAAAAATCCATCACGTTTTGGTACAATATAAAATACCTGTTTTCCATGAATGCGGTGTATCTAACTTAATTAACAAAAAGGATCGTTTAACAATTGCTTGAAATGATTTAGAGATTTCACTTGCCTAAGACTGCAGGGTAGACTATTCCAGAGAGTTGCACCTCTATAGCTAAAGCTCTTTTTTCGGTCGTTGGTTCTTGGTAAACGGACATTTAATTTGTTTGTAGAGTTCCTTAAGACATAGCCTGGCGTACTGCGCTCAGTTAACATAGAAGATAAGTAGTCAGGAAACAGTTCACTAAGAGCTTTGAACACCATTAAAGCTCCTTGAATTTGACGCTGGGCAATCAGGTTTTTTCAACCAAGGTTGTTGTAACAAGTACCCAACGTTAGCATCATAGGAGGAGGAGGTCAAAAGGCAAACAGCACAATTCTGCTGTTTTTGTAATCTTTCAGAAAGTGTTTTGCCTCAATTCGCCCAGACAATACTACAATAATCGAAATGGGGTTGTACCAAGGCATTGTAAGTGTAATGCAGTATTTCTGGCGAAACAACAGGTTTTAATTCGCATTATGGCACCAATGCCGGAGGCAATCTTTTTGGATAGTTTGTCGATTTGAATATGCCATGCCATGTTATCAATGCGAATCCCAAGTGATTTAGTAGTGAAACTTGTTTTATAGGAACATTATCTGTCGAAAATTCAAGGGATTCAGATAACGTACCCAGTTTTTGTCTAGAACCAATTAACATCAACTCTGTTTTCAACCCAAAGATTAAGAAAGCAGATGATACTGACTATGAAAACAAAAATAAGCTTAATGTGGATTCAATTGGAATCTAATACTTAGACCAACTGTATAGTGTCAGTGGTGTGTAATCAAAAGTGGAATCATGGTTTTGGGTATGTGCTTATTTTTTTGTGTGGACTTCAAACGATAAGCTTAATTTAAGCGATATATCTGCTACCATTGTTGCGGACCACCTTTCAACTTCAGCTTTAGTTTCTTACTTATTTATTAGAATCTGTGTTTGTAATTGCTATTACGATGTAACTCTGTTATTGTAATTATTTACAAAAGTATTAGCAAATCTTTTTACATCTTCTGACATCTCCCAACTGAGAAGTCAGCGAATCACTTGTTTATATTGCTACTCAACGTAAGAATGCCTCATTAATTAGTTCTTGGTTGCAAGCAATTTCATGTCGATATTACAGTTTTTAAAAAACTGTTATTCTTACATAGTATTCATTTTTCGGCTTACTTTAAGAATTCAGCATTTTTTTTTTGAGAAAACCAAACAGTTAAGGATTCATGACATCTCTTAGATTTGATCTGTAAACAAAAGTCAAATACTGCCAAAGTAAAAAGTAAAAAGGCCATAACATCTCTGTGACCGTTGTTTGCGTGATAACGGACAGTTCTTCAGGGTCAAAGTACAAATAACAATACTAAAGGCTATTTTTGGAATTTTGTCCTAATTGGAGTTAATTAGCTTTGTCGATAAATCTTGTGTTATTTGAGCCTAATACTTTGCAAAAGTTCTCTGATTTTCTCAGATGGAAGCGGTGCGAGTCCGAGCTTGGAGCTTGAAACTTGGGATGGTGAATGTTTAATAACTTTGTATTAAGGCGGCGAGGTAAAATTATCGAAAACTGAGGTACCAGGGACACATGTGTGCCGTTGAATATTACCTATATTTCGAGGCTATTTTTCCCGCTCTACAAAGATGATTTTAAAGTGTTCGCTTGAATCACAAATTTACTAGATTTGAAAATGTTTAGTAGTGGACAATAAACAAAAGTAGTTGTTCATAGTTTTTATAAAGTTTGACTTCAACTGAAGTTATTTTAATAATTTGACAATGCTTCGTTCTCGCACCTTATTTTGAACTTTCAGTTGGCAGAAAACCGCACTTTGGTCGCATTTTGAAACGTTTGCGAATTTCTCAAAATTAAAAAGTCGCTGGAAATTTTAAATCTGTTTTTTAATATGAATGATTTACCAATTGGCTATTGACTGCGAATTCTCGATCCTCACAGGGAGGGTTGTCCAATACACCCAATCTGACTCGATTCGTCTAGGATTGTGGCGATTCGACTCGAATCGATCGATTCGTTTGCCCTTGTAGTCGAGCCGTCTAACCGGAAGTCGATTGGCTAGACACTCAATTAAAACAGGGTAAGCCGGCCTTGAGGGAGGGTAGAAAATGTCGACGATTCGACTCGAATCGATCGATTCGTTTGCCCTACAGTCGACCCGTCTTACCGGAAGTCGATTGGCTAGATACTTAGTTAAAAGACGGCTAAAGTGCTATCAGAGGGAGGGCAGAAAATGTGGACGATTCGACTCGAATCGACTCGAATCGATCGATTCGTTTGCCCTACAGTCGACCCGTCTTACCGGAAGTCGATTCGCTAGACACTTAGTTAAAAGACGGCTAAAGTGCTATGAGTAAGGGTAGAAAATGTCGACGATTCGACTCGAATCGATCGATTCGTTTGCCCTACAGTCGACCCGTCTTACCCGAAGTCGATTCGCTAGACACTTAGTTAAAAGACGGCTAAAGTGCTATGAGGGAGGGTAGAAAATGTGGACGATTCGACTCGAATCGACTCGAATCGATCGATTCGTTTGCCCTACAGTCGACCCGTAAAGATCTCATCGCCATCCAAATTCTTTCGTTTCCCACTCACTATGACCTCCTTTTCTCCACACACATACCTCTTAGCAACCGACGTCAACGCAGATAATTTAAAAAAACTTCTTCCCATAAAATTAATAACAGAATAAAACCGAAATAGCCGCATATGGTCTTTCATAAAGCCAGCCATAGCACAATGCATGCGTCCTTCTGAAAATCGCAGCCTCGTCCCCAGGCCCTCAGGAACTCAAGGAAGGTTTTATGTAAATTTCCTTTCTCGTGCACACGTTTTAACAGGTTTTAAGAACGAGGAATATTCATGTATATTTCCTTTCTGAGGGAGGTTCATCTATATTCGCTCTCTCTGGGATGTTCATATATATTTCCTTTTTTCGCGCAAACGCTTTAAGAACGAGGAAGGTTGATGTATATTTGCTTTCTCGTGACCACGCTCTTTCTCGCGCAAACGCTTCAAGAACGAGGAAGGTTGATGTATATTTTCTTTCTCGTGTACACGCTCTTTCTCGCGCAAACGCTTTAAGAACAAGCAAGGTTGATGTATATTTCCTTTCTCGTGTCCACGCTCTTTCTCGCGCAAACGCTTTAAGAACAAGCAAGGTTGATGTATATTTCCTTTCTCGTGTACACGCTCTTTCTCGCGCAAACGCTTTAAGAACAAGCAAGGTTGATGTATATTTCCTTTCTCGTGTCCACGCTCTTTCTCGCGCAAACGCTTTAAGAACGAGCAAGGTTGATGTATATTTCCTTTCTCGTGTCCACGCTCTTTCTCGCGCAAACGCTTTAAGAACGAGCAAGGTTGATGTATATTTCCTTTCTCGTGTCCACGCTCTTTCTCGCGCAAACGCTTTAAGAACGAGCAAGGTTGATGTATATTTCCTTTCTCGTGTACACGCTCTTTCTCGCGCAAACGCTTTAAGAACGAGGAAGGTTGATGTATAATTCCTTTCTCGTAGCCCGCAAGCGAATCGACTTCCGATAAGACGGGTCGACTGCAAGGGCAAACGAATCGATCGATTCGAGTCGAATCGTCAACATTTTCAGCCCTCTCTCATAGCCTGCTAGCGAATCGACTTCCGGTAAGACGGGTCGACTGCAAGGGCAAACTATAGCGGCCTTGCGAAGCATTTATTCACGACCTGACTTCCGGTGAGTCGAATCGTCTTCGCTTACTGTCTATTCGACTCAGATTGGGTGTATTGGACATGCTTGCTCACAGGCAGCCACTCTTAATTGATTTCTTCGAGGAAGAACAAACATCAGCCGTAACATCAGCCGTAACTAACCGGTGCCGTGCGGCAGAGACGTCAACATGGATAAAGTTTTGCAACTTAAAGGGGCATTGTCATGGCCATTTCTCTGTATTGTGGTCAAAAGTGTTCAAATGTTTGTCAAAGAACCTTTTCTCTAACATAACATTTCTCTTAGAGCACTGGGAGGAAGTTGTTAAGTGATTTCTCCGTGAAAGAGCAAACTATAATAAACCGTTAGCAATTTATCTAAAGTGCACAGGGCGAACTTAAAAAAATCGGCCATTGTTTCAAGTTGCAACTCATTTCATTGCCATCTATGCCATCCGCGGGGAAAAATAGTTGAAACTAGTTCCTGTGCACTAGTAGGGCACTTGTTAACCAAACTAAACCATTATTTTATGGTTTCTATCGCTACAAATATATAGTTACACTAAAAATAGATAAACGGTCATTAACATAACTCATGATCTCATAGCAGTTTTTCACACTACCTATAATGAACTGGTATGTATGGTCGTTTAACCTTTTGTTTGACGTTTACTGCTAAAAAATAAGGCAATTAAGGTTACTGCCATGTTTCGCGAGTGCCTTCAGGGAAATCTAGCGTACGCGCGCTGCTTTCGATAAAACCACGGAAAACTGTAAAGCTGATAAATTGAAGTTTGCCAAAAAATCGATTTTTTTTTTATTTTGTTGGATACATAAGCGCTCAGAGGCCTGCAAACTCAATACTAGCGACGTGTACTTAACTAAATTACCCACTCTCACGTAAAGGCGCACAACCAAGCAGACTGCACAATATCAATCAAGAGATAATAGGCTAACAAAGTGTGTCAGGCTTTTTCTTTATTCCTATTGGTTTGTGAGAAAACCCATCCTAAAGATGGACAATGGAAAATTTTTGTAGTCACGTCGGATGTAAAACGTCACGGGAAAAATATTTTGAACTTCGTAAAAGCCTGACACACCCTGATGCATTAATATCTGATGACTATTTTGGCCAAATTTCGTTGCAATCTGTCAAATCTACATACCCTATTAATTCATTTGAAGATGGGGAATTCGCGCAAAAACAAAAGCCGTGTTTTCGGCCTTAAAACATTTTCAGAGTTTTCGCACCTCATTAAAATTTTTGTCAACGCGCTCATGCACGCTGCCGGCCAATCAAAAACAAAGAAGCATTCCCATGGGGAGTTCTGTAGATTAAAAAACAATTGGAATTCCTGCGGAAGCAGTTAGTGTTACTGTAATATTGTAAAGCAATTTCTTTATGGGAAAAGTTAAGCCTGGCGCGAGAACCAAAACAAAGAAGAAAACAGCAGATAGACGCAGAACATGAAACTGGCAGCCCCAGCGGAGTTGACACGAGACACGCACTTCTCACCGCTATCAGTACACGAGGCCGCGCTGAGGTTCGCTTTCAACCGGTCAACAACGGCGAAAGTGGCTCGATTGTCGCCGACATCATGTCGATTTCGGACTCCGAACTTATGTTCTACTCTTTACTATCCGATTTCTTGTCCTCGAATTTCTCTGCTGCCGAGGCAGTTATTTTTATCCGGCTTGCCCCGATATCTTTCGACGAGGATGGGTTTGAAAGAAAATCTGACTGATTGTACCAAGAACCCTTGTCGCTCTCCGCCGGCTGAAGTTGTTTGGCTTCGTCAAATGATTTTTCTACCTTCTTTGGCCCCGATTTTTTCTTAAGGATACTTCCCGGGTTCGCGGGTGTCCTTTGGAAAAAAATTCGTACGCGCGCAAGTTTTAATAAACTTCTAACAAACTATATATCATTATAAAGCTTAATAAATGTAGTTTTCTTTAAAAAATATAATTTAGCGATCTTTTCCTTTTTTAAGTGCCAGGAGCCAGTAGAACCACTAATCGACCGATGGTCGTTCCATTGAATTAATCGGTTATCGAACGCTGCGCGAAGAACGAAATCGCTGCACAGTGTTATTCACAAGGCATCAATCAACAAAAAGGTGTCAGGCTTTTTCGAAATTCTGATTGGTTATTTAGATATCCACGTCTAAATTTTAAGTAGCAAAAAATATTTGAGGCGTGTTGCGTAAACAGTCGCCACGGGAAAAATATTTTGAAAATCAAAATTCCCTGACACTTTTTTGTTTGTCATTATTCCTCGAAATTTCACGACAATCCGTCAAAACTACATACCCTATTAATTCGTTCAAGGTCGACATACTCTGCCAAAATTCAAGTGCAAGTTTTTGCTCGATAAAGGTTTGCAAGAAAAACAAGCCTCCACAGGAGATTATGACACCTCATTACATGGCAAGCCAATCGAGCAACAGGACCCCATGGCGTCAACAACAATAGCACAGAATTTCGCGGAAAAAGTATCGCGTTGCAGACACGTTTTAGACTCCGCTGTTGTGATCGAGCGAGATGGGGAAAGTGGCAAAAGGAAAACGTAAAAATCAACCAGGAAAACGGGGAAAAACCCAAGGCTAACGAAACCGAAAGCGCTTCAGCGGAGAGTTTAAGGAGTGAGCTGATATCAGAGATGAAATATATTGGGTAGGCTGTTCGTTTTGACTGCGTGTAATGTAATTTACGCTTCAAGCTAAAGCGATTATTCATTCCTATCAAAGGAAATGCATGTATAATGAAAGAAAATCGAATTTTTACCGTTATTTAGGTACGATGGTGACTTCTTCGTAAGAAATCTTCAAGATAGCGTGGAGCGGAGCAAAAAAGCGAGAGAAAGGGCCACGCAGAACGCGTTATCTCCAGTATTACACGTAGGCTCATGCGCTTCTGGTGAGTTCTATTTAATCGGTCTAATTCTGCTGATTTTATGCCAATGTTTCATTACAAACGCGCAGTAAAACGTTATTTGGTTTTATCTTGCTGCAGAAGAAAGAAATCGGCCCAGAGGATGCAGAATATGATATCTGATATAATCACAGGACGCTTGCAAAGTTACCCTGCAGGACTTTTGCACGGCAATCGACCTCTGTGTACTTGATCCAATAACAGTGGATAAATTTGAAGGCCGCTGCTCCAGTTCTTCGTGATCACCTTCGACAGAACCTTCAACGTCGACTAGAGTTTCTTGGTCGAACCAAGAGCCGTTGTTGCTGTCTGCAAGATCACGTTTTCGATCTTTGCTGAAACCTCCCTTTTTCTTAGGCCCTGGCTTCTTCCGGGATTTTATCCACAGGCTCTTTTCGTTTTTTGATGGCTTTTCCGTGTGGAAAGCGCGAAGAATATAAAATTCGAAGTGAGAAATTTTCTGCAGGCGAGATGTAAACAAAATATGCTTATTTCTGAAATAAGAGCTCCCGAATGAGGCGTTTTGCCGCGAAAATTCCTCTGGGGCGTCTCGCACTAAGAAGATTATGACACCTTTTTTATTTATTTACTTTTATATGAAAATGCGTTTTCCTAAATATCTCGCGCTCTTTTTAAATATTTTTTATTTTTTTTCCCAGTAAATGTTAGATAAAATCCCCAAATTCTATTTGGTCGAAAAAAATGTTTTTTTCACTTTTTCACGCTATCGAACCCAGGAAGTACCCTTAACTTTCACCTAAGGCGACTTTTCTAGTTTCGCTTTCTTCATAACAACCTTTTACGCAATGCTTGAATCCAAAATGGAACGCTGTTTCACAGTAAAATTTTACATACAACGCGGTGATGAACACGGTGTAAACGAAAATATGCAAATTTGCCGGTAATACGAGTTTTGCTGTGTAATATCTCAACACAGTCCCGCATAAATTGGATTATGACACCTTCACTCGCTCACCACTTTTCCTTCAAAACTTTGTTTTTCAGATAGCTACAATGCAGGTCAAAAGTAGTTGGGATACCTGTCCAATAATCATGTATTCCAAGTAAAGTTGGCTTTTTGGGGTCACAATTGGAGCGTACCACCCCCTTCCCCCCCCCCCCCCCCAAACAATGTTGGAAGATGCAGATAAACAGTATTTTTGTTGAAATCTGTGTTGTAGTGACAAATCTCAACATTGCTTGGGGGGGGAGGGGGTGGGGGGAGATTATTTCAGTAGTATCTCGCTAAGTGTCCCAACACTTTTGACCTGCATTGTCTGAAAACTTCATAAGGGAACATTTCAACATTACGTTTGCGCAAGCTGGTCCCAAAACAGATGGAAGACGTTTATTTGTTATGGATAACGACCCGTCGCAAACAAGCAGGTTAGCTAGGGATGCGTTAGAAGAGATAGAGGCTGAATTTCATGAAATCCCTCCGCGTTCACCGGACCTAAATCCTATCGAGAACATATTTCATCTTGTAAAGAGATATTTAGAATCCGAAGCAATATCTAGAAATATCACAAGGGAGTCGTTTGAGGAATTTCAAGCTAGAGTTTTAAGAGCTTTTGATTGTATTTGTACTGAAACTATAGATAACACAATTGCCAGTTTGAACAAAAGGATAGAAGCTATCCTTGCCTCTAAAGGCGGTAGAACCAAATATTAATCACGCAATGCGGAACTGTGAAAACTGAACATGCTTTATTATTTACACTTCAGTATATTCTGTGAATTTCTAAAGCGTGTAAAGTGTAACTTCATTTTCATGCTATCTGAGGAAAATGCTTGTGTAAATTGTAATTGTCACTTTGTAAAACTCGTGACAACGAGAAGTTTATCACATGCGTGACATTTGCATTTTGTTGACGTAAAGAACTAAACATTACTCACTACAATACTCACTTTAAATAGTGGAGATTTATGCAAATTGAAAACGTATTTGACATTAAATGAACACAAATTTAGAAAGTATGTATGTTTTCTTTAGTTTGAAGAAACTATTTCTTTCATTATATGAGTTATTGCGCATTTTCAACTCAGTACTCAGTAAAAGCACAAGAAAAGAAAGCTATTAATTAGCTCTTTACATAAAACATTCAATTTACTGAGTAATGTTGTAAACTCTATTCAGACACGTTCCTTTGGAGCGCATTATACAACAATTGTTTTTATATACTCAACAAGAGTAGCCGGCCATAGTTTATTTTTAAACACTGTTCTTCATTGATGCGAAATGAATGCAAACGTTACTGAGTATTGTGGCGAGCATCATGTCGCCGTCAGTCAGCAATGTAAACATTGCTAGAATTCTCTAGAATGAATCGTGCAAAACAATGTCCACAGGGCGCGATTTCTCGCTGTTCACTCTGTGAAATGGGCTTCCAGAACCGGAAAAAAGACCATCTAATGTCCATCATGTTTGTGTTTGTCTGATCTATTGCACCGGCTCTAATGAAAACAATCGGGGCATCCGATGTAGCAAAAAAAGGCGTGTCGCGCGTTAGTTCAATATCTCTTAAACAAAAGTTCTTTGGTGCGGGTAAATGGATTGTATCGCCCTCTAGCGCCTGGAGAAGATCAGCCCACGCGATTATTGTTGGATTCCACCGAAAGTCATTCGTTATAATGTAAACAACTCTCTGGCTTTCTGAAGCCTCCATTTTCTCATTGAGGACAACACTCTAAAGAGCTTTCAGAGCCGCGCGCTCACAGTATAACACGATTTCTATGTAAACAACAGACCTTGTGGGCAGCGGATGGCATATCCGATTTAATAAACAAAACACCACGTTTTGAACTCTTTGAAAGTGAAATAAAGCTCATCGTTTCTTAAGCGTTACAACAGTGTGAACATGCAAGTGGTTATTTTTTACCCCGACTCACTGATCTGCATGGTATTCATTTGTCTATCTTTTTCCTGATATACACCTGTTGCGCCTTTCCCGTATCCATACTCTAATACGACAATACGAAAAGTGCGGCAATTGAAATTCCTTGTATATTGTTCACAAATATGTTCTTCTTGCTTACCAAACAAGAGTTCTCATCAGAAGCCCCGCTTTTCATCGACCAATAGGCCACAAACCTGATCTCTTTCAAATACTCACTTTCAGACAATGCAGGTCAAAAGTAGTTGGGATACCTGTCCAATATATAATCATGTATTCCAAGTAAAGTTGGCTTTTTGGGGTCACAATTGGAGCGTACCACCCCCTCCCCCCCCCCCCCCCAAACAATGTTGGAAGATGCAGATAAACAGTATTTTTGTTGAAATCTGTGTTGTAGTGTCAAATCTCAACATTGCTTGGGGGGGAGGGGGTGGGGGGAGATTATTTCAGCAGTATCTCGCTAAGTGTCCCAACACTTTTGACCTGCATTGTAGCTTTTTTTTAAGATTTGTAACTGCTGTTTTCACGAAACTTTGCATCCCTTTCTTGTTTCTACAATTATCTAAAAAAGTTTATTTGAGAAAAATTCGACCTTTCTTCCCTATAAGTAACCTTAAAATGCGTGCAGCATGTACATGATATGTAAATTAGCAGTAAAAAAAAAAATCACCAAATGAAGAAAATATGGCGAAGGAGTAATTGTTCACAAGTCCTTAAAAGCCTTATGGATAAGCGAAAAGCTGAAACCTAATCATAATTAAACAGATAACAATCAGATGGTTTATTACTTGCACAGAGCAGACTCGAGGGCGAGCCGAAAACCTCAAAGTTGTCAACGTTTGACGTAGCGGACGTTCGCGCGTATTCATTATAATCTGTAGCATTCCCATACCAAATTCTGGTTTTTGCTGCTTCTCGCACTGAAGATTTTGGCGAGTTCTGCGTGCATTTCAAAATTTTAAATTCCAAGTCATAGCCGAAATTTGGCCAAGCTGCCTATTTTCCGTGTAAATATATTGACGATTATTGCTTCTCTCGAACCTTCTTCGGTTGTAAATGTTAAACAAAAACACTTATCAAGAATTTTACACTGGTTCAGTTGAGGAAAACGCGTGGAGAATGCAGTGTTAATAATTTTTTTTTTTTTTTTGTCTGGGCTTGAAAATTCATTGGGGAGTTCAAGAAGCAACGAGAACGAGAACAAAACAGAAGGCTTTAATGAGAAAAACAAAGGCTAGGCAAGTACGTTATAAATTTCAGTACATTTCTTTGCCGCAGTTTGCCAAACAACAACGTGAAATGACCACATTCAATTTCTGTGGAGATCGTGAGCACATGATGGTAAATGTTTTGTTCTCCGTGTCATTATACAAGTTGAACGAATTGGGATAATCGCGAAGTAGTTCAAGTAACGAGAGCTTAGATTTTGAGAGATTGGCGTTACCGTCGGTTTTCTTAAAAGAACCAACGCTTAATTGTGCGGGCCGTGCACTGGACGTTCCCGAAGGGTGAATTCTATTTTAATGCATGAACGATCGATGCAGTTATGAGTATTAATGATTAACTCAGACGCGAAAGAAAGTCAATTTGAGGCCGCTGTACGCACAGCGAAAATTTGCAAGCCATCGAGCACTGGGAATTGTTTGTTTTCTGAGTTTCTTATATACCCAGTGGAAGATGTCATAGTAAAAATGTTTATATTAATGAGCTGAAGAAAGCATTGGAATCATCAAACATCTCAAAACAGGGATCCAAGGTACTTAATGATGGCCGGTTCGTAGTGAATAAAACAGTTCTTCGAGCCCGAAGGGGGGGGGGGGGGGGGAAGAAAATGTTATCATTATTACTGAGTTGTCTTCCAAATACCCATAATAAACTTAAATTTAATTCGGACAAAACCTTTTAATGATTTCGTATTGTTAGGACAAGAAAACAACTGGACTGAAAGTAAAGATTTCTGAGCTGGAGAAATTACAGTAATTAGCCCATCTGACTGCCGCATCAGGCCTTGGAGAGTGGTTTGACTCCAAGTGAATCTCAATATGCTAACTCGCACAAATAAGATTTGCAGTTCATCTTTATAAAGAACAAAGAACTAGAAAATATCACCACGACCACAGAGTCGCTTGTTGATGCTTTAAACACCATTAATCTAGATTACTATAATAGTCTGTTAAGACCTGGCTAGTACTCATCTTACTAATTTGCATCCGTTGTAGAACACCGCGCTGCCCGGCTTGTGATGGGCTGCTCTCGTCTTATAGTTATATTATCCCCGTCTTAAATTCCATCCATTGGTTACCAGTATTTTATCGCGTTCAGATTCCTTTAACATTTAAGAGCGTGTCCACGATAGGACCAGGCAGGAGGTGATAATACTCAAATCACCAATTTGGCTCAAACTTGGCAGAAAGATTAAGTGTCATGAACATATTCATGACACTTAATATTCCATTTATTATTGAATATTCCACAAAATATTCCATTTACCAGAGTTATGGGTAAAACCTGAAAAATGGCCATTTTGGCACAAATTTATGCATATTAATTAGTCAAACTCAATTGAGTGGTTAGACAAATATAATTGTGATCTGGAAATCAAACCCACTGAATTGTCTTTCTTATTGACCAGGCTTGTAGCACAGTGCGTAATTTCAATCGGTACCTTCGATTTCGTTATCTGCCTGAACCTGAAGTAACAGGCTGTTTAAATCATTTTCACGAGAACCTCAAATTTGGCCTTTTTGTACCCAAATATCTCTAATGGCCAACAACCTAACTATGTAACTTAACTATAAGATTGAAGAGGCATATCATAACCTTCAAAATACGGAATAAATTTTTTGGGCAAATGAATAGTTTGTTTGTATGAAGCAAATATGTATTACCATCTGAACGATTTTTGTCGATTTCATCAAAATTCATGTTGCAAAAAAAAAAAATCTTTCAATCTTCTGACTGAACATGAAAAGACAAGGAATGTTCAGTAAATGTTTTCTAAGAATAACAATGACAAAATTGGCGATATTAGTGGGTTACGATTAGTTTGACCGAGCTATTAAGAGCTAGGTGTCCCCTCTTTTTCATACAAATATTTATCTCCAAAAAAGCTTATCGAAACAGGTAATCTGTTTCAAGTAATTGCACATTAAGCATAGTAAGTGCTAAAATTGGTAGTGGCTGATTCATACATGTCTTCTCAGTGCTTCAGGCTCCATCCTAGCTAGCGTTTTATCTCACAGCCACCATAGAACCCAATTAGCCGGCTTGATCGTATCGTCTGCCTGCCTCGATTATTTCTACAAGCCACCCGTTATTGACATCAACTGATGAAAGATGTGAATATACCGATTTTGTTTCCAAAAGTATGCCAGGAAGTAAGGTAAATAAGCTGTCATATATCCATTTAGAATATAATTGACATCAAAATCTAGCAAGAGTATGTTTTCTTTTGACTTCGCCATTTTGGAAAAGCGTTTGTGAGCCTGCATGCTGTCTGCGGTTGCTAAACACCTGTTATGTTTTGTGTTCGCGTGTCGTTCGCGTGTTCGCGCGTCTTTCGCACAAGTTTTGGATTCGAATTAACAAGCGTGTTAAAATTTTGAACATGCGACCTCGAACACTGAGGCCTCTCAATTGCTCTATAGGCAGAGGAGAATCCACACACTGTGGATTGTCACCAAAATATTCCCTTCTCAAATAATACATCCCTGACCATAGCTTCATGTAAGAGAGATATCAAACTCCATTTTAAAAATCTGAAAGTATCTGGAAAATCCGTTTCGTCAGAACGTGAACTGATACTCCTGAGGACAAGGCACTTTAATGAAGAAGGGGAAGGTATGACAGTTTGCCCAAAGCATCGAGACCTCCTTGGACTGAACTGGCGCCCTTCTCGCTTTTGTTTGCATTCATTGCATGGATCAAGAAAAGGAAAATGCGACAGGGGCGTATCAAAGAAGATTTCTGAGGAAATAATGAAGAGGTGGAAGAAACTTGTTCTGGTAGGATCAGGTAAAGCATAAAGTTAATCTCCTTATCATAATTATATAGGTTCAGTACTGTGCCAAGTAACAATAGCAGCCTTTGCGGCACTCGTTCGACGCAATTGTGCGATGGCTCGGAAATTCTTAGACACATTAGCTAAAAACAGTAGCTCGAAAATATCATCAACATTTCTATGTTAGTGGAGAATTATCGTTCGGATTTTCGTAGTAGTAGTAGTGAAATTCAGCGTGCAGAGAAAGTCATGTCCGATTTTTTTAACTTTCAGGTAGATTTGTGTGAACCGAAAGTCGTTTTTCAAGCTGATCTCACAAAGGGAAATCTTTTGAAAAAAGTATCGAATTACATTTCAGGCCCGAAATGTTTCCTTTGTAGTCTAGTCCACGCAATCTTCAAGTAAAAATGTGAAATATGAAATATGACTTACTCTTGCTTAATAAGAATTATTTCAAAGAAGGTTAGTTGTCTGTGTTATGTTTCATTATTCGATGAACGTACCAAAAAGGTTTTGATCGTCCGGTAAGAAAGCTATTCAGTTGCGTTTGTGGTTTTTGCATTGTCATGTGCATTTCAATAATTTCCACACGGTATGTAATAAACAGTTGATGGAAATTTATTGATAAGGTCCTTTTGCTTTCCCATATATTATCAGATGAAAATTGCGAAAATGAAACTTTTCCCTTTGAAACGTTATCAAAGCTGACAAGCTAGGTGTAAAAATGTTTATTTCGCCAAACATTTGCATAATTTTGTTTACGACTTCGCTAATGCGTGACATGGCACTTTCCGCTTTCGCGTGAAAACTGACAGCCAAACAATTTTTTAGACGACTATTCTACTTGATTTAATTCTTTTGTATGAGAAGCAAAAATATGATGAAAGATGTCAAGTTTTCATGTAGGCAAAAAGTTATGATTAGCAGTGAACTTTTCAGTCAATAAAAGCGCTCCTTTCAGCTGAAGACATTTTTTGGCGGCAAAATGAACGATCAAGTTCTGACGGCGCTGTTGCGGGCAACTTTCCTCTTTGCGTTAGCATGTCTATTGGGAATTTGTTTAGTTTCAAACTAGTTTTTGTCAGAAGATGAGCTGGATTGATTTCAAATTGCAAGATGTATGTTAGTCATCGGCGTGTTGCACGTGTTGAGATTCATACATATACATCACTTGTTTCTTCATGAGACCTTACTTATGTACGTTCTAATGATTACAAAATGTAATGAGACAGAGTAAACCATTCTCACCGAAAATCTTATTCAAGTGATAAGCGTTCGATGTGCGACGCTTGTACTCACGAATCTACGCTCGACGCGATTCATGCTTTACGCCGTACCGTGCGATTTGAAGAGAAGAGAGCTAAACCTTGCATTGTTTTGTTTATTATAAGTAAATTGATTGTTTGGTTTATCCTTCGCATAATTCATTAGGATTTTGTAGACGTTGCCGTCAGCATCAGATGGATAAACAAAGCGGACACGCCCAGGGAAGAAAAAGATTATGGTAGCACTGCAAAATTAGTAATTCCGACAAGGAGATCTATTAAATGAATGATTAATGAACGAACGAACGAATGAATGATCGGTTAGTCAGTCGGTCGGTCGGTCAGTCTGCCACTCTGTCTGACCGACTTATTGAACGAACGACAAAACGACCAAACGGGCAGACGATAGGCTGGACAAATGGAATGGTTGAACTGGTGATGTGGTAGCGTCAAAAGGGAACATTGCCATTGTGACGTCCGGGGCGTCAATGTTTCTGCTACTTAAGGGCCCACCTATTCATTGTCTTCTGTCTTTGCCTCTGGTTTTAAAACCAGCAACGTTGCGAGCACAAACAAGGCAACTAACTGCCAAAGTCACAATCTCCGTGGTTTTATTTTTTTATCATCCTTTTTCTTGTTAGTCTTGAGCATTCGGTTTTGAATGATTTGAGACTGATAGCATATAGGGGCGTAGGTACAAAACTGTGTTGGGCCACCTTTTATGTTGAACATCAACAAGCTGAAATAGCTTTCAGTTTTCTTGTTACGTCCTCTAACCCTTCTAGGCTTATCGTGTTTTCGTTAAGCGGAGGAAATATGATAAAGTTTTTTGAATTGTATTAAAAAGACAATGCTTTAGCTCGTGGCCCTCTCAACAGCGACTAACTTGTGCCATAGCCGCTGACCGCGAAGCAGGCTCATAACTTGTCAACCAAGATGGCGGATATAAACAGCGAATCGTCTCCTGTCAAGCTTAGATGTCAGTTATGTAGTTATTTACCTTAATTTCTGTTTATTTTTGGAAACAAAAGCGGTATATTCTGATAATTTTAATCAGTTGATGGTAATGGTGGATCCGTGTTGAAAAAGTCGAAGCAGATAGACGATACGATCGAGCCGGCTCATTGGATTCGACGATGGCTTGATACAAAATGGTAGCTAGGGTGGAGTCTAATGCACTGAGAAGACATGTATGTATCAGCCACTAGCATTTTTAGTTCTTACTATGCGTTAGTGGCAATTGTTTGAAAGCGTTTACCTCTTTAGAAGGGCTTTCTTGGAGGCAAATATTTGTATGAAAAGAGGGGAAACCTAGCTGTTAATAGCTTGGTCAAACTTGAATCCTTACCCACTTATATCGCCAAATTTTGTCATTGTTATTGTCAGAACATACTTTATTAAACATTACGTGTCTCTTCATGTTCAGTCAAAAAATATATATATATATATATATTTTTTTTGCAACATGAATTTTGATGAAATCGACAAAAATCGTTCAGGTGGTAATGCATATTTGCTTCATACAAACAAACTATTCATTTGCCCAAAAATTTTATTCCTTATTTTGAAGGTTATGATATGCCTCTTCAATCGTATAGATAAGTTACATAGTTAGGTTGTTGGCCATTAGAGATATTTGGGTACAAAAAAGCCGAATTTGAGGCTCTCGTGAAAATGTCTAAAACAGCCTGTTACTTCAGGTTCAGGCAAATAACGAAATCGAAGGTACCGATTGAAATTAAGCACTGTGCTACAAGCCTGGTCAGTGGGAAAGACAATTCAGTGGGTTTGATTTCCAGATCACAATTATATTTGTCTAACCACTCAATTGAGTTTGACTAATTAATATGCATAAATTTGTGCCAAAATGGCCATTTTTCAGGTTTTACCCATAACTCTGGTAAAATGGAATATTTTGACATGTTGTTTTAACACATGAATATGTTTATGACACTCAATCGTTCTGCTAAGTTTGAGCCAAATCGGTGATTTGAGTATTATCACCTCCTGCCTGGTCCTGCCTGCTTGTATCATGGACAGACACTTAAATGCCTACATGGCCTAGGACGAAAATGTTTAACGGATTTGCTGTCTGTTGCAAAACAGGCTAAAAACAGTCTCCGTAGAAGCAGTAGTAGCATGTTTCGGTAGCTGATCGAACATTTCATTCTTCTTCACCTAAGATTTGTAATGGTCTATCATGTTAGCATTAGAGAGCTCAAAACATAGTATAGCTTTTGGTTAATTTGTAGAATTTTCATAGTTCGAAAATTAGATTTCTCTTAACCGTATATTAGGTACTTTTTGAAAAAAAAAAGTTGAGTTATGTAAAACGTGCATAAAAATATCCAAATGTAACGTGGATTATTAATAATAATAATTCGAAAAGTCCAACTGCTACAACTTTTTACTTCGAAACAAAGGAGATCAACTTACAAACGTAGAAGGTCATTCCCTGGTCCGACCAAGGCGCCTGGCTGTATATTAGAGAGCATATTGGTGGAGATCACCCTACAAAATATAATCAAACATATCTTTATGTCGCGACATTTGCCTGTTAAACCAGCTAAACGTGAGCTCTGTGATTAATTACTGTGGTAAGTCCCACACAACCGAGGATATACAGCCACACAACTGTGTTGGATGAATCAGACACGGGTGTGACAGGTTCATTAAGGCTAAAACTTACAACACTGCAATAAATGTAAACGGTTTAACTTAGCTAACAAACGTGGGGCGAAAAACAACGCCACTAATATTGACTCATTGGCTGGCGAAATGGGAGGAAGCGGGCAAAAACTTGTCTCTGATGGCAAGAGAAGGAAGGACGCTTCTAACAAGGAATCTTGACTATAAACCTAGTCAGAACTGCCCTAAAACCACATTGATTAGACTTTACGCAATCTTGGTACCTAGCACCGATGACCTCAACCGGTTATCAAGCGGGCATCACGTCGTGGCATAAATAACATTATGGGTTCCATAATATTTGCTTTTAAAGCAATAGAACTACAGTAACGAACAATTATCCAAGAACAGATAAGGGGGGTAGCTGTGTTCTAGGCGCAAATCCTGTTGGAAGCACAACAATAGACCTCGGTATTCTTTGAAGATGCAACCAAAGGCGAACCCTCTGTTTCTTCTCCGGATGCGCTAATAGCTCATTAGCATGAATCCCAAAACGTGCGCGGCATGTTTATACCCAGAGGATCCCCATGCAATAAAGATAGAGGCGTAAAGGGGGCAGATATGTGGGAAGGGACTTAAATTCCGTTTCTCAGGTCAAACAGTTCTCGCCAACTTGGCCCACGGGCTCGTCAGCTAAGTATCAGACGGTATTCCACGTGATTTCGGGGGATAATTCTTCAATATGCGTAAAGCCGTTTGTCGGAGAGAAAGTGACGAAATAAAGATAGATCGTGTCCAACTTTTCTGCAATAAGCTGTGTTTTTGTCAATGTGTTGAATAATGAAACAGTTATCCTGCTCAGTCTAGAGGAATATCCCCTGATTTTAGCCAACGCAGTCTACGTTGTCGCCGGCTAAGTATCGGCCGATATGACACGCGATTTCGTAGCATAATTGTTAGTTGTAGGCAGGATGATGTAGTAAACTTACAGACGTGTCAAGTTTTTCATTGCTTGGAATGTTCCACTCTGGATGTACTTTAATCTGCAGTCAGAAAGATCCCTAAAACATTGTATGAAGTGAGAAATTACGAAAATCCCTGGATTGCAAGTAACAGTCATTTTAAGGTTACCCGATACCTTCAGAGGTGTCTCGCGTTTAAGCGATGTAGCGCGTCCAGTTTAAACTGTAGATACCTAAATCCCTATATCAAATTATAGCTTATAGAGCTGACTATCAAACCATACCAAGAATTTTGAAATAAACTAAATTGTCGCATTTTTCACGACCTCTAATTGCGAGCGTCCGAATCACCTTTTTAAAGCTACAAGTAAAAGGGAATTTTGCTTTTTGCTAATTTAATTTGCTCCTCAGTTTCCGGACCCAAAGCGCTAAAAAAACGTGTCTGCGTTTTGCCATATTTAATCGCAGTGAAAAGTTATAGAGCATTTTCGAAATAGGATGAAAAAAAACGTGGAGTAATCGTACAAAAATCGCTCTAAGAGAAAAAAAATATTTCGAAAGAAAAAATTCGCAGACACGTTTTTGTTATTTATATGTTAAACTAGCTACTGTCCAAATTTGAAGGCAAACGAACAAATTCCTTTTGAGTTTTAGCTCTTTGAAGTGGCTCCTCCAAGTGAAAAAAATTTATTCGAAAAAATAGCGCTAAAAATTCGGCAATTCATTTTATTTCAAAATTCTTGGTTAAGTTGGATAGCCAGCTCTATAAGCTTTAATTTGATATAAGGGTTCAGGTATCTACAGTTTAAAGCGGACGTGCTACGTTGCTTGGACGCGAGACACCTCTGAAGACACCTCTGAAGGTACCGGGTAACCTTGATGTCGTTTATCAACAAAGTTAGCGATGCATACGTGGCATATAATTTTAGCAGCATTATTTCATAGTTATCATCAGTAAACAAGCGTGTTGTTACGCCTGATATTTTTTGTGGAAGCCATCCTATATTCATTTATTTTATTTATTTATTTATTTATTTACTTATTATTATTGTTATTATTATTATTATTTTGTGGCGGGGGGAGAGGAATGGTCAAAAAGAAAAAACACAAAAAAGAAACAATAATAGTAATAGTAACATAATAGTAGAAATAATAATAATAATAATAATAATAATAATAATAATAACAGTAATCATAATTGTAAGAAATAAATCATAATCATAACAACCCCTAATAATCATTAGTAATCAAACTCCTAAACTTGGGCGTCTGCGTGGGAGGCTACAACCAGGAGTGATTTTAAGGCCAGGATTGCACGACAACTAAGGTAAGGGACGTTTGTTTATTCGACAAGCAACATTACGAGCAGCCTTCCCTCAAAGTTACTTGCCGAACTCTCAATCATACTTTTCCATATTCCATGCACATTACTCCAAGTTCAGGGCCTGGAGCATTACGAATTTAGCAAAATGACTGACAACACTTTAAAGCTGAAAGTGCAGAAAAAAATTGTACAGGAAAGAAGTGTAAGAAACCTCGTCGAAAAAAGGTGGCAAAATTGGGATGATTCACTTGTGCTCCTTCAATTTCGAACTGAGACATTTTTACCTGGACAATTTCAACAAGCGCTTTTCATGTTAGTAGCAACCACACACAAGGTAATGTATCACCGTATACTACGCACCGTTCATATTTTGTGCATAAATTCTAAATTAAATTATATACTGTTTCTGATTAGTGCAACTGTGTAACGAGGCAGTTGTTTCGCATGTTTTAATTAGCTGAAGTTTGTGGTAGTTTTTCACCTCAAAATTTGTTCCCTTTTTCGTGACACAGACCAGCAAGTACAATCAAGAGAGGATGAGCTAAGAGAACACATCCCCGTGCCCCATGATAGTTTTTTTTTTTCAATCTATTTTAAGCTTCGCGCTATGTTTTAGTTCCCATGGAGGATCATATCTTGATCATATGTAATAAAGGTCATTGCGAAGACTTTTCTCGCCTGGTGGTGTCGTGTCTAGATCGAAAATGCAACAGGTCTAGTGAATTAACCGAGACGAGAACGTGAAAGCGAAGGTGGAATGTGTTTTTAATATACTTCTGAACTTACATCATGTTTGACTGTATATTTTGAGCTGTGTTAAAATCTTAACAAGGTTTTGATATTCATATACATTTTGTTATTGTTTAGAGCCCGTGATCGTTCAAGAAGCTGGGGACTGTTCTGTGCGGGTGAATAATTGAAATTGGTTACTGTAGCATGTTTGAAAATTCATAATTTTGCTCCACTTTACGATAGACTCATCGCGCAGAATGCCTGGACATCATGAATAATTCATAGCCACTGAAGCGGCAAATTCGAATGCGATCGCGCTTTGAAGAGCAGTAAATTAGAGAAGAATGGGCCGAAACTAGGCAACTAGGCTTCACAAAATTCACTTTCCTGAGTCTCAGAAATGATAATCTCAAGGTTCACGCACGGCTTCTGGAAAATCAAGGATTAGTCTACAATTTGCACTGAAAAAGAATGAAATTGAGAAAGTAGAAGTTTTATGTTTTTCCACTTGAATATACAGTAAATTTTGCAAATTTTCGTTAGACAGTCATTTTGGAGAACTATTTTGGGAAAACTAACATACCTACTAGACTTTCACGCACGGCAAATGGCAGACGAGTCTTCCCTTGAAAAGAATCCGTTTTAATTTCGAAAATTGGTCACGAGGAACCTTTATGTTCTTCAGTTTGAAAATTGTTGGTCGTAGTTTTATTTGAAAATGGCGCGTTCAGAGCTGGCGAGCTATTGTTTTCAGCCCAGACATGAATAACAATACATGCCAAATGAAACAATGCCTATTGTTGAAAACCACTCTGCATGAAAAAAATATTCTTAACTACCGCTTATTTTAAAATTGCCATATGCAATAGCTGTTTTACTCACGATCTACGGTCAAAACAAAGATGACGGCGTGCGCGACCAATAAATACAATAGTGATCAAGAGCTCTTTTCAGAGCTCTTCGAAAACCTGCTCCGTCCGTTAATACTTCACATCGTGCCGCCATACGTTAATGTTATAAGCTCTACTTACGATTTTCAACTGAACGGAGAAGGTATATGGAAATCATTGTGGAGGGACGTTTGCGGGAAACCGGCCAATTTGTTCGACCATCCTTTCCTTCGCCTACAAATTAGAGGAATGTGGTCGCGAGCGCGAATGTTCCAGTTAAAGCTTCTCTTTTTTCGCAACAAAGAAAAGGCACGCGTGCGCGAGTTTTTTCGAGCATAAGCTACTCAAGATTCAGGCGCGACAAGTATATGTTCGAATGCCTGCGAAGGCGCCACATTTGTTGCCGTGGGTTTGGCTGAAGAAACGACTTGCCCTTTTCACAATTAGTATAAAGCAGACCAAACGGCCTTTCAAAAAATTCGATCTGTTATACTATTGAACGTTAATGCACTTGCTGCCGGTGCGCACTTATTCAGCCATACTGCAAAGGTGCGATATTAAGAAACAATAGAATGAACAATAGCTTATGTGGCCATTGTCTTTAAGCTCCGACCTGACAAGTTAATGAGCTAAGCGGTATTCCCTGCGGAGCACGGCGCGCGTAGATTTGGACCAATGACAGTCACTCAGTTTACGCTTCACTGCTAATATTACTGATCTATAACTTTTGCCGTACAGTAAGTAAATGTCCCCAAAACAATAGGCATTCTGCGCGATGAATCTAATTCTTGCGTCAATGGAAAGCTAAATCAATATACTATACAATTATCGAATCAAAAAGGCGGTAGTGAAATGATTTCTACACGAAAAAACGATACGTATTTTTCAGTCCGGTGCACAACACAACAATGTCCGCCTACCCCAAAGTGTATATTAACATATAGATAACAAATAACAAATAACAAATAACTCGGGAACCATTTATTGTAAAAATAAAACTAAAACACCACCTTAAAGCTTAAACAATGTTTTTTTTGATAAATTCATTTTGATCTGATACCATGAATTTCGCGTCATTTTAAGAGCGAGATGCCATGTATAATTTTAGCGTGTATCCTGGGCGCAATGAATTTACGCATACATGAAGTTGTAAAATTCATAACTTCTCCGATAATAATCGAAAACTTCTAATTTTTTATACCAATTGAAAACTAAAGAACTGTACAAAAAAATGTGATGGTATATTTTTTCCTAAAAAACAATATCTAATTATGATATCGAAAGTTTAGTCCGCTCGATTTTACAACCATAAAAATTTGCGCGCGAATTGAGTTCCGAGCAGAACAGTTGTAAGACATGTTTTTCGCTTCACGGGAATTGAAATTAATTACCGTGACATGTTTGAAAATTCATAACTTTGCTCTGGTTTACGCTGGAAAGGAAATGTTTGCATCATTTGAAAGCTAAATATATACAATATACAATTATTTAATCCTTGCAAGCATAGAGAAATTATTTCGTCAAAAGAAAATTATGCGTATTTTGGATTCCGGCACAGTACACAGCTATATCTGCATTCCGTAAAGCGTCAACAAAATTTTCCAAATTCATAATTTGAGCAAAACGTATCGTATATTTCTAGTTTACGGGCGCAAATGAAAACTATAGAGTTTTTCTATTTGACTATGATTTCAATAATGGTCCTCTCATTATTTGCTTGTGTAAAAATTCAGTGCTTTTAATCCTGTGCTGCGTCATCTTGATTTCACACGCAGTAGAATTCAAACAGCAAATTCAAATAAACATGCCTCACGCAATATTTATCATACAGACATTAGAAAGGTATCTTTTTAAAGCCTATCTTGCGTAAATTTCGAAGGGATACAGGCAGCTTTAACAGCCAGCAGTGAAAGAGAGAAGCGTTTCTCTCGACTTTGGAAACTTTTTTGAGATTCATCGACGAACGTGACTCCCGCCTTTTGTCGCATTCGGGACGGACCATTAGATTAAATATATACATGCATTTTTTTAAACCCACTTATCTGCTACAATTATGTTTTTCCTTCTGCGTGAATGTTGTTTTACGTACCACCGCTTGCAGGACTTTTTTAGACAAGTTTCCCGTGCAGGAATTGTTTTTGGGAACTGCCACCCCCTCTCCGTTTTTTTTGTTTTATAATGGTCCATGCCTTAGAACAGCAAAGCCACCAAAACCATAAACTTTAAATACATCATTACAACTAACCAATCAGGTGTTTTTCTAAAAATAGCTACATAGTATGACCACGCGCTAAATTTAGATTGAAAAAAACTTTGCTTGGAAGAGACCCATGTATGAAAGGTGTGTTTTATTACCTCATCCTCTCTTGGTACAAAATTGGCAATCATTACATGCTTTTTGGTGGTTTAATATCACATGACAACTAAGATAGATCGTTATGCATTGTTAAACTCTTTTGTTTTTGACAATTAAAACCTAAACTGCACACTGCAAAAAAAATTTCAACATCAATGGCTTACAAAAACTTCATTTTTTCAAATCCAAGGAAAAGGTCAGCTGTTAGTTTAGGTCCAATCGGATTTCGGGATACATCTCTGTAAAGAAGTGGTAATTATAAGTTAGTATGATAATAAATGACATTAAGTAAAAATGAATGATAACAACAAAGTGATATTACGATTGATTCTTACATAAAACTGCACAAAGGATTCTTACATCTACTGTATAAAAATCTATAAAAAAAAATTATCAATCAATCGATCAATCAATCAATAAATTAATCAATGAACGCATGCATGTATAGAAGGCCTTAAACAAGCATTTCCGCTATAAAAGGGCAAGCTCCTCCTTCATTTCACACCTTCGTGGGTGTGAGATGCAAATTTAGACGCTGCTCAGTCAAGGCAATTTGTTGAATCAGGAGTCCTCTGAAAAATATGCCTCAAAATATGATAATATTACAAAAGCAATGTAATATATCAAGTTCTAATATGTTTATCAAGCGTTATTCTGAAAACTAAGCCAATTTTGTCGGTAAAAGCCGAAAAAGAAGACACATGTTGTTTGTCAATTGTTTATGCTCTGATGCTAGATTGACAACTGAAGGTGAGAATGCTCTGGCCAGGCCCTTTTTATACTGGAACTTCCTGTTTAAATAGCAACAATTATATTACTGGATTAACCGCATGACTGCAAAGAACATGGATTTTTCCTGTTTTCATTCCTAATATCAATACAAATGCAATAAACCATATCATACTTACAAGTAGTTCACCAGTCTCGACTTCGAGAGGATTACCTTTAAGTCATCCAACGAGAGCATGTTGGCACTTATTGTTCTGAAAAAAAAAAAATCAAAGCTGAAACAGACACCTCTCTGTTGGACAATAACTTTTTTCTAGACAATCGGATAGTCAAGTCACTGTAGTCACTCTAGGCCTGGCGGCCTGCATAATGCAATACGACAGTAATAATAATAATCTGTTCCCACTAAAATAAACGCATCAAGGCATTTTTAAGTAGAATGCCAGGTACCACGTTTCAGAATATGAACAAGAATTTGTTTCTTAAATGAATTATATTTTTGGAGAAACCTTTAAGTTATTTTAACTTTAATAGTGAATTGGATTGTCATTTTATTATCTTTAAAATTGGCAAAGAACTCCTTAATAACAGTTTTATTTTAAGCAACTTAATGAGGCGTGTCTATGCTTGGGACGAGATTAACCAGAACATGATTAGTCTTAGTACAATGAACCATAACTCACATTCTTTTCATTCGCTCCGGAAGATAAAATCCTCCTTTTATGGTGTTTTCATCAAGATTTCTATAAGAGGCAAATGCCTATAGTAAGATTCGAGAGCTGACGCACTCGTACTTTTTTAATGG
>NW_028145756.1:245000-295000 GCF_977016875.1 Pavona decussata
GGTATTTCTGTTCTATAATTAGTACCTTCAGGATTCGATTACTCAGGGATAGTATATACATTCTTTAGTAGAAATGCAAATAATAATGATAATAATAATAATAATAATAATAATAATAATAATAATAATAATAATTATTATTATTATTATTATTATTATAATAAATCAGATGTCACAAAATGTGGTTTTCAGTGAGGCCTTGCATAAATCTAACGTAAGAATACAAAAAAAGAAAATACAAATATAGTCATCTAAAAATAAAGGGTAAAAAGGGTAAGATCGATAAAAGAGTCTACATGTTTCTAATAAGACGTCTAAAAACTAAAAAATCGGAAATGTTCCCAATGCCGTCTGGGAGAGCGTTCCAGTCACCTACCGCATGACAAACAAAGCGATGCTGACTTCATGAGCGCTTTGATTGTTAATGATTGTAATGCAAATGTTATTATAAAAACGAGTGTGATAATCATACATGTCTTTAAAATGATTAAAAATGTCGCTTTATAATAGTGAGGTAAGCCTTCTGTCATTGACTAGATAAAAAAATACTAATAATAGCATGTAGGGTACTAAACTCTTTTTGTATTTTCGATAAATTTTATTAACCCGTGATTGTCTGTTCGGTATGTGAATTACGTTGTTGTTGTGTTTCAACTCTATAAATCGACACAGAAAACTTGCAGATGTCTTGAAGATGAGCCATTTATCCTTTGAAACATTGTTTTGATGTAGATCGCAAGAGTATAATAGTCAAATTGGTGAGATTTGACAGGGAGTTTGTATAGTCGGTCAGCAACTGTTATGGCGGGCGCTTAAAATCTGTCGGCAAAATTTGTCATGTAAATCGAGACCCACAGTGGATCGGTTTGTGATATTTATTAGTTTCAAAGTTTGAAATAATGACGTAGTATTGTAAAGAAACTGAATTATTAAATACCTGCCTTCGAGATTTGTCGTTAACTTTAGATGAGTGGATTGTTTTAGTTATGTGATTTGCGTGACAATAATCGTGACAACGAGCCCTCGAACTAGTCAAATACCCTGCACACTTTTTATTCTGGATGCTTCTCTTTTAGCGGGCCAAAAAAGGCACTTTGAGGGAGTGAAAAGGAAGGATTAAGGTCTGACTTCACCTTAGCTCTCAGCCCTTCGATTCGAAATCAAGTCCTCGAAGGTCGCTATCTTCAACTAGTGAATTGACACATTAAAAATAAGACTTGCGATTTTAATCTTTACACTTAACGAGAGATTTTAAAAAGATGTACTTGCAGCCCAAATAGAAAAAACGGGAATAATTATCATTGCTGTGTGCGAAGCTGCTAAAGATGCACAATTTTTCCGCGGGGTGAAGCGGGCGTGAGGCCGTAAATTCAACTTTTCTGATATTTAGAAAAACGAATGAGCGGTAGAACTTTTAATTGTGATTTTTGAAAATAGTTCACCAAAGGGGACACTTAGGTGAAATAAAATGAAATCTGAAATTTTCTGTCTGTCGTGGGATTCTTTATATTAACAGTCAGTAGCTCTTAAAAATAAAACGATTAGGAGCCCATAGATTATATGCTACGCTTTAGGAAAAAGCCACAGAATAATTAAAACCGTACAAAATTTAAGAAGTCAAACCTACCACGACAAAGGAATCTGCTGTTACACGAGCTGTGTAAGCGTGGAAACGTGTGAAATTCTTACTGCTCGAAGAATGGGTCGCCTCTCTAGTCAAAGAATCGTTTTTGCGACAACAACTCGATAATGATGCTTTCTTACTCCCGATATCTTAAAATTCTTAGCATATGGAAAGAAATTTAAACATTATTCGGTACTCAGTTGGGAAAATTGAAGTTAAAAAAGGAGACGAAGTTAATTATATTCTAGAATTGACCAGTCCCGTTAAGAAATAGAACCTCCAGAAGGTATCAAGTACTGCGAGTGAACTTACAGCCATAAAGTGTTCAGCGGTAATCCACGAGGTACTTGCGTTAAACCTTTTTGTATGCACTTAACAACAAAACCCTTGTTTCCAAATGGAGTACAGGTACATTCATGCCGATCAGGGTGTTTATAATGGCAAACGTCAGATGTCGCCACAATCCAGGAAACTAATACAATCACACTCAGGCAGAGGTACATAACCAGCTTCTCTGTAGACATTACCCTCATCTGTTGAAACACAAAATGAAAGTGACTTTAGATTTATAAAGTAGTCTTTTAACCTCTTAAGACCTTTTTGTAAACAATTTTAACACGCCTTAGGTTTTTAATGGCAGAATACCATTGACCAATAGCCAAACGTCGTCTTTATAATGAAAGTTGAATAATCCTAAGGTATAGCGTGCGAACAGGCCTCCCGGCCGCGCTAAGCCTGAGCAGGCCCTGGAATCCTGTTCACAGGATTACGGGATAACAGGTCAGGGTTACATACTCCACATTCCCATCGACTTCCTTTAGTAAAAATGTAATATAACAACGTTTTCAGGTTTGATTGAGTATTACTAAGCTGCATCATCTTGTCTCCTGTCGAATTGCATAAAGACATGACTTTGTTCTAACAAGGTTTCACTAAATGTAAAAAAAAAAAAAAAAAAAAAAAATCGAATTTAATAAATAAACTGTTGGGATATGTTTATGCAATAATTGTTTGGGTCACACTTATCCAACAATACTCCAACCGCTTTTTTATTTTAAAGATGAAAACTTTGCGTCTTATGACGTTTTCAAGATTTAATGAGCACTCAAGTCCTTTATTCCAAAAAAAGGGGAACACATAATTAACCTGTATCTTTTTAATATGAAGATAACGTTCACCCCACAAGGAGACCCTTTCTTGACTCTAAAGCACATTCTGAATAATTAGAAGAAAAAAGAGACCAATCTTTGTTTGGCTAGAGACCATTAAGGCAAGATGTTATAAAATTGAAAAAAAAAAAAATGGTTCGCAACTTAAAAAGAGACATCAACTTGAGAGCAGAGATTGATTCCCAGAATAATTAGGAAAGTGGAAGACAATCGATCGCTGACGAGGCAGAGAAACAAGCAAAGCCTTATCAGAAACCTTAGATCCTTAAGTGTTTAAAATAAAAAAAAGATGCATCAAATACCTTGGTTTTCTCATTGACTAAAAT
Source organism: Pavona decussata (assembly GCF_977016875.1). Lineage (NCBI taxonomy): Eukaryota > Metazoa > Cnidaria > Anthozoa > Scleractinia > Agariciidae > Pavona > Pavona decussata. Next base: position 248,120 of record NW_028145756.1, read on the forward strand.
TTATCATCGTCAGGTCAAATACAATGCAAAAAAAAAAAAAAAGAAAAAAAAAGAGAAGTGTTGGGATATGTTTATGGAATAATTGTTAAGGTCACACCTATCCAACAAACACGTTCTAAAACCATCGGGGATATTCTAAAATACATTTTCTGGAACAAATGAAGGAATTTGTTATTATCTCTTCCATAAAAAATACTGATTTGTGGCAATAATTAGGGTTTTTTATCATTTTTTTTTTTGCCATATTGTCAGAAACTATGGTAAGAAAACACCTTTTCGTATGTATTATAGCAAACTATTACAAAATTTCAACATTTCAAAAATAAGTGTTTTTTGATCTTTTCTTACCAGAAATCGATGTTTTTGATGTATCATGGTAATCATTTTAAAAAAAGTGCAAATTTGTGCCGACGAGGAAGTGGCATGAATTGAACTGAAGTTGTTGTTTTCTGCCATAGACAGTGAAAACATGGCAAAAAAATCGCAATGTCTCGCTATTATTGTCCAAAAACTCCAACAAAATATTAAGATGTAGGTTTTCTACTACAAAAAACACAATTTAAGGTGATATATTTGCCAAGTTTTTAAAAAAATGGCAAAATACATATAAAAAGTGTTAGATGTTGAAAGGTACATAAAAATTTCCGTGTACCTTTAGCAAACGATGTCGAAAGGTACATGGAAATTTCCGTGTACCTTTAGCAAAAGATGGTGAAAGTTACATGGAAATTTCCGTGTACCTTGTAGCAAAAGATGTTGAAAGGTACATGGAAATTTCCGTGTACCTTGTAACAAAAGATGTCGAAAGGTACATGGAAATTTCCGTGTACCCGTTTAGCAAAAGATGTCGAAAGGTACATGGAAATTTCCGTGTACCTTTAGCAAAAGATGTCGAAAGGTGCATGGAAATTTCCGTGTACCTTGTAGCAAAAGGTGTCGAAAGGTACATGGAAATTTTCGTGTACCTTGTAGCAAAAGATGTTGAAAGGTACATGGAAATTTCCGTGTACCTTGTAGCAAAAGATTTCGAAAGGTACATGGAAATTTTCGTGTACCTTGTAGCAAAAGATGTTGAAAGGTACATGGAAATTTCCGTGTACCTTGTAGCAAAAGATTTCGAAAGGTACATGGAAATTTTCGTGTACCTTGTAGCAAAAGATGTTGAAAGGTACATGGAAATTTCCGTGTACCTTGTAGCAAACGATTTCGAAAGGTACACGGAAATTTCCGTGTACCTTGTAGCAAAAGATTTCGAAAGGTACATGGAAATTTCCGGGTACCTTGTAGCAAAAGATTTCGAAAGGTACATGGAAATTTCCGTGTACCTTGTAGCAAAAGATGTTGAAAGGTACATGGAAATTTCCGTGTACCTTCAGCAAATAATTTCGAAAGGTACATGGAAATTTCCATGTACCTTAAGCAAAAAATGACAAGAAAGGTACATAGAAATTTCTATTTACCCTTGAGTAAAAGATATTGAAAGGTACATGGAAATGTTTGTGTACCTTTAGCAAAAGATGGGGTATGGACGTTTTACCGCAGGTCTCGGGTATGGATATTATACCTTAATAAGGCCTCTGGTATAACCATGATCAGTACTTCAGAACGGGTATGTAATACCGCGAGTCTTAGCCAGTATACACTGAGTATAAATGCTTATGTACCACTATCCAGTACATAACGATTTATCCACTCTTTGAATAACGAAGGCCAGATCTGGATATAGCATGTGGCCTAAATCAATGGTAAAGCATCGTCACTAATTTCTGCTACAAGTTTTTACAGCCCGCTTCGGTTTTAATCTTGACAGATTCAGCAGTTTAATTCCGTACTAACTCATAGCCGCGTGAACAACACTTTTTCTAATGAGAGGTGTAATGTCCGCGACTGCCCGTACCCAATGAAAGGAAGTGTAAACTGCACCTGAAAATAATATTAATATGACATTAATATGGTCCGCTTAAATAAAATGCTGTATTCTACCGAACCGGTTGACTAAAAGCGACTTGGTTGAAAAAATCCCAAACATTTAGCAAAAAAATTCTTCTTTTTTAGATAACAAACAAACAACTATTCGTTACATTTTCAAGCTTTTTTTTTTTTATTACTTCTCGGCATTTTGCAAACACATAAGGTTTTCTTTTTGAATGCTAAGGTAATCTGAAGTTTTTTTTTTTTTTTATGGGAAGGTAATTCCCGCACCAACCGCACGTTTCCTGTAGATTGCAAACCGACCCGTTTTTTAAACCGCAAGGAAAAAAATTAGTGCCCGATAATATTTCGTGTTGTGTTCGAGCAGATAAACACGTACGTAATAACATTTAAAGTAATGGGAAAATATGGCAATATTACAAGTCTCTTCTACACCATTGCACATAAAGGTTACCGGCCTTTAGAGTTTCTCACGCCCAAGGGATGTAGCACGTCCGGTTTAAACTGTAGATACCTAAACCCCCATATCAAATTAAAGCTTATAGAGCTGGCTATAGAAACTATACCGAGAATTTTGTAATAAAATGAATTGTCTAATTTTTCACGACCTCTAAATGCGAGCGTCCGAATCACCTTTCGAAAGCTACACGTCAAAGCGAATTTTGTTTTTCGCTAATTTAATTTGCTCCTCAGTTTCCGGGCCCAAAGCAAACGTGTCTGCGTGTGAAAAGTTACAGAACATTTACGAAATAAGATTAAAAAAATGTGGAGTGGTTGAACAAAAATCGCTCTCGGAGAAAAAAATATTTCGAACTAAACAATTTGCAGAAACGTTTTTGTTGTTTATATGTTAAACTAGCTAGTGTCCATAATTGAAGTTAAACGAACAAATTCCCTTTTGAGTTTTAGCTCTTTCAAGTGTCCCCTTCAAGTGAAAACATTGATTCGAGATAACAGCGCTAAAAACTCAACAATTCATTTTATTTTAATTTTTTGGTATAGTTTGATAGCCAGCTCTATAAGCTTTAGTTGATACAGGGGATTATCATAAGTACGTAAATTATGATCATCCGGGTGAGTGTAGTCCTGAGAAGGACTGTTTGTGGTGACTTTGACTGACGTTTAGACAACCTGAGCGGAAGTCATCTTCAGCGGACTCTGAAGATGACTTCCGCTCAGGTTGTCGAAACGTCAGTCAAAGTCACCACAAACAGTCCTTCTCAGGACTACACTCACCCGGATGATCATAATTTACGTACTTATGACATGTCTCCTGGGTTCAAACCATTTACAACAGGGGATTATGTTACTATAGCTAGTTTAAATCGGACACACTACATCAGTAGTTAGATATTTACCGCTTTCGGAACACTTTTGAAAATTTCACTGAATTCATACCTGATTCAACAATGAACTCAAAAAACATAAATTTAGGTTTTTTAAAAAACCTAAATTTTTCTCCATTCTGTTTTAGCCACTTTATAAAATCTGAAATAAACTTTTTGAGTAAACTTTACTTCAAATGTTTGTAATTTATTCACGCAACTTCACTGAAAAATTTCACAAATGACTATGTGTTTCACTGAAAAATTTCACAATTGTGAAGCAAAATTGTGACGATTGTGATTGGCTGAAAAAATCATACGACTGTCATATGACTTGTAAACAATAGAAATTTGATGACTCATTTCATAGGGAAAGTCCCTTATGTATGACATCATCAAGTTCACGATGACACAACCCAAAGGGGACTGGGCACTAGTTTGTTAATACACGTGTCGGCCATTTTGTCGCCATTTTGTGAAGAGTGTTTGATGTTTTGGGATATACTGGTCATTTATTTCTCCACTTTCATCGTTCTGATGTTTGTAGACGCTTTTTGAGGTAAGAATATCATTTATCTTGCACACAACAATAGATTTTTTTATTGGATCGACTCGCCATCGAATATTCGTGAGGCCGTGAAATGAGCTTATTTTTACACATCGACTAAATCCTTGATTGGGATCCAAGAATTAAAGGCATCATTGTATCCTTTCCACTTTACCAAAGCTTGTTTCTTCTTGTAATCTCTCCTGATAACTTTATCGATTCTGAATATCTCCTGTTTGGCTTTCAATAATTCTGGTTCATAAAAACTCCCTTTAATCTCTTCATTATTGAGATCTTTCAGTTTATAAGTGATTGGATTCGTGTATTGTATTTTATCGATAATGAAGACCTCTTCTGACCAGTTTTCTGTATAACCTCGATCAAACAGCTTTCTTTTATACTTTGATAGTCTAACCTTTTCACCAACTTTAAATTTTGCTTGGGATGACGATTGTGTTAAATTGCCAAATAGATTGAAGTAAACAGTCCCTTTATTCTTTTTCTTAGATGCTTCTGTCGGTGTCATTTTTATTGAACTGTGTTTAGTGTTATTATACTGCTTCAATATTTTAGGCAAAATATCCAGATACATTGTATTGCCTTGAGCAGTGAATCGTTTCCACATTTTATTTTTAATCGTTCGATTCCAGCGCTCAACAACTGATGACTTCTCTTCATTTTCAGTCGAATACAGTGTAATGTTATGTTTATTGAGCAAGTCTTTGAAATGTTTGTTGTAGAACTCTGAGCCTTTATCAGTCCACAGATACTTTGGTTTTCGACCCTCTTTGAATATGCTTTGAAATGCTTTAGTTATAGTCTCACCTTTTTTATCTTTTAATGGAACAATCCAACCGTATTTACTGAAAACATCTATAGTCGTGAGAAGATACCTATTACCTTTATTCCATTTACTGAATTGTTGCATTTCAACAAGATCAGCAGCCCATATTTCATCAATATTATTTACAATAACACGCCGCCGAGTAAAGTTACGTCTTATGGGTTTATGCAGCTCATTAGCTAATTCTTCTTGCCAGTTTTCCTCTTTACCCGACGGCTTTTGACGTTTTTTGGAACCCCAAGTCCCAATTTTGATTTTGTATTGATTGCATTTCTTGCCAACCAATGTCCCCATTGTCGTTCGGAATATGGAACAGCATCCAATGACTTTACCATCTTTTTGTCAGCTTTTAATTTACATTTTTTGTCATCTTTGCAGACTGAATAATCAACATCATGTTGCATGGCTATTGCATCTGTTTTGCCTGTTGGTTTATCGTATATTTCCAATATTTGCCCTGTTTTGGGGTTATATTTGACTTGATTCTCCAAATCATTGTATGGACCAGTGTATTTATGACCAGGTAATACCCACCCAGCTTTGGGTTTTGGGAGCTTACCAATCATTTTGTGTATATCAATTGAACCACCGCTTTTGGGTCGTCCTTTGATTCCCTTTTCATACTCATCCCAATTTGGTGGGTGCCAACCAATTGAATCATAGCTTGAACAACTTGGTGTGTTATGATATTTGCTTCCAATTTTTACCATGCTTTCACAAGGATAATCTTTGTATTTTTCTAATGTCTTTTTCCCAGCCTTGCCAGACCAAAATTGACTCGATAATATGCCAGTGTCTGTACTGAAAGCACTTTTGGCAATGTCTCCGGATTTGTATCTATCAAAGACTTCCTTTGTTGATGGAATTAATGTTCCAACAACATCCATCGACTTCGATGCAACCTTACCTGGTGTGCCAAATTGTTCTAAAATTGTATCTAAATTACCACCATCAAGTTCTTTTCGGTCAGTTTTGTACCTTCTTTTTGGTCTTACTTTGGTTGATAATTTATCAAACATCTCTGATCCAGTCTTTTGAACAAAAGGTGTTGCTTTAGAGATAGCATAATCAATAGCTTTCTTCTGCAATTTAGGGTTTCTAAGTGCTTCAGACCCATAATATCGACCCATTTCAACTGCTTCCTTTCCCAACCATGGTAATGCATGTTGAATTAACATATCAGCACCAGTTGATGCTAAAGTATCCATTATGCCCCCCCCCCCCCCCCTTCGGAGGGGCTATTTAGTTTCCCTGTTTTTTAACAAATTTTGTTTTAGTTATACCACATTCAGCACATGTACAGAAGAACATGAGCCGACCATTTTTGGCTTGCTTGTAACCTGCAGGCTCAATACATTCAGTTTCTTTCTTTTGTTTAACACAATATGATTTGACCATTTTATATCACTATATTAGATTAATTATCATCAGAGTCAGACTCATAATCCTCTGACTCAGAATCTGTTACCAATGTACACCATAAACATAATTTTCCTGAAAACTCTGTGTATTCATCACACTCTTCACAATATCTTATATCAACCATTATACAAATTAATTAAATAATTTTTTAAAATATTGGATTATAAAATTATGATTGACACTTTGATTGTACATGTCAAAATGTGCATTGTGGATTGTTTTCAATATACTTGTACCCTTTTGTCTCTCAAATAAATAATACAAACACCAATAGCCACACAATACTGAATCTCTTTCCTGGATTTCATCACCTGAATACATTAATCGTTTGCCACTTGTTGACATAAATTGCATAATTTCTTTTGGCATAATTAACCCAAAACTATCAAAATATTCTACATATTTGACTCCGTTTCGATACGCAACCCAATGTGTACCTGGTCCAATCTGTGAATCCAGGTTAATGATACCAACTTCATCTTTTTTCATCTTTTGTGGTAGATTATCTCTGCTGTAAATGCCTCTGAAGTGTTTTATTTTGAGTTTTTTGACCCAATCAATGAGTTCAAAGTTACTGAGTGGTTTATTTATGAATTTCACAGAATGTCTCCGATTAATGGAATCCCCTTGAATGGACTGTTTTTGCCTAACAACAGACCTTTTCCTTTTTTGGTTTTTTCTTTCCCTTTACCATACTGATCCCATGTACCGAAAAATGGAGGCGGCCTATAATTAACTGGTAGGACCAAACCACCATCTTTTTTGGTTGTGTTTGGAACAAAAACTGGGACCGATCTTCTGGATCTACTTCTATCCACCTGCAAGCCTTTACCCATTAATGCATTCAAAACCATTGGATTGCCAATTGAAGCCATTAAAGTACCCAAAAAACCTCCTGATTGTGTCTTAGTTGGTTTAATTACAATCTGTCCACCAGTATGTATTGCATTGACAATTTGCTTCTTTTGTGCTTCAGTGAGCCAATCTTTGTATTTTATTAATTGATCAATTTTATTTTGAGGAATGAGGAAACCACCAACTTGTCCTCTACCAAATATTTTATTGACTCCAACATTTGCAAGTCCAGAAAGTGCTCCAGTAGCTAATGGTCCAACTGCTTTTGCTGCCATTGGTAGTAATTTTGTACCAATTTTGAATAATGATGACCAAAGACTGCCTCCTTGTTGTACAGCTTTTCGTATCTGTGTTTTGCTTATTTTAATATCTGCTCCAGTTTTGTTTTGCATTGCCTTTTTCAACCTATTTATTTGTGTTTTGGTTAACATCAGCTGATCCGGTCCAGTTAATTCAGAATATAATAATCTTATTGTTATTGCTGAATTGTTTTTTAATGCTTTTGCTAGTTTATCTTTTTGCCCAATTGATAGTGTTACTCCGTGTGAATGATAAGTTGTCATATCTTTTATATAACTAACGTTACATTAAAAATTTATTCCATTTATCGAAACAATATTTTACCATCTTTTTGAATCAACTCAGCATCTTGTTCATATAATGTCAATGCATAAACTGAATATGCAGTTGCAGTTGTGCCAGATAATTCATAGTGGAATGTCAGCTTTGTGGTACCATCTTTGATATCCATTTTTTGTTTTGTTAAATCGAAATACAAGAATGGGAATAGTGTTTTGAAATTGTTGACATTCAATAAAGTCCCCTGACTGTATTCATTATTTGCATGCACATATTTGAGGACATCTCTGTAAACTCGAGTCAAATCAGCCTCTGGAGTGTAATGTACATCAGGATATTCATTGCCATTAGCCACAGATAAATGACAATTTAGCAATGTTCTGGGATCTGTTGATACACTAAATGTATTATACAAAAATGGATTTACTGTTTGTGCAGCAAGATTTGCATCATTGATAATGAAAACAAACACATGTCTTGGCTTTGAAATCCCACTTGTTATCTGAAAATGGCCACTTCTTTGTGTTGATGAATTGCTTCTTTCCACATTTTCACGCAAATAAACCCATTTATGTGGCTTAAAAAACTGACTCATATACAGTGATTGCCCCTCTGAATTGAAAGTTATTCTTGGTACAATCAACTCCATTCTGGTAATAATTACACGACAATCAGCCCCAGCTTGCCATATTAGAATAGTATCAGATTCAATCTGCAAATTTAATTCCAATCTTGTTGATGGTAATAACTCATCCATCAATGCTTCAAAGAATGAGTATCGATTCAATGGTATTTCTGTATTGACAACCACTGATAGACCCAAAAGTGCTTTTCTTGCAGCAAATCCTTTATTGTAGTTATCTTCAGCCGATCGTTCTTCAGCGTGTCGGTTTGTATCCAGATAGAAAAACTCATTTGTTACTGTCGATTGAGCATATCCTGGACTATATTCCAATAGATTCTTGATATTTACACAATGATTTGCATCATTACAATCATATACCATTTTACCATTCAATCGTACATCAAAATCATGTATAAGACTGTGAGAGCCATTTACAATACCATTATGGTCTTCAGCTGCTATATTTGCATTCTGCATTGTTTGGACTTTAAAACCAACTGATATTCTTGCATTATACCAATCAAATGGAGTTACCTCTCCTGTGTTGTCAACAACAAAACGATAACCATCTTTCTTTTGTGACCTATTATTCCCTGGAGTACCAGTATTCAAGGGTGTCTCCAATTGGAAGAAGACATCTTCGTATCTCTCAATGTATTTTGGATTTCTGAATGATTTCATTTATACAGATATGTTACATTATTTTCATTTTCTCCTTCTTTTGAGTTTTCCACCGGATATCATCCTATTGACTCTCTCAGCTATTTGAAAATCAGTCAGTGGCTGCTCCATTTTTGGTTGGCTCATTGTCACTGATTTTGTTTTGGAAGGTTGTTTTTTGCTCAATAATTGAATTATTTTATCACCTGCTTTATTACCAGCAAACTCACCAGTTTTGGTGACTGCTTTTTCAGCTGCAGTTTTGGCTCCTTTCTTAGCTAATTCTTTTGCTGTTTTCCCGAAAAGTTTTGATCCAACTGATCTGAAAACATCCATAATTCCTTCACCATGAATATGTTTCATCGCATAACGACCCAATTCTGGGTCAAAACGTGGCTTAAATTCACTTTGTCGTGCCATATATTGATATATTATATTAAACTAGACCTGAGAATCAAGCTCATGAACCAGTCAATGCCATTCAAGTCAATTGGCCGACCCAAAGCGTCAGTCACTGTTATCCCCATTTCTGAAATAATTGACTTGGAAACTGGGCTGAATAATGCTCTTTTTGGCTCAAAAGTAAATGGATAACTCCTTGTTAAATTGTCAGTGGGTATCATTATCAGTGTATTTGTGAATCGTCCATCACTGAGGCTATCAGTTATTGTATCACAATTAATGTTCAAAACGTCAATATCATTGGTAATATTTGGCAATTTTGTCCCATGATCAGTTTGGTTAATTAACTTTGGTTCAAATCCAATAAGCGCTCCAAAATCAGAGTTTCTAATATCAAGCTTCCATTGGTTGTCCAGCTCAATGACAACTCTATATGATGAAAGCACAAAATATAGATTGATGCCCTTGCTGGAAGATGGTTTATCTCCATTTTGAATTATTGATTGAGTGATATAATCATCAAGGTCATCATATGAATACATTCCATCAACAAATGTGATTGTTTTCCATTTTGTACCATTATCTGGGCTGTATTTTATTGTATTATTGTTGTATCCTGCATTGACATTATGCCACGAGTATGTCATTGAAACTCGATCAACAGCTAGCTCATGTCTCATTGTTGTGTCAAGCTTCATTGGTGGATCAAATTTGATAATAAAGTCTTCAGGCCGACTTCGACCTATTTTTTGTCGGTTAACAGATGAAATATGTATCGCCCTTTCTTGCATATATTATTTGATTATATATTGTTGCAATAAATCAATGAGTTGTTTGTTGTTTATCAAGCCAAGTTGATTCAATTTATGGGCTATTTGTGAAAATTCCTCTTTGACTCCATTATTGCCAGCCAAAATGGATCCACCAAGCAATTCCATTCTGTCAATCAAATCATTAGCATCATTGAAATAAACAACACCAGAGCCCAATTTCTTGAATTTTTTGCTGGATTTATGGATTGGAATCTCACTGAGTTGGTTCAATTCATCGAATACCATTTTGGCAATATCGCTGTATTTCTTCTTTGAATTAAATCTCTTGGTCAATAAATCGATTGTATCGAAATCAACCTTTTTGTCCATAACTTTGCGTTTATCTTTTGTTGCCACAAGTCTGAGTTGTCCCATTAATTTTGGAATATCAATCATCAGTCCACCATATTTCCCAGAAGATGATATTTTGTATGCATTTCTCTTTGGTTGAGTATAACCAGAACCTTTTTTGATGGTTTTCATTCCTTCTGGGATTATTTTAATGCGCCCTCTGTATTTTTGCAATAATTTTATATCTTCATCTATTTTATCAATTTTGTCTTTATTCTTGGTCTTTCCTTGCCCCTTGGATAAAGGACCCTTCTTTATTCCAAGTTTTTTCAACATTTTGCCAATATTAGCATCGTAATCCTTGATGTCAATATCTCCTTGCATAGAAGCTTGGAGAACAGAACTCGGAGGTGCAAGATCGTATTGCATCAATTTTTGTATCTCATCAATATCAAAACCAGCATCCAAATTTGACATTGCTTGTTGATAGCCAATTGGTAGCTTTGCTTCTGGTAATTGTGGTTGTGGTTTTGTTTCAGGTTGATAAGTTAACATAGCAATGTCTTCCAAACCTGAAGTCAACGCTTTTTGGTTTTTCTCCAATTGTTCAATCAGTTTGTCTTGTTTTTCATCAATTGTTTGTTTTGTTTCCTCTTGAGCTTTAATAATTGGTTTGAAAGTTTCTGATAAACCTTGTTGTAAATCTTGTTTATCATGCTTGTACTCCTTCAATGTATCTCTAACTTGTTTGGTTATTGTTCGAGCCTTAATCTTGGCTTCAGATAATTGTTTTAATCTCTGTAAATCCATTATATTATTAACTTATATTAACTTTTTTAACTTATATAATGTATTGATATACATGGAAATCCCAAACTATGACAGACATGATAAAAACACTAATTTCAAAAGATTGTATGGTTACATGCCAAGTGACACGTTTCGGATGTTAATATGTGGTAATTCAGGATCTGGAAAGACAAATTTATTGTACCATATGCTGATGAAACCACTTTTGTATTATGATAGAATACATTTATATGCCAAAAATTTGGAGCAACAAAAATACAAGGATATGCTACAAACATTGACTGATATATCAAATAGTGTCGGGTATAATGTCCTTGTTTGTAGCAATGATGATATAATTCCAGTAGAGGAATTGAAGGATGAAGATGCCCAGAAGATAGTCATATTTGATTACTTTATTTGTGAAAAAAACCAGAAGCCATTGATTGATTATTTCATTCGTGGCAGACACAAAAACTGCTCTGTTATTTATCTGAGCCAATCGTTCTACAAAACACCAAAAGATATTCGACTCAATTGCTCTCATTTCTGTGTCTATGACTTTCCTAGCAGCAATGAAAGAGGTCTGATATCCCGTGAGTTGGGTGTCGAAAAGGATAAATACATCAAAGCAACCAAAGAGCCATTTTCATTTCTATATGTTGATAAGCCCATGAAGAGAATTAACAGGAATTTTTATGGAACAATATAACCAAATGATATAAATGGGAATATTCAACGAACATAGTTCATCGTCTTCTTTCACAACAGTTCCTCTTCAAGGAGCCGCTGGGCCTCAAGGAATAGGGTTTAAATTGACCCAAAATGGCAATTATGATATACAAAACAAAAAACTTGTTAATGTTAAACAAGGAGCTGATCCTAATGATGTTGTCACAAAGAGCCAAATACAATTGCTGGATAATGCTCCTGGTGATGTGCGAGCTAATAAAGCAGTAATTTACAGCAACAGTGGAAGTGTTCATACCAATAGTATTTATCTACAAGACACGCCAGACGGGGCTGGTAGCTCCAATGATGTTCGATTATTGACTGAGCATCAGTCTTATGAAAACATTCATCTTAATATACCAGATTTGAAAAACTTTGATGGCCATGGTGGACGAGCTAAAAGCGAAATAATGGTTACATCAACAGAACAACATATTACTGGACGGAAAACATTTTTTGATATTAGTGTTTTAAAACCTGATAATAACGATCAAGCGGCGAATAAAAAATATGTCGATGATGAGATTAAAAAAATACCATCACCTGATTTATCTACATATTTGAAAAAAGATGGCACTGTTGAAATGACTGGAAATCTGGATATGGGTAATCAACAAATTACTAATCTTGGAGCCAATATACAAAATACATATGATGTCGTTAATTTAGGTTTCTGTGATACTAAATATTTGCAAAAAGTCTCCAATAGTGACCTCGATATGGACAATCATAAAATCAAAGATATGGCTCAACCAACTGATGATAACGATGCTGTTAATAAACAATACGTTGATCATAACTTTCTCAACAGGTTAACACCCAATGCTCTTGGTGGTGAATTAGATATGAGAGGTCATAAAATAATCGTTCTTGGAAATCCTTCCAATCCCAATGATGCTTCCACTAAAGCATATGTTGATACAGAAATAGCTAAAATACCATCTGTTGGAAGTGATTTGAGTGTATATTTGAAAAAAGATGGAAGTGTTGCAATGACTGGAAACCTTGATATGAATAATAAACAAATCTAAGATATGGCTCAACCAACTGATGATAATGATGCTACTACCAAAAAATATTTTGATGACAAATTGGAGCAAAGTCATCTTGTCAGCAGCCATAAAACAAATGAATTCAAATATCTTACAGATACCGATGAAAGCAGTTCAGAATATAATATCACAGTGAATGGAATAGCTGCTTTCAATCAATCCCCACATCAGAATAAAAAAGCTTATGATATCACATTGATTAAAGACAGTGGAAGTAATGATTACAGATCAAGGATAGGTTTCAATATTTATACTCTTGCTATTGGAACATACACAATTGTGTTTGAATTCTACCCACCAGAAATGACTAATATTCAATTATCATGTACAGCTTCTGAAGCATACATCCACAAAGCTGTACAGCGTGATTTCACTGCTTATAGCAAGCTATTGGTTCAATTCAATAACAACAGCAAACAAACTCCAAATTACATCTATTTGACGATGCATGGAACAGCTACAGCGACTCCAGTACAATGTCATCTGGTTGTTTACGGTGTCAAAGATTGGTCAGATAGCGTTTATCCAGGAGTGTATGATGGCTTGGACAATGTCATGTTTGAATATAAAAATGGAGATATGCAGATGCAAGTCAATTTGGATATGAATAATAAGATTATTTCTGGTTTAATAAATCCGATATTTGATTCTGAAGCAATGAATTTGGGTTATTTTACCAACTTATTCAAAACGAAATACACTGGAACTATTGCCAGTGGTGTTTTTCACAATTTCAGTATTCCTGTCTCAGGAAATATTTATTTCAATTTGTATTCAGTTGTTTTGGTAAGCAATATTCAAGTTTCAAATGCACAAATATTGATTAGGGGGAAACTGCAAGGACAAACATCAAACACTGACACATATGACAGAATAGGAAACATAATCAATGGAAGTAATACGTTTAATATGCCCAAATCAAGGAAATTTATCAGTATTGATTCTATGTCAATATTGGATAATATTGGAGCAGGAACTGCTGTTAATGGAACTTTTGAATTGAAAGTATTATACTCTGATTTTTTTGAAAGATATCACAATAAAAGTTGGTTGTCAAATATTGAAACTTCAAGTGTTGTTAACGGCAACATAAAAAATGGAGTTTTTGAAAATGTACATGGTTACAATTTTGGAACATTAGGCCCGGTTAAAATAAAAAATATTGTTATTAATACAAAAAATCAATACCAAGTTTCTTTTGTCGCCATTGCTAACAGTAAAACTTTATTTTCCCATTTAATACAATTTAATATGAAAATTGGGAGAAATTTTATAACTACAAATACAACAATCAAACCCATGATAATTCAAATGGGGATTTTTAAAAGACGTTCAGGGTTTACTTCTCCAATTATAAACAGAGAAGTCACAGGAACTTTTGAAATTTATTTATCAACACTATTAATATAATGCCATACGTTGAAGATGAAAATGGAAACCATATTCTTGATGAAAATGGAGATAAAATAGAATACACAGTAACTTATGACAACTTACCAGATGGATTCAAATATAGAGAACCAATACATCTGAATGATGATGGTCATTTGGATACAGAAAACAGACATTTGGTGATAAAAGATGGAGTTAATTCAAATCATGCAATTTCACTCCAACAATTAATAAACAACAATGAGGACATCATCAAACCATATGTTGAAACACAAATACAACAAGCTCTGGCTCAGTTTAAAGCTCAACAAGCTCAGGAAGCTGTAACGTTTCTCAACAATCAAGTTGCAATGAGAATAGGAAGAAAAAGTGGTACAATACCAAAAACAAATTACACATGGATAAAATTATTGAGTAAAGATGACATTAAAGGAATCATTACATTGCAAGAGATTATTGTGACAAACACATATATCAGGAGAAATGACAGATATCATCATTCCAAATCCGATTTGGTGTCATCATCATTTGATCAATTGGAATTCTTCTTTGATGTGTCATTTGAAAACTATCATTGCTACTTCAACAATCATCCATCTGATTGGACAATGAACTATTTTGTTGAATATATTAGGATACAATTACCTGACAATAATGACCACTAGGTCGTGGACTCCGTTACTTTATTTTATAAAAATATTGTAATCAAATTGTATAATGAAAGAATTGTCAGAATTGCAAGAACACATTCGAACATCGATGATAGATTTTCACCGTAAATTGAGTATTCCAATATTGCCCAGACAGGAATGCAAGATAAAAAGTATCGTAATATTTACATATTTGCATGAAAAACATTACAACACAGGTTTACCTGATGAAGTTTACAAAGAGTTAATTCATGATGGAATCGGATTAATTGGACCTGGAGATGGATGGTTAACAGCTATTCTCCATCGATTATTTGGTTGGCAACCATATATCAGGTCTCATGGAATACTACATGATGCTTATGGTCAATTTTACAACAAATATCATCATGACAAAGGATACATGTACACCATTAATGAGAAAAAAACATATCCTTGGATGAAAAAATGCATGTTTTTGGGTCAAATAACTGGTCTCTATTATTGCATCAAAAATAAGATAACCATATAATATATGCAAAACAATTCAAAACAAAAGAAGAAATTAATAATTGATTTCAATCATATTTCAAATCGATTATCAACAGAAGAAATTGATGAATTGAAAGCTTATTACATGTCATATCACAAAAAGATGTGGATGTACAAAAGTGCATACAAAAGATTCAAAAAATGGGAATTCGCTGGTAATATTTCATCCATTGTATTTGCAACTGGTGGTATTGCATCATCGGTTGCAACCAGTGGAGCTTCATTATTGGCAATATCATCGGTGTCTGTCATAATTCAAGCTTATATGAAGCATAAAAAAGTTGAAATCAAACTTTATCAATGCCAATATGCTTTTCAAACTTACGGACATTTATTAAATGAAATAAAAGAAATAATGAGAAATGGACATTTTGATAGAGATGATTTGACAAACAAGCTTACTCAAAATGATGATTTCATTTTGGATAATTCGCCGATTGTCGATAAATGGGAGGACAAATATGATAAAAAATATCAGATATTCACTTATGTATGATTAATAATGTGCATGATTTGGGGGCCAATAATGTCCATAATTTTATCCCCAATAAACATTGTATAATTTCATTGTTTTTTTGGATTTTGTCAACTCAATTTGGGAAGAATCAATTTTCATAAATTGCAATATTCTATGCAAAAGATATTTCAAACTGATTATTCTCTTTCGTTTGCCATTGATTTGTGGCAGTATTTTGTTTATTTCAACGAATATTTTATGAATTTTAAAATTGGTTGAACAACTGATTTCAACTTTGTTTTTCAAAATAATTTTATCTAATGTATGCGACAAATGGTATTTTCTATTATACACTGTTTTGTTGTATATTTTGAACAAATTGGCATGAAAATTGATGTATTCTGTTTTGTAATCTTCACCAACAACCTGTCCACAAGCAACACACGTTATTTGACATTCCATGTTTCTCAAATTTTGTGATTCACAACAATCAGGCATTGATGGTTGTAAATTAACTTTGGATTCATCATGATATCCACAAAATTCACATTCATCTTTGCAATGCAGGCTTTGACACAGAGATGGATCCACCTGCATGGAAACATCTTTTGGTTTTTTCAGAATGGACCTCATTTTTGTATAACTATAGTATATAATATAATTACACAAAAATGTTTTCAAAAATATTGAAACCACAAAAGATAATACAAAGTCTTGAAATTCAATATTTATCAAAAAACAAACCAAATACCACATCACAAAAG
Source organism: Pavona decussata (assembly GCF_977016875.1). NCBI lineage: Eukaryota > Metazoa > Cnidaria > Anthozoa > Scleractinia > Agariciidae > Pavona > Pavona decussata. Next base: position 264,781 of record NW_028145756.1, read on the forward strand.
ATGAGTCAAAATCTTGAAACGAAATATTCACCAAAAACATTGAAATTAAATATCTCATCACAAAAGATGAGTCAAAGTCTCCAAATCAAACATTTATCAAAAAATCAATAAAATCACAATTTTGTCACAAGTTTTTGTTGCAATGTTTTGATCACAAAGTTTGTTTACCAATGTTTGAAAGCCATCCTGGATGGATGTGTATTCCAATGCCCATAAGCATAACTGTAGATTCCATCTGGATGCAAATATCCTTTATCATCAAAACATGACAACGATGTCTTGTTGATTGTGTAACTACCCAATTGATGATTGTTGCTGCGGATTGTTTTCATTTGGTGAAATAATTGTTTCTCATTGAACAACACATCTTTGTAATCAGAATGTTGAATATCATTTTTGATCACATTCTTTTTGATTCCTTTGGCTGTTTTTCCACCATTGTTGTTATCTTTGATGTAAGAATACATCTTGGATCTCAATCCCACAAATTCAGTAATGGGTACACCAGCGGCTTCATCTTTGAATTTTCCAATAACTTTCTTGTTTGTTGCATCAAAATATTGATGATTTGATGGATAATCCGAGTTATCAAACATTTCTTTTTTATTCCAAAAATCGGCATACACATCTTCTGCTTCAATTTCATATGTCAAACTGTCTGTATCCGTAAACAGTAACTTAGCTTTTAAACCATACTTCTTTTCAATGAAATTGTAATGGAAATCGTACATCAATGTTTTGCTCAAATCAAGGATACACATACCAACATAGGCTGGTCTGTTGAGTGTCAACGATTCCTTTATTTTATGGACTGCAACCAAGTTTTCATTAAAGATTTTGCTATTGATGAATGTTGGTTTGGAAGTCATTTTCAATAATTGTTTCTCATTGGTAACCAATTTGATGTCTTCTCGTTTTCTGATATTCTCCATGGTTTTACCAAAGACACTATTGTTCATCAGTTTGAAGAAATCTTTCTCAAAAGCATTCTTTGCATTAGTTCTTTGTCGTGTATTGAAATCAATGTATGTCTTCAACCAGGGTGATTGGTCAAATGATAGAACACGATATATTTTCTTCAATTTCAAACCCAATTCACGATATAATTGCAGATTACGATAATGCAATACATATTTTGATTTGTTTCCCAATGTTGGAATCAACTTATTGACTTGTCCACTTTTGATTCCAAATTTTTCTGCAATTCTTTGACAATAATCTGACAGCATATCTTGTGTCACTTTGATTTGTTCAGCGTCACATGGATAATCATTATGCAGGTCATGTAATTCATGAGGATATTCCAAATCAACTTCCAATAAATATCCAGTCTTATTATCTTTGGGAATCGTTTTCCAATTAATGTTTTTTATTTGCTGTTTATTCAACCATTTGAAATTCCCAGTTGGAAGATGTTGTGACATAGCCCATCCATATAGATTGTTGGCATCCAAATACATGATATGTTTACTGGATTCATTTGGATTCCAATTTTGCATGTATTTGTTGTTAGCTTTGCCGTATCTATTGGCTATGTAACTGATTCCTCCACGCATGCCCTTTTCAACAAATTGATACATATCAATATCCGTGATTAATTCAAGTTTGACTTCAGTCATTTTCAACATTGCATCCCAACTCAATCCTGGAGATGTGAAATAATGACAAGGGTCCAATCTAGAGTATTCCAAACATGTTTTCCTGAAATTTTCAAATACATCAGCCAGCAATAATACATCAGATTTGAGATATAAATCATGGTATTCGCCCATATTTTTCAAATTAAAAGTATTCCAAACATTTTGTGCATGACTGTATTCTCCATCAGTAATATGTGTATTATTCATTTGACTGTAAAATTCATCTTTGGTTGGTAATTGAGTATCATTGAATTTATCAAAATTACTCATATAATCATGCGGATAAACTCCTTTTTGTTTCATTAATTGCAGTTTTTCACCTTTGAAGACTTCATTGGTATATTTGTATGCATCTTCTGGTAGATTCTTTACAAGATTAGCCAATGATTGATTCATAAACTGAAGACTGTCGATAAATACTAAATTATAACCCAACATGAAGGCCATGTATTTCTCCATGTTATTTGGGATTACATTAATTTTGTGTTGTCTGGTTTCACCTTTTCTATCCACATAAGTATTGGTCTCAATAATTTTACCAATTTCTTGCATTATAAAATGACTATCATATCCTTTCAAATTATGAAATATTACAGGGATTTTGTCAGTTATTGTAAAATCCCTGTTACATTGATTATGGGCTGAGCCACGGAATTCACCAGTAATATGACAATGATCTCTGACACGTTTCCCCCTTCCGGAGGAATTACCCGACCCAGGAGTTTTCTTGTATTTTTTACCACAAATATGACAAGATGTTGCTTTTTGGAATTTGTCTTCATCTTCTGGAGACATAACTAATGGTTTATTGAATTTGTATTTAATAGTTTGTCTGCAGTATTTGACTTCATCAAGCATTGCCTCCATGAATTTGTAAACAGCTTTTTCTCCACGATAATATTTTATTGGTTTGGAATATTTGTCATCATAGCAGCAAACAACTTTGTAACCATAACCACAATCAGTGTGTTTTTGATAAGCTTCAGTAAAAGATTGTTGGTTAGATTGATTACAACCATGAATTGGTTCAGTGATTGCTTCAAAATCAGCATAAATCACGAATGGCGCTTGCATTTGTTTATTATAATTTGTAAATTTTATTTTTGAGCCAACTTCAGGCATTTTGATTGATTGTTCACCATCGATTTCAATACATACTTCCTTGTGTTTCAACAATATTTCTTCCTTGGAGAAACATTGAAGGCAATGCATACAGAAATGTTTCTTATGTTGGGTTTTATTTTTACTAAACATGAATCGGTTAAAATCTTTGATAAGACAGTAATGTTTGTTTTCATCTTCTGAGATCAGTAGCAAATTCAATACATCATCAAACTTTTCTTTGGAAACATAAATTGGATAAGGCTGCTTTTTTTCATAACCAAATACATTGATGTTAATACTGTTTTGGGTTTCAATTTTGTTGTATTGTTTGATGGAAACTGGGAATTCAATTCCTTGGTAATTCAATTTTTCGACAAATGATTTGTCAGTTTTTTTGATTCTTTGTGGATTGTCATTTCGTGGATTCAAATGTCTGATGTGACACCAACGAAAGCATTCATTGTCTTTATTCTTGAGATTGATTAATCCATGTTTGTTATGTTGTAGCTCAGTTGGAAGTTTAATGTAAGAACTTCCAGTTAGAGGCTCATATTTGATAATATTGATGTAATGTCCATTGATTGATTTAATTATCCAAGCTGAACCTTCACTAATCCATTTGTGAATATCATTCATAATTTGTTCAACATTAACATCCAAAGATTCTTGAAAATCATTGGCATTAGTTATTGTTTTTGGTTTACTATTAAAATATCCAATTCTGGAAACAGTTTGGTTTCCGTTTTGTTGTTCAAAATAAATTGTCAAAGTTTCAATAAATTTAATTCCTTTCATTTGAGTTAATAATTGTTTCATAAAATGAGCAACAGCTAATCTGGTTCAACTCATTTGAATCAAAGGATCTGTTTCATTTTTAATTCCAACTTCATAAGATTTTGTATATCCCTTGAATGCTCTTGCAACTTCTGTGATTTGGGTTCTTTGTGTTGGAACTGGAGCCATTTTCTTCATCCTTGGTGCTGCTTTGGGTATTAATTGATTATCAAATGATACTTTTTTCACTCTGGGTGCAGCTTTGGGTTTATCAGCAAATTGAATCGGAGGTGGAATTATGTTGTTTCTCGGCAAAGGTTGAGGTCCATCTCTAAATTGCATTGGCGGCTTGATGGTTGTATTCTCATAATCTTTTACCATTTGTTTGACAGATTTTCGTGGAAAAGAAATTGGAGTAACTTTCTTGGTTCTCGGCATTGGAACCGGTTTTGGTTTAGCGAGTAAAAGTGTTATTAATTGATCTTTGGTCAATTTGGATAGATTAGATTTATTCATGTTATAATAATACAACATATTATTTTTATTCGTTGCGTTCAAAGTTTGTGGTAGATTAGCTAATGAAGATTGACTACCAGCAACCTTCATACCAGATATCAGTTGTACATCTGGCGAGTACGTTTTCTTGTTCATTTTTTGTGGCAACATGGCCTCAAATTCCATTTTTATTCATGAAATCTAAGGTCAAATTACTGTCACAATATTTTATTAATTATTTACCAAAATTCCATTCCTGGTGAATGTTCTTGCAATTGTTTCTTGTACGGATAATCACCCTTATTTATTTTATTCATCATTGCATTAAATTTTTTATCAATTTTTTGTTTCTCATCTTCTGTAAACTCATCATCTGATTCCTCCAATTCAATGTCCATTTTGATTGATTTAATTGGTTTTTCAGTTTTAATTTCAATCTTTGTTTTGTATTTCTTGGCTGCAAAAGCATGTTTAACATTTTCTGACCGAGTCATTAATTCAAGGTTATTAATGCAATTATTTTGTTTATTTGAATCTATATGATTGATTTCCATTTTATCAGGAATATCACCTTTGATACATTCATATACCAGTCGATGAACTCTAAAATTTTTATTTGGTAATCCAAATTGACTCAATATTGTATACATGTAACCATTTGGATTCAAATTACCAATTGAACATCTGTTGGTTTTTTTATTATATATTTGTCCATGTTTATTGGCCCCAAAGTTGGTATAAATTGGATGATAATAAATTTTTTCACATTTAATTGTAACATTTTGTGGTTTGGATTTTGTTTTCCCACGACTTTCTTTACCAGCATAAATCATGTTTTGTTGCCGGGTAACAAGCTGAAGATTATCGATTGAGTTATCTTGTTTGTCACAATTAATGTGATGTATTTCATATTCATCTGAAATTAGTTGTTGATTAATTGATTCCCAAATAAATCTATGAGCTTGCATTGTTTTTTGTTTTCCATCATTGAAATAAACAGTTGTATCAAAATACCCATCATTTCTCAACCTTCCTTTTCTTGGGATCAATCTCTTGCGATTAATGATGTATCCATCTTCTGAGGCACCATAGTTTGTGTAAATTGGATGAACATAATATGTTTTTTCATGATGAATAATAGTATTTGATGCCAGAATTTGCGTTGATGAATTTTCACTGGCAGGAAAATTCACATATGCGTTTTCTGATTTTTCATTTTTTTTCATTTTTTCTCGTTAATGTATACTATAATTATCTCTCCAAGTAGTTTTGGTTTTCAAATTCATGTCCAAATTACCCTCCAAAAAGACATCAACCATTGTTGAATTCAAAATATAGTCAAACAACCCTTGAATTCATTGATGATTAATCCTTGTAGAGTGGAAAATCTTTGTCATCCATGTCATGACACATACGGTAATACATCTTATTAATTATTTTATTTTCTGTGCGGGTAAATTCGCAATCATTGTCTTCCATTGGTGGAAATTCCATTAATCTATTGATTGTTTGTAATTCATCTTCAGAGTAAGAGCTGTTAAAAAAAGCTTTTCTTGATTGATGCATCTTTTTGATATTTTCGGAAGCTGTCACCAACTCAAGATTTTTGCTTGAATTGTCTTGTCGATTGGAATTAATGTGATTTATTTGCAATCCAGGAGGAATTATTGATTGATTTACAGCTTCATAGACGAATCGATGAGCGGGGCGTGTATTGTTACGTCCCGGAGAAATTATATAATAGCCATTCTCAGACAAATATCCTTTTCTAGGTTCTAATCTTTTTCGATTGATTATATAACCATCAACTGAGGCTCCGTAATTTTCAAATGTTGGATGAATAAAACATGTTTTATCATTATGATCAAATTGGTTGTTCATATAAATTAGATTAGATAAAATTGAATAACCGGTTTTGAAAAAGCAAGGAAAATTTAGGTTGCTGAGGATTTAGTTGCTGTACAAAAATAAATAAGCTCATTTCACGGCCTCACGAATATTCGATGGCGAGTCGATCCAATAAAAAAATCTATTGTTGTGTGCAAGACAAATGATATTCTTACCTCAAAAAGCGTCTACAAACATCAGAACGATGAAAGTGGAGAAATAAATGACCAGTATATCCCAAAACATCAAACACTCTTCACAAAATGGCGACAAAATGGCCGACACGTGTATTAACAAACTAGTGCCCAGTCCCCTTTGGGTTGTGTCATCGTGAACTTGATGATGTCATACATAAGGGACTTTCCCTATGAAATGAGTCATCAAATTTCTATTGTTTGCAAGTCATATGACAGTCGTATGATTTTTTCAGCCAATCACAATCGTCACAATTTTGCTTCACAATTGTGAAATTTTTCAGTGAAACACATAGTCATTTGTGAAATTTTTCAGTGAAGTTGCGTGAATAAATTACAAACATTTGAAGTAAAGTTTACTCAAAAAGTTTATTTCAGATTTTATAAAGTGGCTAAAACAGAATGGAGAAAAATTTAGGTTTTTTAAAAAACCTAAATTTATGTTTTTTGAGTTCATTGTTGAATCAGGTATGAATTCAGTGAAATTTTCAAAAGTGTTCCAAAAGCGGTAAATATCTAACTACTTACATCGCTTTAACGCGAGACACCTCCAAACTTATACTTTTACGTAGAAAATATATCGTATTCACATTTGTATTAACTAGTTAATTGCTTGCGAGACCGAAAGGAATGTTATGATCCATAACGTAATGATACAACATAACTCCGTATTACGAACTCTGTTAAACTTATCCAGAGAAATAATGTAGTTTTCCTACCGTGAAGAAGGTAAAGCGTATCCACCGCAATTCGTGTCGCTATTTATCTCTGAATAAATGTTCCATCTTGCTCGGACATGGTCATCTTGAACCAACCCAGGGTTTTTTCTTTTTCATTTAAGATAGTCCGACAGCTATGTCAGGACAAGTATCTCTAATTCACTCTTAGCTTCATCCACCGTCGTTCAAGAGAGTGGAAATAGATTGGCTTCAGCTTTGAAATATTAAAACTGAAATAACATTTTCGTGCTGTCTGTCCGAGCAGACATTTCCAACGGAAATAGCAGATACCGCATTGTGGTCTCAGTCAATCTAAAATAACAAAGCCCTCTTTTGAAAAGCGTAATCATTACATATATCCGGTTTTTGTTACCGAAACATTCCTGACGAGCCTGTGGTGAACTAAGAAAACGGTTGAGAGGATTGCGCCCGAAAAAACGAGTTGCGCTGGAACAACATACAGTGGCAACTTCCTTTCTTCAAAGAATATAGTCGGCGTAATACTGACATGAATAGATATGCTAACCTGTCTGGCTGGTAAGTGATTCATTGTATTCAAACCCATTTCTTACGGAATTAAAGATTCTAGTTCACAGTAATTTATTTGACCCGGATAATTGCATTTAGCTAAATTTACTCGCACAAAAATTTGTGTGACCCCTTGAGAAACCCACTTGTCTTTCTCAACTCCGCAGACGCCATTGCACTTGAGCGGAGGCGAACATCGAGCCATTTCCGACTTTTCGCTCCTTATGAAGGAGCTCTGCTGAATAGAGAGCATTTCGTCATACTGTCCTCACTCTAAACTTTCATCAAATTTAACGCTATTCGTTTGTTGATTTCTCGATAGGATCAACGATAAAGGCCGCTGTTCCACACGTGCTCTGTGTCCGAACTATAAGATCGTGTAAGGAAGGCCAAAGGAACTGAAGCCAGATGATTAAAAGAGAACACAGACTAGTTGATTAGCACCGATTCAAAGCGGCCTCTAAGGCAACATTACATTTTTTCTATCATACCTTTTCCAGCGCCTGGCCTCAACTACCCGCTATCTCTGACGACCTTTCTCAGTCGAAACCATTGTAGGTATTTATAACCTTGACTAATGGAGCACAGGTCTAATAATTTCGTTCTTTTAATTCGCTTTTATTCTTATACAATACATTAAATGATAATATGTTTAAACTGATAACTGAGCATCACGTATGAGGTAATTTCATCTAATCTTGAACCTTGATTTAGCACGAAAGGAAACAATAAACTTCTTCAGGATGAGATTCCTTTCTTCATATGTCACTGGAGTAAATGCAGTGATTCCATCCAAAAAAGTAACTTGTTCCTGTTTGACAATTACGAAACTTTGTGTTGTTGTTAAAAGTTATGAGGTGGAAGTACATCGAGACATATCGGGGACGAAAATTCGATTCAAGATGCTTATTAACAAAATAAAGTATATTTAACAACAGTACCACTGTTTACTTGAATATATATATATATTTTTATGAAAGGATATTTTATACTTTTCTACCTTTATATTCTGTGGCCGGGAGGCACTTTGGAATTTCCATGTACCTTTGCATTCTAGAACCATTAAGGTGCATGGAAATTTCCGTGTACCTTTGCACTGTAGAACCGTAAAGGTGCATCGGGAAATTTCCGTGTACCTTTGCATTGTAGAACCGTAAAGGTACATGGAAATTTCCGTGTACCCTTGCATTGTAGAACCGTAAAGGTACATGGAAATTTCCTTGTACCTTTGCATTGTAGAACCGTAAAGGTACATGGAAATTTCCGTGTACCTTTGTATTGTAGAATCGTAAAGGTACATGGAAATTTCCGTGTACCTTTGCATTGTAGAACCGTAAAGGTACATGGAAATTTCCGTGTACCTTTGCCTTGTAGAATCGTAAAGGTACATGGAAATTTCCGTGTACCTTTGCATTGTAGAACCGTTAAGGAACATGGAAATTTCCACGTACCTTTGCATTGTAGAACCGTAAAGGTACATGGAAATTTCCGTGTACCTTTGCATTCTAGAATCCTTAAGGTACATGGAAATTTCCGTGTACCTTTGCATTGTAGAACCGTAAAGGTACATGGAAATTTCCATGTACCTTTGCATTCTAGAACCGTAAAGGAACACGGAAATCTCCATGTACTTTTGCATTGTAGAACAGTAAAGGAACACGGAAATTTCGATGTACCTTTGCATTCTAGAATCGTAAAGGTACATGACAATTTCCATGTACCTTTAACTATAAAATCCACCATCAACTGTATAACCTGGAATAGAACGGGCGAAAAGCTAAGCATTTTGAAATAAATTTCCTTCCACTGTATTAAATTGGAAGGAATATGATAAAATGAGATAATATTTACCGGATGAAGTAAAAACATGGCAAAATAATAAACATTTTTGTTAAATATTGCCACCTTTAAAATTCTTTGGAGAGGAAATGGCACGAAAATGACTAAAATAGCTTAATATTACCAAAAAATCGCCGTTTTAGAATATCCCCGATGGTTTTAGAACGTGTTAACAATACTCCAACCTCTTTTTTTTATTTTATAGATAAAAACTTTACGTCTTATGACGTTTTCAAGATTTGATGAGTATTCAAGTCCTTTATTACAAAAAAAGTGGAAAATAATTAACCTGTATCTTCTTCATATCAAAATAACGTTTACCTCGCAAGAAGACCCTTTCTTGACTCCGAAGCACATTCCGAATAATTAGAAGAAAAGTGAGACTAGTCTTTGTATGGTTAAAAACCAATAAGTCAGGATCTTGTAAAATTGAAAAAAAAATGGTTCGCAACTTGAAAAGAAGCATCAACTTGAAAGCAAAGATTGATTCCCAGAATAATTAGGAAAGCGGGACACAATAGATCGCTGACAAGGCAAAGAAACAACCAAAGCCTTATTAGGAACCTTAAATCCTTAAGTGTTTAAAGGTGCATCAAATATCTTGGTTTCCTCATTGACTGAAATTTCTCATCGTCAGGTCGAATACATTGAAAAAAAAAAAAGGAAAAGAGAAGTGTTGGGATATGTTTATGGAATGATTGTTTGGGTCACACTTTTCCAACAATACTCCAACCTCCTTTTTTTATTTTAAAAATGAAAACTTTGCATCTTATGACGTTTTCAAGATTTGATGAGTACTCAAGTCCCTTATTACAAAAAAAGTGGATAATAATTAACCTGTATCTTCTTAATATGAAAATAACGTTTACCTTGCAAGAAGACCCTTTCTTGACTCCGAAGCACATCCGGAATAATAAGAAGAAAAATGAGACTAATCTTTGTATGGTTAAAAACCATCAAGTCAGGATCTTGTGAAATTGAAAAAAAAAAAAATGATTCGCAACTTGAAAAGAAGCATCAACTTGAAAGCAGAGATTGATTCCCAGAATCATTAGGAAAGCGAACACAATAGATCGCTGACAAGGCAAAGAAACAACCAAAGCCTTATTAGGAATTTTAAATTCTTAAGTGTTTATAGATGCATCAGATATCTCGGTTTCCTCATTGACTGAAATTTCTCATCGTCAGGTCGAATACATTGAAAAAAAAAAATGAAAAGAGAAGTGTTGGGATATGTTTATGGAATAATTGTTTGGGTCACACTTATCCAACAATACTCCAACCCCCTTTTTTTTTAACGAAAACTTTGCATCTTATGACGTTTTCAAGATTTGATGAGTATTCAAGTCCTTTATTACAAAAAAAGTGGAAAATAATTAACCTGTATCTTCTTCATATCAAAATAACGTTTACCTCGCAAGAAGACCCTTTCTTGACTCCGAAGCACATTCCGAATAATTAGAAGAAAAGTGAGACTAGTCTTTGTATGGTTAAAAACCATTAAGTCAGGATCTTGTAAAATTGAAAAAAAAAATGGTTCGCAACTTGAAAAGAAGCATCAACTTGAAAGCAGAGATTGATTCCCAGAATAATTAGCAAAGCGGAACACAATAGATTGCTGACAAGGCAAAGAAACAACCAAAGCCTTATTAGGAACCTTAAATCCTTAAGTGTTTAAAGGTGCATCAAATATCTTGGTTTCCTCATTGACTGAAATTTCTCATCGTCAGGTCGAATACATTGAAAAAAAAAAAAAAGGAAAAGAGAAGTGTTGGGATATGTTTATGGAATGATTGTTTGGGTCACACTTTTCCAACAATACTTCAACCTCCTTTTTTTATTTTAAAAATGAAAACTTTGCATCTTATGACGTTTTCAAGATTTGATGAGTACTCAAGTCCTTTATTACAAAAAAAGTGGATAATAATTAACCTGTATCTTCTTAATATGAAAATAACGTTTACCTTGCAAGAAGACCCTTTCTTCACTCCGAAGCACATTCCGAATAATTAAAAGAAAAATGAGACTAATCTTTGTATGGTTAAAAACCATTAAGTCAGGATCTTGTAAATTGAAAAAAAAAATGGTTCGCAACTTGAAAAGAAGCATCAACTTGAAAGCAAAGATTGATTCCCAGAATAATTAGGAAAGCGGAACACAATAGATCGCTGACAAGGCAGAGAAACAAGGTAAGCCTTATTAGGAACCTTAAATCCTTAAGTGTTTAAAGGTGCATCAAATATCTTGGTTTCCTCATTGACTGAAATTTCTCATCCTCAGGTCGAATACACTGAAAAAAAAAAAAAGAAGAAAAAGAGAAGTGTTGGGATTTGTTTATGGAATAATTGTTTGGGTCACACTTTTCGAACAATACTCCAACCTCTTTTTTTTTTTTTAACGAAAACTTTGCATCTTAAGACGCTTTTAAGATTTGGTGAGTACTTAAGTCATTTATTACAAAAAAGGGGAACATAATTAACCTGTATCTTCTTAATATGAAGACAAAGCTTACCTCCCAAAAAGACTCTTTCTTGACTCCGAAGCACATTCTGAATAATTAGAAGAAAAAAGAGACAAATCTTTGTGTGGTTAGAAAGCACTAAGGCAGGATTTTATAAAATTAAAAAAAAAATGGTTCGAAACTTGAATAGAAGCATCAACTTGAAAGCAGAAGATTGATTCCCCGAATAATTAGGAAAGTGGAAGACAATCGATCGCTGACGAGACAGACAAACGAGCGAAGCCTAATTCCTGTCACGTGGAAAGAAATAGCCCATTAGTAGGTACGGCGCCTGAAGTTTCGAAACAATTGATAAAGTAGATCATGGTATCGTAATTGGAAAATTTGGTTACTACGGCATAAGATTTATACCTAAAGACTGGTTCACTTTATTTCTTGGTAATCACCAATAATCGTCAGATCACGGCCCTTCATTTATCTATCTTTATTTTTATTCAGTTATTCTTTTTTTTCTTTTTTTTGTTCACTAGGTCACTTCATATTCCGTTAGCCATGAACTCTTGGCTGCAGCTTGTGCTTTTCATCGTTCTGTTATTCAATGTACCGTCGAACGGAGAAATGGAATGGAAAATAACAAATGCCAAAAACTGCGGTAAGGTTGATGATTGCATCTGGGAAATATAGTTTTTGAGAATCAAAGTAAACGAAAGTAGAAAAGATAGAAAGATATATAGATAGATAATCTTTATTTATCCACAAACAATTCATCAGCTACAAATAAAACATTAAAATATATATCAGTATCAACATTGTTAAAGCTATCCTTAAAACCTAAACCTAACTAAAGCTGCTTTCCACGAATGTCGAGCCTCAACGTACTTCTTTAATTAAGCGCTTAAATAACCCAAGGGACTCTGCTTGTCTTATGTTACAGGGAAGACTGTTTCAAAGGGTGGCACCACCCTCAAGCTCATGATTTAAGAGCGGCTTGATGTAACTATCAACTATCGACATGCAAGACAGAAAAATTCAATGTTCTCAAACTTTGCCATAATAAAGGGCCTTAATAACTTGTTACAAAAATTGAACTTTGAAGTTTTTTGGATTTTTATTTTCTTGTCAAGACGAGGTTTAGTCATTCCCCCTCACAGCGCGCAGAATCGATCCTGAAATTACACTTTTATCAAAGGTTAGCAAATCAAGAGGGAAACCGTACCAGGAAAAACTAATGCATGCCATTAAAAAAGCATTTTTCAACGGCGATTTGGAGCTGTTTGGTCGCAATGAATTTCGATCCTAAATATAAAATTTCTTATGGAATTTCCAAAATTATGCCTCGCGGAAGTATTACGTGACGTTCAATTTTGGCCAAATGCGTGGGCAAAAAAAATCGATCTGGTACATGGATTTACCTATCAAAGCTAGTATTACCGCCAAAAGTATCATTTTATCTTAGCTTTCACCGAAAATGTAGCTTAGGTAAATGAAACGGCAAATTGTGAAAGGTGTTGAAAACAAGGCACTCATGCTAATTGATTGGCATGTTGACCCGCCATGTTGCGAGTATTATCAGGGTAATTTACATAGAAAAGTTCAACTCTGTGTTAAATGTACGTAAAAAGTCCTTGGTATCCCTCATATATTCGAGCGATATGTGTTCTCCCATATGTAATTCATTACCAGGGGAAAACGACCATTTTTATTTCCAGATGTAGCGGTTTTATTTTGAATTTATTTACTCATACGATCCGACATGCAATCTGTTTATAACTCAATATCGTCAAAGTTTTCAGAAAACCTTGCGTGACATATATAAAATTTGATATCTGGAAGTACTTCTTACATTTATCTCAAGATATTGTAGCGTCACTGGATAAACAATCGAATGAACGAGACTTTCAACTTTCATGCAGTCAATAAACTGTTACACGTCGTTCGGATTACCTTGTGAACAGAGGAAACCCAATATGGACTAGCCGTTAAGCGTTACTCCCTTGTGTCTTTGTTGTTTTTGTTTCCAAATTATTTTTTGCTTGCGTCTTTCTGCCCTTTAGTTTTCTTTTAAAACAAAGAATGTTAAATAAACACACGTTTTTGAGACGATAGCTCAGTGCGAAGTGTTTCTCGTGTTATGCTGACAAGGCCATTCACATAGGCCAGGCATAGTACCAGTCATGGTCATCACTTGTACCAATCTTATTGTTCATTTCTAGTAGAATTACGCAATCCCGCATCCTGGTATTGCTCTAGTGCTCACGGTTAGTTTCGTAGCCAAACACGTTGAAATATCCAAATTTAAACTCTCTAGCTGTCGAGTCGCGCCTGTTACTAGATTAGTGTATTGTAATACGTTACTAGACATGGCTTCGTGTGGATCTGCCAAACTTGTTGGAGGCGTTTGTCATTGGCACCCAACATATCGTTTCGGTAAATTATCTGTTCGGAATGCCCTTAATCCCGTACAATTTTCTAAAGGGAATTTTGACCACGAACTTTCATGATATGGGAAATTTAAGGCCTAGTGTTTTCGGATTGATAAAATTTTTTTTTCGGGTACCGAAAAAAGGTCGGCTAAGACTTTCGGAAAGGAAATAAGACCTAAGGTTTTCGGGAGATGGACAAAAATGCCCCACTAATTTCAAAAAGACTCATTTCCCCTAGAATGACCGAACAGATAAACATATTATAGCGCTGCCTAAAATGAACCTATAGAACTTTAAAGTCACTCCAGATCGCCTAAAATAACGTTTCGAAGGATCTGAGAGAAAATTGTCGTTGTCTGCCCCTGGTTTGTGGATGCAGTTCCGGTAGTCTTTCAACTGGAGATTCGTTGTGAAGCGAAACTCATAGTCGCTCGAGTAGGTAAGAAACAGGGGCACCCAACTTATCGTTTCGGTAAATTATCTGTTAGCAAGATCCTTAATCCCCTACAATTTTCTAAAGGGAATTTTCACCTTGAAAGTTCGTGATATGGGAAATTTAAGTCCTAGTGTTTTCGGATAGATAAAAATGTAGTTTCGGATGCCGAAAGGAAATAAGACCTAAGGTTTTCGGGAAATGGACAAAAATGCCCTGGTAATTTAAAAAAGACTCAAGTTCCTCTAGAAGGACCGAACAGATAAAAAATACTATAGGGCGGCACTCCAGATACCTCAAAATTGCGTTTCAAAGGATTTGAGAGAAAACTGCCGTTGGGTGCCCCTAAAGAAACAATGTTCGTATGTTGTACTACCCTGGCCAAATGTACAGACAACTTCTCTCCTCCTACACTCAAAATATATATAGCGGACAGGCTTTCAAGACGAGAGGTATGAGTGTGAGCAAGTATACCAGTTTTCCACTCGTCAGGGCATTATGGTCTCCGGTTGGCAATCCAGCACTGATGAGATTTTATGGGTTGCGTTAGGGCCTCTTCACTCTTACAGAATTACTTAACCTAGCTAAAACTCTAGCTGGAGCCTGCCTGGCTATCATGGCCATCTTGTTTAAATTTTCTGGTCGATGGGAAAAGGTTCTAATAAACCTTTCCCACCATTGAATTTCCTTGTCAAGTGTATCTGTCAGTACTTTCCGGACGTCACGCATTAACCACGACTAACACGGACGATTGCAAGCCAGTATACGATCTATTATGCCTAGCCTGAAAATTTTGGGGTAGCGCAAGGTCAGGTGGGGGTGGGCAGTAACAAACCGTGTTATGGAACATCTGAGTGATGGATGAAACGTTTGCAGTTTTCATGCAGAAGCAAATCTACCACTCCACCAAAATTCACTGTACAACAAAGTTTTTTCGCACTAAAAGGCTAGAGATTATTACTTGCTTGCAAAGCTGATATGAGTCATTACTTCGCCCTATTTTCTTATTTTAGCCTGGGACATTCAGTGCGGTAGATTTAGTATTTCACTATTGTCTTGCAGGAGTGTTTGATATTGGCCAAACTTGTCTTGAGCTGACTATTTGTCCGAGGCACCGTGACCTCTTTGGGGTTAGATGTCAATCTAATAGAAAGAACTCTGATGCTCCGAGTTCGTGGTCTTCAAACTTAAGCAGAGAACGCGGTATTACCGTGTCTTGGCCCGTCACTATTTTATCGTTTTCAATGCTACTTAGCGAAACAGTTACAGTGACGCCAAAGTCAGCCAGATGTAACTGTGTACCGCGCGCTACAGGAGTAATTTATATTTGCCTACCTTCGGACGTATAACTGTGGGATCTAAGTTACTTGAGAATCCTTTTCTGTTAAAAGTTGGTGTTTGATATTACTAGAGTCAAACCTCTCAAAATGTCGAGCCCAGGTGGTCTCTTACGGGAGGTGGTCGCTTACGAGAGGTCAGACCACAAGGAGTCAACATTTTGAACTTATTAGCATAAGGTGACTCCAGAGGTTTAGTAGCCACAATAACGTTTTTCAACTTTCCAAAATTATATTGCCAGTATAATTTCAGTATCCAAGGTGATGGTTCGCCTGTGATATATTACCCAATACGGCGAATAGGACAAGTCTATTTTAGGACACCTCCAATTGTGACATTCATGTCCCCTGAACTACCCAAGAATGTATATGTGATATTTTTACAAAGGTAAATTGTCTTACTCCTGACAGGGGATAGATATGAGGACAAGTGGTCGCTTACGGGAGGTTAAAAACAAAACTAAATTTCTAAATGAGTGGTCGCGGTCGCCTACAAGCGGTGGTCGCTTACGAGAGGTTCCAACTATAGTGATTTGACTGGGGATATTTTGGTATTTTGGAAAAGTGGTAGCTCAAGAGAGGTGGTCGCTTACGAGAGGTGGTCGCAAGGGGAGGTTCGACGGTGTGGCGGAAAGGCAGAGATGTAACATGGGGCAAAGTGCATGAGAAAAAAGTGGGATGCCTGTGTCTCGCTGTTACGGTGTAACCAGGTAGCAGTTTTGAATTTGAATGAATGTTCCGTATATGCATCGATTAAATCTGCTAAAATGTTGCAATAATCTCATACAGATAACCTGGACTGAGGTAAGAAGTACATTAAGATATCGAGCTTCCTGTATTTATCATAAGTATTCCTCAAGTCGTTTGTCGGTAATGACTGATATTATGTTGCGTGCATTCCTACGTTTCGCAATTTAAAATAAACAAATCATAAAACTATGAAAATGGTCATTTTACCTTGATAGTGACCTACACAGACAAAATCTGACATTGCACATCATTTAAGGCAACATCTAACAGTTTTTGGATATCCTTTTGCGATAGTGCTCGTGGCGTGGGAGGTCTAAACTAACTCGCTTGAGCAGAAGACGCTCGCAGAATTTGTCATTTCATTTACCCAAGCTAGTTTCTCGATAAAAGCTAAGACAAATGATACTTTTGGTTGGAATAACAGCTTCGACAGGCAAACCCATGTATTACACTAGTTTTCGAGAAATGTTTCTCAGTTTTTATAACCTGACAATGGGCATGGTTGTGGCATTGTGTAAGCAAATCAAAATGAACCCGCTACACTTACAATTCGCAACAGAAATGTTTTTTTGGCAATGGTATTGACTTACATGTGGGATAATATATATATTTAGCCAAGCCTAAAAGCGGAGCTCCAATTTTTTTCATAGCATTTATAGAAATCTGCTTATCGTATGAACGTAGTAACCTTACCAGTTCCTCATCCTTTCTGCAGTTATATATACTTTTAGTGCATATGCAGCAAACTGCCCATAAACAATGACAATGTAATACAGAGGGCACAATTATTTAATGCTGATTTGTCGCAATCTCATCCCCAGAGCCCCCGCGCGTGGGAACCAAGATTGCTAGTACCCAGATTCTTCGTACACACGCGCGAACTTCAATTTCATAAACAAATATGGCGGACGATTTGGAGAATTTAGTTGTCTTGCTTTGTTCTAAAGATTTGGATAAAAATAGCTGTGTTTAGACGTCTTCCTGTATTAGGATGGTGCATCTAATCAGCGTGGTGGATCAAGGATCTTTTTAATCGCTAGGAAACTTAGGAGAAGTTTACAAATTTGGAGGCGATCGAAGTTTTCCTAGTCGCCTCATCTTATTTTTCCCGCGTGACTGTGTGAAAAATGTTCCGTTCTACAGCAGATCAGTTGGGTTGTAGGAAAATTTTTAGTGTGATAAATGTCAAAAGTAGAAGGGGTTTTCCTGTGTCGGCGAAAGGCAAAAGGTCCGACGGCTCTGTCAATCTAGGAGGTAAGGACTAACTTCAAACAGTTTATGTATGGATGCACACGCACCTTTGTACTAGGGGGAGCAATTTTCTAAAAGAAACTTTTGATGTTTAATCAAGATAATGTTAAAATTGCAAGTTAATACGGACAATAGTAGGCCAGTGTCGTTATATGAATTCATGTGGTCGGCTATATTACATAATATGCACAATACTAAGAGATCGTTTCAAAATGCGGACCAATTAAAAAAACGAGTCATTAATCATGGGGGTTTTCAAAATATTTTAAATTTCATCGTTTTCTAGTCAAATTGAGTGATTTTTTTTGTTGATGTTTAGGTTCTATTTGAGGGAGATGCACATTGGAGAATGTTTGAATACAGGATAAATATTTCAAGTCAAATGACACAAAGCTTAAAAGCTTTGTGTCATTTTTCTATTTTCTTTAAAATACTGCACTTGTAGCTGATTAATTCAATAAATTAGATTAAAAAGCTCATTTTAAAAATTTCTGTTTTTCCTAGGCAGGTTGATAGCTATTCTTGTACACATAGAGTTGTTTATTTTGGTTTTTGTAGAATCTCAAAACTAGGTGCTCAGTTCCACCAGCCTTTGATATTGATTTACTAGAGAGTCAAGATGTCTTTTTGCGAGAGAATAATCCAGACAATAGGAGGATTTGTTTAAGCTAAAAAAAAAAAATTTAGGGGTCAGGTGCACTTTAATTTAATCTACGTGTACATGTAAGAATGCAGTATAATTTTCCCAATTTAAGAGTACAGACAATAAAAATGACATCAGATGTAACACGCACACTTTCTCAACGAAAAAAATTTCCAATTCCGCTCGTACTTTTTCCATGTTATTGTAAAAAATAAATCGACGGCAGTTTTCTATGGTCTATACTCTTATAGACCATAAAATGTCCAAAACTTAGCTGTGAGACCACTCGCCTGCGGCTCGTGGTTCCACTTGAGTTTTAAACATTTTGTGACGTCATTTTATGGTCTATAAGAGTATAGACCATAGAAAACTGCCGTCGATTTGTTAATTAGAGAGTGCATATTTTGTTGACCTCGATCCTAGGTTCTCCCTCCTTTACCAAGTTGGTGATATCATCTGCCCCTACAAATTCTGCAGGGGGTGCCAGATTCAATTGTCCCAAGATCCTTTCATTCATGGCAATCAAGTTGGTTGTCCCATACAATCTCGACTCCAATCTGTGTAAGGAGTACGTCCTTTCTATGTAATTGTTGAACGCAATAAATTTCGTAAGTCTAATAATTTATTCAACAGGAAAAAAATGTTTTTGCAGTCCCTAGCCATTTGTTACCTGGTTTTTAAAGTAAGCAAATTGTTTGACATGAAATCAAATAACACTTGGGTAATTAAATCTTCAACTGTCCCTGTCAAAATCTTTACCAAAAAAACCCATCAGGCAGTTATGGGGTCAGTTATCCCCAGCCGTTTTTTTAACAGGTTGCTACATGAGAGTTTACTTGGAGTAAAGTAAAGAAATAACACAACAATTAAGGGATAATGAAATTTTGTGCTGTGCAGTACTGATTATACAACTGGGAAATCAGATAATAATTATCTCTGGAGTGTAAATTTCTGTGTGGGAAGGAAACCACTTAAATTTCCCATTGCCCTAGTGAGTACATTTGGTCCATCAGTGATCAAAATCCTGGGGTAATGGGTTTGAATCCTGCCAAAGTCAAAGAGTTTTACTTTACCTTGCATGGACCACATTTCCTTACTGAGGTAATACTGAGAAGAAAATTAAGGGGCTTTCTTCACCACAAAAATTTCCCTGCAGATTTCATTCTCTGGTTTCTCAATTTAAGTACAGGCCGTGCTTCAACCTATTAACCTTTTGTCCTTACAAGCAAAATCCCAATTGAAGAAGTCATTAGACTGCTAAACATTACACTGCTGCAGCCTCAAACATCACTCCAGCTTCTGGATAGCACCTCATCTGAGAAGTCCTATTCATTTTTACACAGCAAGATTAACCTACCATGTATCATTTAATAAGCATTCTGCAAAAATATTTCTTACTTTACTTTTCATCATCTGGTTTTTCCGAGAAAAAAAAATGGAAGGTACGAGAGTGCTTAAAGAGAGTTGAGTGTGCATATAATAGTCCTCTTCTGAATTCACAAAATGATGTACAGCTAATATTTTGCTTGAAATATCAAGTTAAAAGCATTTTATTACTTCATTCTTCAAAACAATCAGTGGTTTAAACTGTTCTTATATCAATAAAGAAGATTTTACATAAACCCGGTGGACAGAATGGAAAAAGAAAATAATATTAGTGTTTTTCCTTATGTTACTGAAAAAGATGTATACCAGACCATGTGATAAGGTTTAGAAAACTGTACCACTGGTCACTGACGTCATAAAACCCATGAAAAATAGACAGTTATTGTACGGTAATCAGAAGTAAGTAAAAGAAAACAATTAACTTGGGGTATAACATTTGTATAATAAAAATATGATAACTGAATCACTGAACAGTGAAATACAGGGAAACAGAATTTTGTTCAAAAAATAGGAGGTAAAAATCTGACTGAAGCAAATCCAAGAGAATTAACAACTATTTGTTCAAAGAATCAGAAGTGTAGAAAAAATTGAGGGTTCAAATAACTGAGATTGCACTGTAAAAATAATACCTGCATGTACATATTAATTTTCATAATTCATTACTCACTACCAAATTTGAAAGTTTTCTTTTAATTAAAAGAGATGGCTGATAAGAAGTTTGACCTTTTATCTGTTAAGTCACAGTTATCAACAGAAGCCACAGTCTGGTTGCATTAAACATGGTCTGAATATCAGCCATCTCCTCTCCATATTATTGGTGAGTGATGGGAAATGTATACAGGGAATGCCCCTAGTTCAGCATATTTTTGTTACGCCTCTTTATCAGTTGAATAGTTTTAAGAATGATTGAGTGACAGACTGCTCTGTTGCTTATAAACACAGCTAGGCCCAGGCATCCAGTGGCCAATCTCTGTTGTACACACCATGCTAGAGCGATAGCCCTACATGGCCAACTAATTAAAATCTTTACTGCTGAAGAAAAATGTTACATGCCCAGTAAGCACCTATTGTATTTGGTTCCTGCCATCATAAACATTGATAAAAAGGTAAGAAATTAAATACACAACTGGATCTATCCCTTGATAGGAAAAGTGCACAGAAACGTTCACACAAGCATGCATAATTTACAAGTTTATGAACTGCCTCAACAAAAACTTCCATAAACAAAATGATTCTCGAGCTAAACAGTGTTTTCATCACATCTGTCATGATCTGTGATGGTAAATAAAAAGCTTACATCAATTTATTTTTTGTTACGGCTAAAACACAAGGTCTAAATCTACCAGAAAAGGTTACACCCTCTGTGCATGGCTTTTGTGCCCAGGCAGTGGCAGATTTTAAAACACTCCTGAGGGAAGGTTCATAATTTATGCATATGGGGGCCAATGATTATTTATAAAATTCTCCCTTTCATATTTTGGAAGCCCCCCCCCCCCCCCCACCCGATGATGTTCTAAAATAAATATTCCCCCCCCCCCCCACCTCATGAGCTATCCTGCAAACCATGGTAAAATACCATGCCCAGTCCCCCCCTCCCCCCCCCCCCCCCCCCTCTATCACCCTTTTTAACTTAAAACCTCCTTTAAAATGGAAAATACAAGCATTTCTGGAGTCTTAACATTTAATGACATTTGCATTGTAATTACCAGTAACTTATAAATTTGACTTTAAAAAATCCTTTACTAAAAATTAAATGATATAAAGGCTGACATTCAATGCATAGAGAATGCAGTGGTTTTATGTCATAAACCACATTTATATAAATAGCTGTTGATTGCCTTACCAAGGAATCATTCTAATATTCCATGCACAATAGTTACATTGTTCTAGCCCTCTACCTTCTTTTTTAAAAAAAAAAATGTTCAGTCATCATACAAATTAATTGTAACTGTATAATCTCTTTAACATACCAATAGATTGTCTTTGAAAATCAATTTTTCTGGAGAAGAAATACAATTGCAGCCATTTTTAAATGTGATCTATATCACAAATAATGTTGTTAAGATAATGTTGTTTGATGAAGTCAGGTTCCAAGATACTGAAATGTCCAGAATTTGGAGACTCTGATTACCTCATCAGGATACATCGAGCACATGAAGACAGTGGCCAGGGGGAATCTGAAAGAACTAATTCTGCAGTTGGAGATGCTGGCCATTATCGATAGCAGTTCTATAAATGGGAATATAATTTTTCATGACAAATCAGACGGAGAAATTTAGAAGATAGCTGTGACTAGCTGAGTATGAAAATCCCGAAGATAAAGAATAGAGAGAAATGTATAGAGGGTTGGTCGTGACAGCATTGCGCATTGAAGATGCACCTGTTCTCAGTGTCAGATTACATTTAAGGGCATTTGTAACAGAGAGGGAGGAGGCATTTTTTTTTCAACTCTACCCAGCTAATCATAATTTCATGAAGGGATAAGAAAGTTCAGCGAAAAACATGTCCCAGACTATAATTATTTTTCTTGAATTTGTGACCATAAAATAAATGATCACCATGATATCTGAGAGTTATACATGGAATTTGTCAAAGATAGTCCTACAAGGTTAAGAAAGAGCAGCAGTGCGCTTCATGCAAAAATTGGTTGGCTGGCTCCATGATGGGCAGAAAATTATTCCACACCCTTTCCCGGATGAAGAAAAAATAAGGTACAAATTAAAGTGTCTGTGAATCTCTGGCTACTTCTTTAGACAAAACAGCACAACCAGTTGATTACTTTATGCCTAGAGCGCAAATAAAAAAATCATTCAATGAAGGAAAGCTGAACACAGTGAAGGAAATAACATACTTTTCTTCTATAGTGTACCTTTGTGGCTTCTGAGGAGCTAGTTAAAATATACCTAGACCATTTAAATCATCTCCATTTCTCCAAAGATTTGCAAAATCAAGCAACCATCGAGAACTGACGAAACCGAGAACAAGGATTACAATAAAAATTTTGGAGAGAGTTACTACTATTGACTACAGGGTTAAAATCTCTTTATCGTTTTGAACTTGACATTTACTTGAAATCTGATTTATCTGATCATCAAAGTGATGGAGACGACACTGTTGCTGTGGGTGAAACATGGTGCAGTGAAAGTGAGGGGATGTTTAGTGAGAGTGAGTGATGATAGCGAGAGTGAACTTGACCATCCCCGGCGAAGAAAAGGTGCAGCACTAGAAGTGGACGGAGTGCAACACGCTTTGCGTTAAATTGGTGAATTGCTTAACCCTAGATAGTATAGAAAAGTGCTTAGACCTTAATAATATTTTTTGTTGCTTAACCGGCAGGGGTATTTTGCTGAATGCCGAATGTTGCATTTTATGCTACCTATGACAGTTTAGCATTAAAGGGGAAGTATCACGAAAATTTGATGCAATTTCAAAACCGAAAAATGTTTGTCTGACAACAGAAACAAAACAATTGGTGGCTAGGTTTGCTATAAATTATCACCCCAGTGCAAGAAAACTGTTGATTAGCGCCTCTGGCCAGGGACAGAGTAGGTTGCAATCGATTGAAACTTCAAAAATATTAGGCTAATGTTTTTCATTAGTTCTCGTATTTTTGTTTCCAAAATGTGCTAGAACAAATCATGAGTCGTTCCTGTCAAGAATTGAGTTGATTTTTCTCCTCTCATTGTTCTAGAATTATTTTGTAGTAAAGTGAAGGTCTTATTTCACCATTTTTAACAAAAGAGGTCAATTAGACCCCATGGTACTTCCCCTTTAAGCAACGAATGAAGTTATTTAGGTCTAAGCACTTCTCTTTTAACTGTCTATAGGGTTAAACACTGGTTATACAGACATTTAGCTTTAAGTTGTTGTTATGGCAGCCATTCCATCAAAGGACTTCTGTGAATTCGGCATTCAGCATTCTGCAAAATACCCCTGCCGCTTCAAAATCAAACTTTAAATTAAACTCGGCTTTATGTGAATACATATACTACCTGTTATACAAGGTAGTAAGGTATCCTTTTGAACCCAAAAACCCATTTCAGTAAAAGAGGCATTCTAAGCTACATGATTATGCGAGTGGGGGTCCAAAATCAAGTATCAAAATATTACATGTATGTACACTGAAGGTAAATATTCAGGATGGGTACTTCCTCCTATAGCTTCCTATTGATATATTTTTTTTTCTGTTGTTATTATTCTTTTTCAAGGCGAACTTGTGTATATATAGCAATCAGTACAGAAATAAACTAAACAACAATCTTTAAAAAATTTGCACAAACAAGCGAATAAATATAATAATACTCACAAATCTAAATCTTTGCCCTTATATCCTATTCTTTTAAGTATTTGTGTTTGTTCTCTGTAAAGATTGCCACAAATAAATGTTAAAATAGAAAAGTGTAAGTGTACTGCAAGACGTTTGTTAGACTAACTATATTTTTACCTGAGAATCAAATTTTCTTAAATGCAGCAAAACCGGATGAGATAAGAAAATAAACCTCCGAGGGAAATAACAAACATGGACCAAAAAATGAGCACAAGAGACTGCTCTGGCGTTAGCAGTAGCTTTTACAAAAGTTAAACAAGTTGCAGTGTCAACACTTCAAGAAAAACAATATTTTGCAAAACAGCAAATTAAAGTTCTGTCAACAAAATCACATAAAATAACATACTCGCCTCTTTGGAGATCGATAACAAGTCCTTTTATTCCATTGCTGATTTTTCGTTCGTTTTACAACGTTGAGTAAGCGGAAAGTTTCACTTCAAGAGGAAAAATGCAACGTTTCGTCGCGTCAATCCGATCAGAGTAAAATGATTTCTCTTCGGCCGCTGTTTATGTTATCCCGCCTCTAAAAGAGTCCATATGTTTCCCCCGCCGCTAGTTGCCCTGCTCTTTTTCCCGCTGTTGAAAAGCAAAATTGGAGGAGATTAGAAAATAAAACTCTGAGGAAAAAAAATTAAAAAAAGCCCGAAAAAATGAGCGAAAAAGACTGCTCTAAAATTAGCAGTATTAAGCTAAACTGCGTGTCAGACAGTGCAAGAAATCAATATCTTGCAAACCAGCAAAGATTTGTCAACAACATCACATGGATATACTTCTGAGAATAACCAGTCCTTTTATTTCGCTGCTGATTTTTTCGTTAGTTTTACAACGCTAAGTGAGCGAAACATTCCACTTCAAGAGGAAAAATCCAACGTTTTGTCAAGCCGGATCGGAGTAAAATGAGTTCACTTCAAGTTTCGGTTGCTGTTTATGCCAACTCTCCCACCGGCCGCGAGTCGTATTTATACTCTTTCTCCCGCTGTTGGAAGGCAAAATTTAGAGTAGATTAGAAAATAAAACTCCAAGGGAAATAATGAACATGGACCGAAAAAAGTGAGCTCAAACGAATCCTGTGAAGTAAGCAGTATTTAGTAGTAAATTAAACGGCGTGTCAACACTGCAAAACAACAAGTTCTTGCAAGACAGCAAACAAGCAAAGTTCTGTCGACAAAATAACATGAATATACTCGCCTCTTCTGAGAATAACCAGCCCTTTTATTCTAATTCCTGATTTTCCATTCGTTTTACAACATCAAGTGAGCGAAA
Organism: Pavona decussata; assembly: GCF_977016875.1. Classification (NCBI taxonomy): domain Eukaryota; kingdom Metazoa; phylum Cnidaria; class Anthozoa; order Scleractinia; family Agariciidae; genus Pavona; species Pavona decussata. The sequence goes on from NW_028145756.1 coordinate 290,235, forward strand.
CGTTTCACTTCAAGAGGAAAAATTCAACGATTCGTCGCGCTGGGTCGGAGTAAGATGGTTTCACTTCAAAGTTCTGATGATGTGTAAGTCGATTTGTTTCTCCCGCCGCTAATCGTCTTGCTGTTTCTCCCGCTGTCGGCTACATAACTTGACTTTGTATTTTGTTGTCTTCAAAATGTCTTTGTGTATTTCTTAAAAGCAACTTCCCGCCATAGTTAGTAGAGGGAGACGCTAAACAAACAATGGTCGCGGCACGATTGCAGCACAGCTTCACATAATCTGAGTTTTCCTGTGGTACTAACTAATTGTGGTTGTTTCGCCCGAAAGTCGACTCGCCTGAAAGCGTCTCGCCAGAACTTGCGTCGATTCGCACGACGAAATACACCGTATTCACAAATTCCGTATGGATTTCATAATTAGTTCAAAGTTTTCACTTCACGGTAAAATTTCCCGCTGACAAAAATAAAACAATTAAATAATATTTGTTACAAGTCGACATGCAGCTATTTGTCTTGAAATCATAATCATCTTGTAGGTAAATCCCTAACATCTAGGAGAAACTCGGCACCTCAACGTAAGGACCTCTTTTAGTTTGTTTGAACAATTTTTACTGATTTTACCTCCGCTCGTTTTATCGTGTAGGCCTTATAGTTATTTCTTCTAATGTAAGTTTTCCATTTTATTCCTTAAAACATCGCTCTAATCGACGTGAGTCCCGGCGATATACCGTCGGGCGAATCGACTTTCGGGCGAAACAACCGCTGCGCTGCGTACGTCGTACGGACGGTCGCATGGACGGACACAAGTGACGTCATAACCAAACCAAATTTTCTCGCATTCACGGGTTACCAAATTCTCTTAGCTATGGGGCTCCGCTGCGCGCGCCTGCGGCGCGCGCGAGAGCTCCGCTATAATATGTCACTTGGATATTTGAGAGACACAAACGACTTTTTACGTACATTTAACAGAGAGTTGAATTTTTTTTTTTAATTAACCCCGATAATACTCGCAACATGGCGGGTCAACATACCAATCAATTAGCATCAGTGCCTTGTTTTCAACACCTTTCACAATTTGCCGTCTCATTTACCGAAGCTACATTTTCGGTGAAAGCTAAGATAAAATGATACTTTTGGCGGTAATACTAGCTTTGATAGGTAAATCCATGTACCAGATCGATTTTTTTGCCCACGCATTTGGCCAAAATTGAACGTCACGTAATACTTCCGCGAAGCATAAATTTGGAAATTCCATAAGAAATTCAGGATCGAAATTCATTGAGACCTAACAGCTCTAAATCGCCGGTGAAGGATGATATTTTAATGACATGCATTGGTTTTTCCTGGTACGGTTTCCGTTTTGGTTTGGTAACCTTCGATAAAAATGTAATTTCAGGATTGATTCTGGACGCTGTGAGGGGAAATTACTAAACCTCGTCTCGACAAGAAAATAAAAATCCAAACAACTTTAAAGTTCAATTTTTGTAACAAGTTAGCAAGGCCCTTTATTATGGCAAAGTTCGAGAAAATCGAATTTTTCTACCTTGCGTGGGTATAGTTGATAGTTACAGCTAGCCGCTCTTAATCATTGAATAGAAAATTTTTATCGGTCAGAGTTCAGAAATTTACATAAAAATGCACTCAAAAAGATGTAAAAAAAAATACTTATGGCGCGCTCGTTTTGAATAAAGTTTTCGGTTTTGTCTGACATGAAAGTGTTAATGTAACAAAAGAGTATTTGAGTTGAACGAAAGGTGGGAAATTAGGTTTTTTTTCACATTCTTTACTGATCATCATCAAATGATTCAAAATTGGTCCAAAACTTTCAAAAGTGGCTTTCTAAAAGTAACTTCGAAATACGGGTTGAAATTAAAGCTTGGGAAAACAGTGTTTGGGCATTCAGTTACCGTTAATTTATTTTGTTGTTAATGCCATACAGCATGCTGTCGTTATTCATTATCGTATGGTTAATATTCTGTTGGTATTACAGGTCCTGAAGATAAAACGTTTGCCTTCAACATTACTCCTGGGCTAGTTTTTACACCCGGGGAGCTAGTAACAATCACCCTAACTCTCACTCCACGTGAGTATATTGTAGAAGAATTAATTCGTTTTAATTTCAATTTATATTAGAGTATTTCTAACTTCCAATTCGATTTGTGCTAAACACATTGACACTTAAAGTGATTTATTTATTTATTTATTTTTTATTTATTTATTTATTTATTTATTATTTATTTATTTATTTAAGTATAGTATACAACCTTTGAACTATCAATCCTCACATTTAGAGTTGGTCATTAAACAGTCTTTTCCAGTAACGATTGATGTGGAATTTTCTCCATTGTTCGTTCTGAAATTGACGATAGCCATGTGACTTTCTATGTTTGACCTTACAAACTGGCAGATAAGTTCAAAAGTATCTCGAGATACTCTTAAGTTTCCTTTGTGGTCAATAACTGTAGACGAATATGAACTGTATTTTATTCCAGGGATTGGCAGGCTCGATTCCTAAAGGTTACAACACTTCAAAGGGTGCAAATCGCAAGGATTGCACAAGATTACATAGATTCACGAAAAGGCTCACAAATCATCAAGATGGCTACAAGAACACAACACGTTTTCTTTTTTTTTGGATCTTTTCCCGAAAGGCTTAGCGATCTGATCAACTCTTACGTCATCGTGTACCCCCCCCCCCCCCCGTGGACCATGAAGAATAGTCCACCTTTTAAACATAGCATCAAATATTGAAAAGAATAAAAAATGATAATTATAACTCAGTGAATAGTCTCTCACACAAAAACTGTTCACTGTTCAGAACAAACTTAATGTTCTTCTTTAATTCAGCAATCCACTGTCTTCTTCGCTCTAAATCGACTGCAGCTATACGCCGCTCTTGATTTCCTCTCGCGAGAGCTTGCGTCGGCTCTTCCGGTGACTCAGGTACTTGCTTCTGAGGAGATGCTTCATTTGTAGAACAGCTTACTTCCAGTGGGTACAACAATTGTAGTGGTCTCCGTAATAGTCCACCTCTGCTTGATCCCATGCCTTGGACTCTGACCTCAGCACCTCTACTCTGCCCATCCTTGCTCGTAAGAAGGCTTTCCACCTTGCCCATCTTCTAATAGGATCTTAAGTGGGTTTCGTCATGAACCAATACCAGGTCTTCGACCGACACTACATTTGATCCTGTCGTCTTGTTCAATTGGTTATGGGCATTTCGTAATTCAAGACGATATATTGCTCTCCAACGCTTCCAAAAATGAGTCAGAATCATATCAAGGTGTCTTGCTCTTATGCTCGGGTCGTCCGGCGAAATTCTAAATTTTGCATCTTCGGGACTGTCTATTTTAGGGAGGGTGCTGAGTCTTCGACCAACAAAAAAGTGGGATGGTGTGAGGTGTTACAACTTGCTCAGAGACGATTGGATGCTGTTATAATAAAGAATCTTTGCCAATTTAAAATGAATAGTATACTTATTCGAGTCAACTAAATTTGAAGGGGATGCGATAACTGTGTTTAAAAATATTAACGCATTCAAGGAAACCGTAAAACATCGAGATTTTTCATGATTCAAATTTCTAGTGAAAATCGCTTAAAATATCACAGATGCAGCCATGTTTCTGCTCAAAACTACTCCATTTCCATAATGTTTATTTGTTTAGGAGTATATAGATGTGATAAAATCCGTCTGAAGTTACGTACGTATAGCCATGCGAAACAGATATTTTGTATCGGTATTTCACTCACGATGACTGGCGAATGACAAATAGGGGACTATGACATCTGTTGACATCTGGTAAAACATGCTACTGATTCTGGTGAAGACATTTTGGGCTCATGTTATATTTGAATATACAATATTAGGTTTATAAAATGTACCTTATGAAATAAATCCAATTTGGAGTGCTAATAAAAGTGAGCTTTCCAAACCTGGTGTACGCGGGAGACTATCGGCCGGTCGCTGACTTAATACAAACAACCGTATGCAACATTTTAGAATGATGGCTGCCGCTACAAACTGCTCAGAGATTCTTCAAGACTCGCACTGGCCACTTGTTTGGATGATCAGTCGTTTCAATAGATAAGATATCCCAGCTAATAAAAAATTCTTTACACATCGAGAGCGATCTGTTCTTCCGCCATCTTTATTTTGACAGTATTAGTACCACAAGTTAACCAAGGTATTATTGTCGCAGCAGTACCGCTGGAATGGAACTTTTAGGCATCGTAATAATTACAGCAAGTAAACTATGAAATTAATGCAAATAGTAAATAAAATAAAAGAAATAAAAGAAAGAAAGGCCAAAGCAGACACCTTATATTATATGAAGCTTGGATTTCATCTGTTGCAAAATCTCGTTTTCCTTTCTTTCAACTTTTAGACTCCAATAGACACATCAGACTACGCTTTTAACCCCTAAAAGACGTATTTTTCTGGTGGGTGGGCAGACGTTTGTAAGCAATTTATTTCGGTTTATCGCGCTTGCAAACAATTTTCTTCGATGTTTACGGCTCTGCAAAAACAATTTATTTCATAATGCTTCAGTTTTCCCGCCAAAAAAAAACTTAATAATAATAATAATGGTCCGTCCCTAACAGATACGATGGTCATCCCCATCCGCTTGTTGTAGGGTGTCCCTCTCCCCCCCCCCCCCCCCCCGTGTCTCTGCAGCAGAAATGCTGATTTGATTTGATTGTCTTGTTTGGGGTGGTGGATGTTATATCGATTTTTTCTCTACATCTGGTTCATCCCAAACCCTTTCC
>NW_028145756.1:300000-387500 GCF_977016875.1 Pavona decussata
ATGAGTACCGGTTTAGAAAAGCACTAATGATTTAATTTCACAGTATTTTACCTGTGTATCACTAGTTGTCTTCTCGGAGCAGCGCACAGTCTCGCTGTAATTAGATAAACATTTCCTACAAATCCCTAGAATTAAAACCAAAATAATACTATTTTAACTCGGAAGCATGATAAAACTTATATTTTATCTCATGCTGTGTTCATTTTAAAATGTAGCCGGTATTCCGACACAACATTAGTACAATTAGTTACCTTGTCCAGTCTCGCAAAGCACACCGAAGTGTAAGTATATTTTTCTTGACATCTCTCTTGATATCCCTCTGTATGGTTTCTGTTTGCTCTGATGCTCAGGATCTTTAAAAACTTTACTTGACCGCCATCCCAAGCCAAATTCGTTCCTGTGCGCGGGACAAATCGTGAGATCTTCGGACTCGTCGAATAATCCAACGCGGGCCAAACATAATTTACCGTCTTCCTCTACTGCTTTCCGGGAGCTTTTAAAACAGCCATACAAGTGCTCTCTTGTGCTAGTAGCACAATTCTTGACAATAACAATAGATCTAGCTTTATTGTTTCGAGCAGAAAGATTACATTCTTTCTTAGAATATTGCTGAAAAGAACAAACACATTTCCAATCGCCCATTTTGACGAAATGTCTGCTGGTATGGTTATGCATGGAAAGCGTGGGAAATGTTCTTGGTGTCAGGTGCGTGTCAAGCAATCCTCTCATCGCGTTATCAAAATAATGCTGACGGAAAACAAGAATAGTCTAAATATACTGAAAATTGTTTTTCAAAATACTTGTAAAGATCTTCTCGAGCTTTACCTTGCGTTATGGAGACTTATGAACAAACGGACTCTGTATTACGATATTCTGGCACGTGTCACGTGATCCTCCCAGGCACGCCGTATTGCCGTATTTCAAGGACAAATTCTTCGTCTAAAATGTAAACATCACACGCTTTTTTTCGTAATTGCTTAGATCATCAATTGTTCAAGCTGGAAAAAACATTGAAATGAATCCAAACATGGCCGCTTGTTTGCTTTTTCCCGCTCTTTTAGTGGTATTTTCCGTTATTTCACAAAGTGGTGAAAATTGTCAAGTTTGATTGATGGCTCACAAATATAAAAACAAAACAATCATATATTTTTATGTTTGTACAAAAAGATCAAGGTTTCTACTTTTACTTAACGAAATATTTTTTGTTGGCTTGAGATTTTGGAGAAACACGCACATCATGATTTCACTGCATTTTTGGCACGGAGTTTTTGCCCATTTTTAAACAAAAACTTTAAACTTGTATAGTTCTCTTAAACATTAGTATCTGGAAAAATCGTTTGGTCTAGATTGTAGGTTTATTGTGGGCAGCAAGTGAGCCAAATTTGAGCGAAATCGGTGGGGGGTCGTGTGGACTCGTCTGCATGGTACTCAGGTGGACACGTTCTCAAGGCATCTCTTTCCAATGACTTGACAAGTTCTTCGTAAAAACCTCCCACCATGGGGCCTTCTCTAAGTTAAAGGACCATTTGATCTTCTCTTTCTCAAAGTACTTAACGACACTGGGATCATTTGTAATCTTCTCAAGCTCCTTAGAAGCACTCTTCAAAGTTTTTGCATTGTCTGATACCACCAAAGAAGGCCTTGAACGACGAGCTACAAATCTTCTGAGGCCATATTGGGTACAACCTCGAAGTGGACTTCCCTCGCAGAACAACAAGTAAACAAACAAATCCAGACCTTTCGTTCTTCCTCACTGGTAGACTTCACAAAACGAGTTCCAACATAATCCAAACCAATATAGGAAAATGCAGGCGCCTTCTTCATTCTGTAACTAGGCAGGGGTGGAGCTTGTGGAATCTCGTACGGTTTCCCCTCAAACTTATTACACACTGTGCATCTAAACAACAAACTTCTGATTAATTATCGGCCTCGAACAATCCAAAAGTTCGACCTCAACTCAGTGAGTATTTCCTTAACTCCTCCATGCATGACTTTTTCGTGACATCTCCATACCACAAATGTAGTTAAGTGGTGGCTAGCATCAAGCAAGATTGGATACTTCGCAGAATCTGTAAGCTCGCTTTTCCTGAGTCTAAATTGACATCGATTAACTCCCTTTTTATCCTCAAACAACCCCAGCTGGTGCGACCTCATCTTAAGCTTTTCCATACCTTTTATCTCTCCTTGTACTTCCTTGATCCACAGAAGTTCGGCTTCCTCTATGTCTGCACCGTCACTTGTATCTCTGGCTTCTGATTCACATCTCCTTGTCGCTGTGCCTTTAATTGCTTAATAAACTTCAGAAGTAAGGCTGCAACTCGCAAAAGGTGTCCAAGAATACAGAAGACTTCACTTTGAATGATAATACACAGCATAGCAGGTTCACTGTTCAGTGCAAGATCAGTCGTCACTGTCTTTCGATCCTTCATCCTCATTTTTACAAGGCAGGCTTCAAGAACTGACTCTGTGGCAATCTCCTTCCGATACTCTAGGCCCTCGAAACTAGTAAGCCACTTGGGACCGTTCCACCATAGCACACTGTTCTCCAGCTCACGACAGTCTACGCTAGAGAGTAAGTTGGCTGGGTTGTCGCTTCCTGGACAATGATTCTAGCATTTTTCAGGTATGAGCTTTTTTTATATTCGTAACACGAAGCGGAACGAATGGTTTCCACTCCCTCTGGCTCTGAACAACCCAAGACCAGGCTATCTTGGAATCAGTCCAACACAACAATTTGTCAATCCTCATCTCAGAACTAAGTGCTTTCTTTATGCTATGGATCGGTCTGGACAGAACTACCACTGATAGCAGTTCCAGACGCAGTATGTTCTGCTCCTAGAGGGGTGCTACTCGTGTTTTGGAAGACACAAATCTGACATAACTTGCACACGTCGTCACGATAAGCAGAAAGACCACCGCACCGCATGCCTTAGCTGATGCATCGCAAAACCCATACAGTTCACTCGCAATAACCTCACCTTCCGTGCCAGAATAATAACATCTTATGAGAGTAAGAGGTTTAACACCTTACAATTGCGTCACCAGTCTCTGCCAGATTGACTTTCAAGAACCTTCCAATGGTTCATCCCAATCTTTCTTGTCCTTGCACAACTCTTGAAACAGAATTTTAATCTGGACTGTGATCGGAGAAATCGGACCGAGTGGATCATACATTTTTGAGGCTGTGCTGATCACGTTTCTCTTTGTAAGTTCTGCTCTCTTTGCTCAAGATGCAGTGATACTAAAATCAAAGACGAGGTTGTCATTGTGGTAGTTCCATACAGTTCCTAAAATTCTCTGACCGCAAACATCTTCAACTGCACTTCTTAGAACACTTCTTGAATAGGTCATATCTTCTTCTTCCACGACGTTTGTGTCTACCACTGGTGTTTCAACAAACTCGCTTGTCATCATTTCCTCCAGCTACAGAACGTGTTTCTCCTGAAAACAATCTCTCGTTGTCTTTAATTCTCGCCCGAAGCCTGCTTCCTTAAGACTCAATTTCGATTTCACATGAAACGGAGTACATCCTTCTCAGTTTCATTCACATGGACCATTAAGAACGCCTTTTCGATGTCCCCCACGAAAGCTACCCTGTGATTTCGGAACCTCAACATGATGTCAAAGATACTTTGTGTAAGCGCAGGACCGGCATGAAGACAATCATTTAATGAAGCTCCATCTGACTTGGCTGAGGCGTCGTATACAATTCTTAACTTTGTGGTTGACTTGTCTTGTCTGATGACAGCATGATGCGGGATATAATAGACGGCATCAGGCTTGGTTTCCTCATTCACAACTTCCACAATCCCTCTTTCAATTTGATCTTTATAACACTGTCATACTCCTTCAGGATGTCTGGCTTCTCGCGGAGTCTACTCAGCAAACCTTCCGTGGTAGATGTGTAGCCTTCCACGGGAGACTGACCTCATAGTGATCTCCCTTGTACAACAACTTCTCAACAAACTCTTCATAGACACCTGGAGGCTTCACACCGAGAGACTCTAAGTCCCAGGACTTCTTCAACTTTCCCTGAAGATCATCATAAGACACTTGATCAGTGGCACATTTTAAGACATGGGTTGTCATAAGATTGCTTCTCTGTTGATTTACTACACTTCCTGAGCACACGGGTCCTGAAAGTACCCATCCTAGCTTGGTGTGAACAGCTGTAGGACCTTGGGCCGCTTTAATGGTGTGGCCTGTCATCAACTTCCAATAATAGTCTGGGCCAACTAAAATGTCTACACCAAGAGTCTCTCCCTCAGTACGAAAGTCAGCAAGTTTGAGTCAGGAGAGGCAGAGGTCATTTTTCACTGCTTGTTCCACAGGTTGACCTTGTAACGGTTGGAAAATCAGAGGCAATGCAAAAGCTGACAATGAAAGATCTGGTCCTCCCTTTAACTCTACTCCTAGGGTCACAACTTCTGCCAGCTCCAATCTTTCAACGGTACTTCCAAAGGTTTTTATTGAGACTTGCTTCTTCTCTAATGTAGGTAGTTGAAGGATGTTCTTCAGGTTATTTGTAAGATAGGTGCGCTGACTTCCACTGTCCAGGATTATTCTAGCCCTGACCTTAACCTCTGGCTGTTGAGGATTGTCGCTATCGCTTGGGCAGTTTAAAGGAACACAGGTGTATTGGAATCAGTATGAAAAACGATACTATTGCTGGCCGATTGAGCCGTTAAGCATTGCTGTTGTGGTCCTGGCGTGGGAGCTGGTGTTCACTGTTCGTTGGTTGCAAAGGACTCAGGTTGGCTGGGCAAATACTAACATGGTGTCTTTCCTAGCAGTTATAACACTTGAACTTGGCTGAGCAGTTACGACTAATGTGATCTTTTCGGAGGCAAACGAAACATCTCCCGTACTTCTTCAAAAGCTCCTTACGGACTAGCATATCAGGTACTGTTTGGCAATCCCTTGGTAGGTGTTTTCCCCTAAAGTAGGTGCAAGTGGGACAGCTAGCATCACCACCAGTGAACAAGGCATGTATAGTCCCATCTTTCCTTTCTTTCGGTTTTGGTGGAGAAGGTTGTCTTGTGTTCACCTTAGACCCTCCAGCCTTTTCTCTTGCTTCAATTCCCCTCTTGAAAATATCGAGCAGTTGATCTAATTACCAGTCATCAGCTCCCATTTCTCTCGTAATAACAAGACGAAATTTCTGAGGTTAAGCTTGTTCATCAAGATGGATGATAGCAAACCGCCATACGATTCAGTGAAACTCCTAATGACTTAAAGCTTCTCACATTAGATTCAATTCATGCAGCCGACGTGAGACATGATAGTGAGATGTGACAGATTTAAGATTCAACAAAATTTCCATGTGACGATTAATTATTTTCTGCTTATTGCCAAATCTAGCTTTAAAAATGTCTATTACTTCCTCATAGTTCGATGCCCCAGGATTTAACCCGGAAATGACCTCTGTCGCTGACCGTTCGAGCAACGGGTTTAGATATGTGAATTTGTCTATGGCAGTTAAACTCTCATTTTTATGAGCTGAGGCCTCAAAACTATCCCAGAAAGACATCCACTTACTGTGATTGCCGTCGAACTTCTTTAACTCCAGCTTTGGCAATTTAATTTGGGTATTTCTCCCCACAGATGAAGAGGAATCGACGTTGAAGCTAAAGGTGGCGAAGAATTACTCCCGATTTGAACTTCATTTGCTGACGTGCTCTCCGACACATTCGCTTCGGTGTTTACATTTGAACTCACGACCTTCGGCGACAGGGCGTTTTCAACGTTAGCAATAGCCAGCTGAACATTTTCCTCCAGCAAATCTGCTCCCTCAATTTCTCCTTCGATTTCTTCTTCAAGAATTTCTGCATCAAGTTGTCGAAGAGTATTAAGTTTCTGCAGTAGGCTATCCCTTTGTTATGTCAGCTTGATTTCGTGTTCCCGCACTTGACAAATGTCTCCTCCTCCAAGGACATCAATAACAGATGAAATAATACGTTTCACAATTGACCTGTGCCCTGCACGTTGCTGTCGCTTTCTGGCGTGTAGAATTCGTCGCCAAAGTAGCCTGCGAGCAAGAGTTTTCATTTCTGCGTCGAATTTTCCTCACAAAATGCTGATTGGTGGATATTGAATTTGTTGCTTACGTCATTGCTTTTCGCGTGCGTCGTGTTGACAACACAAAAATGGTGGCGGAGTTTGTATTTGTGAAGGTTGCAAGAATTTCTCTAAATAACTTAGGTTTTATCTGGAATTAAAACCCGAGCAAAGTCAAGCTGCCAACGTCTACGATGTTCTTGCAGTTTTACCTACGAGATTTGGGACAAGTTTGATATTTCAACCTTTTACAGCAATTGAAAGTCTAAATTCTAACATCAAACTATGTTAGTTGTTTGCCAATTTCAAAGTATCATTATCGATTACTTGATCGCAGAAGCAAGAAGAATGGGGGTGCCTGCTGCTTCGATTGCCGATATTTCAGATGGATAGTTAAGGTTGGCCAAATTAAAGCTTTTGTTTGGTGTTTGGCTTAGCCGAAAAATATGAACATCTTTCAGCTTACGCCACAAATTAAAGCTTTCTGAATATATTGACTCAATTCCAAGTGCTTCGGTACGGCGTTAGCAGCAAACTGACAGTTTTTTAGGGCAACGATTTTTAGAAATGCAATGTTTTCCTTTTCATCTGGCACTCTCACGTCTGCTTTGCTACTCGTTAACAACATCACAAATTTCACACGAGTTGAGTGTTCCAATGAAACCACATTGTCGATATTGAGAGTTGCGTTCTCGTTCTCGGAGACCCGGCTGCAAAATTGAGATCCTTCCCATTTCCTTGCACTGCTTCCTTTTTCCCTGGCCGGACTGTGTCCAGTTTTCGGCATTTTTTATGTCCAGTAGGTTTGTGGCGTTAACACTGCAGTCGGCAAGATTCGCTTGACGCTTGGGACATTTGATCGGCTTTTAGTGTGCTCACAATCAAGTAAAATCCTGCACTAAATTTTCTGATTTTTGTGGCACTCGGTAGGCGTACTCGATCAGAGAAAGTATAGTTCTTGTCAGCAAGTATTCCCATCTTTCGAAAAGTATCTGATAGCATGGTATCTTTCGTTTGCTATCGTTTCCGGGTTGCCATGATTGGACAAATTCTGACAGCTAGGACAGCAGGGAGCCTCGGGAAGTATTGGGGGCGGCATTCAAATTCCTGAGACGTCGTTGCCAGCTCTCTCCTCTTTCCCCCTCCCGCCCCCCACCCCCGAGAGAGCTTGCTTGCAGCCTATCGCAAAAGAAAATTGTGGGGCCGAAATTAAAAAGTCTACTTTAACCTCAACTGTTGAACTGACGATTCAGTTGGTATGTTAAAGTTACCGTGTACCTTCAGAGAGATTTTTTTTGGATTTTCGTTTTTTAGATAGAAATAAACTTGCCAGTATGATCTTACAATAAAGAAAAAAAAAATAGAAAGAGTGTTATTTGCAGAGAAATTGGGACGTAAGCGGTTTCCACCTGAAGTTAAACTTTACTATGATTGACAGCATATTACTGCTGATGTAACCACCCGTTTCGATTATCGGGCGAATGGTGATTTACTGAAATAAAAGAAGAAATAACTTTAAGCTTCGTTTTAGCGTAGGTAAAGATCCAAAAATCTTCAGTCCAAGCAAATCTTTGGAGACGCACTTGTTTCAATTCGCGTGTCCGTCGCCTTGTTTTCGGGTGCTTAAAGCTTACAAGTCTTGGCAAGTGGAAACAAAACAGAAAACCAATAGAAAAATAACGCGTAGAGTCAAGGAGGGTAAGAATTCCCATGTCTTGATAAGCGTTAAATGGGTACAAAAAATAAACGGATACTTGTTTCCTACATGCAATATTAACATTTTTTTAACTTTATTCAAGGCCGAATCTTTTACCCGAACTTTTGACGAGCAGACATTGAGTTGAAACTCTAGCACGACGATCTGGACCTTCAAGTCTCGACTGTGCGACAAACTTGGGAGTCCATTTTCTTCAAAAAACATTGAAATATTTCAATATCCAGTTTTTTTTATAAGTTTTATTAAATTGATATAGGGTTTTGGGTATCTGTGATGTAACCAAGATCTTAAAACGAGCAAAGTCAGAGAACTAACTCGATCTGCAGTGTAAATTTAGTTGCTGGTAGGAAAGCAGTTGAATTCCTTCTGAGCACTGCCCTAGTGAGAAAATGAAAGAGAACATAAATACCTGACTATAAATCATATAATTAACTATCTAGTGTCAATTTAAGTGCTGGAATTGTGAAGAAACCAGGTTCATTCTTACTGAGCATTTCCCTAGTAAGGACATGTAGTCCACAAGAGTTGAAAAAACAAAAACATTCGGTTTTACCGCAATCCTTCAGGCTACACTGACGAGTGAAAGTTAATTCACTGATTTCTCAGTTGCATAATAATTGCTAAAGCAATAAAATTTCACGCAAGTGAGAAAAGGAAAGGAAACTTTATCACTCATTGACCTTACTCATTGACCTCTGCGCCTGTTTAATCCTGAACAGGTGTAGATGTTTTATATTCGACTTACCAGATGAAATTCGCTATGAAAGGTAGACAAGTGGTGGTGAGGGAAGCAGGTTATATTTGTGATGTTGCACCCAAGGCTTGCGGCCTGCCTGCTGGAGGCGAGTATTCATGAAGTGAAAGTAGGGAGACTAATCCAAATATAAATGGCCGTTCATTGGGAAAATAAAGAGGGCTCAATGTATTCTTTTATTGTCTACAAATAACGCTCTGATAACGTACCGTAAAGAAGATGTAGGAGTGGGATAGAGGCAACAATAAGTCCAACAGATACTCGGGTTTCCTATAGGTGGTGCCTACGAAAACAGCGATATTTTTGCGCAGTTTAAAACCATGCGGAGAAAGCAAAACTTAGCAAGTGCTCTTGGTGTCGAAAAAGAAAATTCAGGATAACCACGGATTTTTCAGAGTTAATAAACATTCAATTTTACTGTATTTTACTGTTTTTAGAAATAATTGTTGCTTCATTATCTCTAAAAAGAAAAAAAAATGCGTGGTAATCTCCAATTTTCTTTATGGATTTCAATAGCCCTTGCTAAGGTCTGTTCCCCCCCCCCCCCCCCCCCCAAGAAGTCATAAACCACGCAGTAGTACTTTCTTATTAGTAGACACCGTCCTTAAAAGAACACTTAGATTACGGTTACGGTTAGGGAACAAACAATAATAGAAGCGTTCTACATTCAAGGTTTTATTGAAATCTTAACCGCTGAAACAGTACAATCTTTACCATTAATTTTCTTTTAATTTAAACAAGTTTCACTGTCAATGATTTTTGCCTATTAATGGACAAAAAAACTAATTTTAACAGTGGGTCAAATATTTGCTGGTGAACATTTTTTAATTGGATTTGGGGTAGTACTTACGCTGATGCTAGAGTTGGTATAATTCCCTGATAAAAGCTTTCACCTTGACATTTTTCTTTTCCCGTGTCGTAATATTCATTTATCCATCTGAATAATTTACATATTTTGAAGAGAAAAGTGAAGCCTTGGTTACTAAAACATCAGATTTGAAAAAAAAAATTAGTTTTAAAATTTATTAGAACTTATTACATGACTTTTGGAAAAGAAAATGTCCACATTCACAAATTATGACTGGACAACAGATGATACAGATGATACAGATGATGGACCAGAGAATTAACTATGTAGTAATTGTAAAAGTAGTGGGTTACTGAGCGTTAGCTCTTGTAAGGAAATGGGAGGAAAAATGGGCTCGATTCCCGCCGAGGTCAAATACTTTTTTCTTTGCTTCGTGTGGTCTGCCATTTATTTACTAGGGCTAACTTTCAGTAGGCTCCACTTCAGCGCTTTGAGTTAATTCTCTGATCCATCATTTGTGCCCTTAGTGTTAGTGACACAACATTGTTTGCAATCTTTAGATACCCGAGTTGAATGATTGAAATGTAGGGTACGTTTGACTCTACAACTAGATCCCACGAAAATACTGTCACGTTACTCCTTTTGTCTTAGAAACCGTCACTGGGAAGATGAGCTACAAATTTAAGAGAATTCCAGGCCTAAAGGTAACCACACTTCTGGTTAAAATATTACGTGTTTTTAGATAAAGTATAGTTATAGTCAATCCACGTCACGCGTGACCAGTATTTTCCAATAATGAAATGAACATTTGAATTCTTCATTGTAATACCCTGTATTTAAATAGAATGTTGAACATATATCTGTAAATCTTTCCGAAAAAGACTCATTAACTTAAAAAAAAAAGCAATTATTCAAAACTTTACTTGGGGAAACAATTGTTGTTCTTGAAATATTTTAATGCTGCAATGTAAAAAAAATCATAACTTTATACACCGAATGCAAATATGGCCGACCACTCGGGCGGCCCGGGTCTAGTTGCATGGAAGCGAGGCTAGTAAGGCCTCGTATTTGTTTTGACAACGCGTCCTTCGAGTCCATCGAGTAGTGTTTTGTAGTCGTTCTGTTCTACGCTTTTTCGATATGGTTACGAGTTGTTGTGTCGCTGAATGCAATCAGAAAGGAAAGAAGACACCGACAGGAGAGAAAGTTACTTTCTTTGAATTCCCACGCACTCCTACGAGGAGAAAACAGTGGATTCACGCAATTCGCCGTGAAGAAGGAAAGGAGTTTAAGATCGTCGATGGAAAAAAAGTTTGTTCCCTGCATTTTAGGCGAGAAGATTTAAGAAAATCATTCAATGGACGGGCTTATGTGGTTGCCGGAGGCATTCCAACCAGATTTTCTTGGTCAGTGCCTTCTCCGAGAAAAAGAAAAGCTCCTCCGGAAAGACAGCCTCTGCCTCAGAAGAAGAAATTGTTTGCAACAACATCCACGTCTTCTCACAGCGAGTTGAGCGAAACAGATATCACGGCGGAATCACTTTCCGAGTCGACGGCATCTGTCTCTAATAGTGAAAATAATCGAAATACTGAGCCAAACGATACTGCGCCGAAAAAGATCGAGGAACTGGAAGAGGAGGTGTTAAAACTTCGACAACAAAACACTGAGCTCAAAAAGAAATTGAACGAGTTAGAGAAACAGAACGAGGCTATCTCGGCCCGATTATTTTCTCTGGTACGCTTTCCATCAGACACTCAACTTTTACACTGGCCTTGCAAATTATGCCACTTTCCTCGCCTTATTTAACTTTTTGAATTCTAGTGAAAATGGAGAACACATTCGTCCAAGAAGCACCTTAAAAGATGTACCAGAGGATTTTTATGATGTGGAGTCCGATGATGAAGAAGAAAACACTACACCTGCAAAGAAAGGACGCCCACGAAAGCTCAAACCAGTTGAAGAGTTTTTTATTGTGTTATGCCGCTTGAGAAGAGGCTTTTCCGAGCGCCATTTAGCTCACTTGTATGGTGTTGCACAGTCCACCATAAGCAGGCTTTTTGTGCCATGGATTAATTTCATGTATCTGAAATTTGGCCAGGTGTGCATTTGGCCTTCTAAGTCAGTTGTTCATACAACTATGCCTGCAGATTTTAAAGAAAAATTTCCATCAACGCGAGTCATTATTGACTGCACAGAAGTCTTTTGCGAAGTGCCGAGTAGTTTGCTTTTGAACTCTGAACTTTTCAGCTCGTACAAAAACCATGTAACATTGAAAGGACTTGTTGGAATTGCACCAAGTGGGGGGATTACATTTTGCAGTCAGCTTTATACCGACAGCATTTCTGACCGTGAAATTGTTTTGCGGAGTAGATTTTTTTCCCAATCCTTTGATGATGGTGATGCTGTAATGGCAGACAAAGGATTTCAGATACAAGACATCTTGCCCCTTGGTGTGGATCTGAATATCCCACCCTTTTTAGGTAGTGATGCTCAAATGTCTGCCGAAGATGTTGTTAGGACACAGCAGATTGCCAGTCTGCAGATGCACGTTGAAAGGGCCATTAACAAGATCAAGAACTTCCGAATTTGGAATGGAGTTGTTCCTCTGAGTTTATTTAATGTTGTAAACCAAATGTGGTCTGTTTGTGCTTTCCTGTGCAACACTCAGGATCCACTCATATCTTATATCACATGATCTGCTTATGTTTATTATTTTACTAAGTCAATATTGTTGTTTACATTTATCTTTAGTTTAAATATTTTTCAAACCAGTTTTGTTTTTGTCACTTTTTGTGTTTAAAACATGATATTTACAAACATGCAAAATCATAAATCAAACTGGTTTGAAAAAATACAAAACCGAAAATGATTATGAACCACAACAGTAAAATTGACTTGACGGCAGGGCTAATTATAACACTTAATGTCCTGTTAACCAAAAAGGTTTAGCATTTGTGCAGTGTTTGTGTAGTAAACATGCATATTATACCAGTGATTTTGCCTTATGCTCTTGGTTCTCTAGCTGCTATAGCTAGAAAGTGTTTAAAATAATACAGTTTCAATGTGTCCTTTAAACTGTTCCAAAATTGAGCGTCAAATGGAATTCGCTCGATGCTCATTCCGTTACTGGTGTACACAATGAAATCACACCACTTTGCCCCGGTCACACCCATCAGCCCCTGCACTTGGACATAGTATTTATGGGTGCGTTTAAGTTTAGGCTTTCCATCGACTTCTTCCATGAAAAAGCTGCTATCAGAGCACGCATCCAGGGGGGTGACTAAGTACTTGGTTTCTGGACACTTGACCTCAGAAAGACCAAATTGATCAGAGCATCCAGGATCAATAACCTTGCCATCTGGCGATGCACCCAAATATGAGGCATCCATGCTTATTACAAGTCCTGACTTAAAAACCTTCACTGGCTTGTTAATAGAGGACATATATTTCTGGTATTGTTCTAAGGCAATTTCTGGTATTGTTCTAAGGCAATTGGCTCATATTTAAGTCCATGATTTGTATATCTTGATGAAAAAGGCTTTGGATTTATAAGATTTTTTACTAGAGATTCATCGTTTCTTTTTCTGTCCCTTATAAGACCAAAATTGGAGGCAGTAAATCGAAATTTCCTTTCCAACTTCCATTCAGGACAATCTGATTGGCTGCGTAAGTGTTTTAATTTCAATGTCATTCAGTTTATCTTCATCAACTTGCAGACTCTTTAACAGTGATTTTTCTGCTTCTGAAAGATCAGCAGGTATCTCAAACTGTTCATTAGACTGACTTGATAGGGGAAATCTCGGATATGTCACAATGTGCTCACCGTGGTTGGCAGGGTTTCCTCTTGGGATAGGCGTGATGTCACAAAACACTTTAAAATTATCTTCGGTCACTGCAAGTTGATAGCTAGCATACGAGCCTTGTGGACGTCTGCCAAATTTGGTTTCCACTAAGGGAATAGAATCAGACCTTGGGGTCATAATCTGTGCTAAGCCATATTTGGGTTCAATTCTTTCAAGGTTGCCAATAGTTTCTCTTCATCTGCCTTTGCCCCCGGATATTATTCCTTGCCTCATGAAGTGTACATCTGACACCAGGATCTCGAGCTGATGATCTGGTCTGCTCCATGTAGGTTTTTGCTACAAGCACCTCCATTGCTGGTTGTGGATTTATAGAGTCTCCTCTTCCCTTCCTATGCCACTTCTGTAAAGAGGAAGTACATGCTTGCTTTGGCTGCATGTCGTCTTCGTTTTCAAGTTCATGAACAGTTTTACATTCATATAATGAGAATTTGCAAATCTTCATCAAGAGTGCCAATATATGGTTACAAAAACCAACCTTCCCAGCAACGCAGGAGCATGAAGCATGTTTCACTTCCCCACTAAAAATGCACAATGCGACTTTTAAGTTGTGTGGGGCATCATTCTTCCGAAAGCTGTGATAGCAGTGAGACCGGAAATAAAAGTAGTTTTCGTCGCTTGCTGCCGAGATGCCCTTTAAATATTCGTCATTCAGAAAAGTTGTCGCTTTCCGAATACTCGTTGGCACCGAATGGGCTTTGCTCGTCGGATCAATTCTCTCTCCAGACTGTGAAATATAGTCATTCATTTCGGCGCGGGTAAAAAAGGGCATCCGCCGTATGTCTGCAGACCAGCCATCTGATGGGAAACTCAAAGGATGCTGAGTTGCGGAAATGCCGGAGTTGTCATCTTTGTTTTTATCGAAGCGTTCCTTGCACTTTGTATATACGGAGTCAGGATCCGGATCTACTGTATTTTGATCTCGACCTTCTTTGATATATTCCTCAACCCTAAACAGAAGGGAAGATAAGATCGTTTTTAAACTTTGGTTATCGCAATCAAGGCAAGTGAGGCGCGAAATCGCCGCGAATCGGTCGAAGCACGAGCATCCTACCTTTTCACTAATTGTGCTTTTGTTTTCAGCCCTTTCAATTTATCGCCTCTACATTTTAGCAAGAAACGAAGTTCTTCATTTTTTAGCGTGGCAGGCGATCGACCTCGAAGAGAAGCTCCAGGAATATCGTCTTCTGTGAGGGCACGTGAAGCAGCCATTCGTGACGATCAAAACACAGGGAAAAGCCAGCCTCACTAGCCTCGCTTCCATGCAACTAGACCCGGGCCGCCCGAGAGGGCGGCCATATTTGCATTCGGTGTATACCGTCAATAAACTAGGGAAATTTCTACGGGAATTCTGTAATCTCGTTGGCGATGTTCAAAAAAAAAAAGTCCTGCGTGATTGATTGTAACAGTAAATGTCCTCGTTCTCGAAGATAATTAATCAAAGGAAATTATAGCTCAAAAGCAAACTACTTAAATTAGTTGAAGGCCTCACTTTTCTGCTTTTCATTCAACTTGCTTCAGTAAATTCTAATTGTAACCAACATCTTTCCTAGAACTGGTCAGTTTTTCTTGGACAGCTGCAAATGTCCTGTGGTGGGATTTGCCAATAGATATAAATACTCACGACGATTTTTGGAAAAGTTTGCAAATGCTCTACCACTAAGATAACGCCAAATTACGTTTCCATGCAGACGTTAGCTTAGGATCCCAGTTCCAATTAAAAATTAATATGATTAAAACAACAGAAAGTTAACATTACTTGTATAAGGGGGCTAGTTTCTAAAGAAAATGTAGTGCTGCGTCGGTGGGGAGAGGAACCGAACGTTTGGTTTTATCAACAGAGTTGAGAGATAATTTGCACTTATCACTGTGATCACGGCAGCAATAGAATCTTTTCACGGCGGCAAAATAACATAGCTTCCAGTTCGGTATGAAAACAAACTTACAATAATACAAATAATTGAAGCCTTTATTCTTTGACCGATCCCTTTAGAAGCAGCATTTTCCGTTAGCTGAGTCAGTTTTAAAGGGGCCATGATTATCTACATGATTGTGCCTGCGCACCAGACGCAAATGTATGAAGCGAAAAATATTAACATACGGTATATAAGGTGCTGCTCATAAGGTTGACATGATCGGATAAACTAAAATTAAATCAGGGATGCGGTTTCAGACTCAAGTGGTGAAGAAAATTTGATGAAATTTCAACTGCTGGAAAATGGTTCTGAATGCCAGACCTCGATAGAGCTAGAGCCTACAATCAGGCCCATTGCCGAGGGAGACCAAATAATCGTACATCACAGGATATCAGTTGACTGTGGACGACGAATATTCAGTGCACCATGACCATATTTGGTAATTTTGGGTGTTGATTTAATAATAAGAGGTCATGGTAGGTGTAGAGTAATAATTAGAGGAAATAAAAGCACTGCTAAATATGGGTCTCCTGGCAGGTTAGCAGATAGCTGTGATGAAAAGTGTCCCTTAATGTGGACCAAAATGAAAAATGGTCACGCTTAGAATTGATCAAGACATGTTATTGGTTAGCAGTAATCACTCTTTTTTTCCTAGTGGCAACGTTTCTGACTGACTCTTTTTGTTTCTCCTATAGGGAACGTTCCTGCTTAGTCTTTTATTATATAATCAAGACTCATTTTTGTGGCTCTGTTTGGAGTTTGAAATCGTTATTTGTGGCAGTTAATGTATTTTACATCTTTTTCTGCGACAAAAAGATCTCTGAAAAGAATAGCTTCACAAAAACGTGTACATTGATCCTCATTCAACTCGTAATGTTTGTAACGTATCACACGATCGATAACAGTTATTTAAAAATACCGGTCAAAATAAATAGAAGGTATTTCTCTTTATATTGATAGATAAATTGGCATAAGCTATGGCGTTTCGTTGCGGACAAAAATTCCCTAACAAAAAGAAGTGACCTACTTGGAGAAATAAACAGTGAGATTAAAAAAATGAGGTCGATGAATTGAAAATTTTACTCCAAAAAAATAATAATTGTCCACAATTTAAGAAAAAATTTAGTTCGAAGTCTAAGAACTGAGTCGAGTTTCTAAAAAATATGTCTGAGGCAAAAAGTCAGTCAACCGGAAAAATCAACACCGAAAAAAAAGGCTAGTCAAGAGGTAGCGGAAACTGATTTGCGCCTCAACCGGACGTAAGGAGCATATCCTTTTATGGTATTACAGGAAGTAATGTGCTATGCATACGGGAATGTGAGAATTCTTCGCGCGGGAATTCCTCAAAGCAGCAAACATGGCCGGTAACTCGCAATCTGCGAGTTCTGTTCAACAAATTGTCATTGCAGTTCTTAACAACTTGAACCGCTTGCCCCAACAAGAAAATCAAACCTCAGCGTTAAAAGTGTTGACGGGCCAACGCGACTCCCGCAGCTCGCAGAGAAATTTCTAATAAAGCCTTCAAAAGTACCTTATCTCTGCTTTATGATTTCCATCTTGATCATGAAGGGAAAAACTCAAATATACTGAATGGAGGTTTTCTTAATGATCATTCTGAGCCGTTAGGAGAAGTTTTTCACATGCCATTGGGTATGCTAGCTCTGTGTTACTTTTTTAGGTTTACCGGCTCGGATCAACTGCAAGATATCACACAGTGATAAATAAATGCTATCTATGGAGACATGGGATCCGTGTTTTTCGTAACTCGTGATTTCATGCTTTTCTGCAGTTTATCACGTATATGAGAGTCTTACAGATTCACGTCTTTACAAAGATGATCAATGTTGTCTCTCGCATTCGAGAGCGTTGGCCTCTTTGCACTTGTTTTCAGCTCTGTCGCTTCGTGACTGAAAGACAAGTATTATGTTCTTCGAGCTGACATGTATCTTCATTGTTTTGTGGGTAAGCTCGCATCCGGTAGAGAATTAAAAGCTAAGACAGTGAGTAACTGTTATGGGAGTCTCTCACAAAAATGGAGTCAACTCACAAAAATGGGCCATCAAAGTTGACAGTGTTTGCTCGCGCGTATTCTTCTAATCGACAGACCAAAAATTCTGAGGTATCATAAGAAGCTGAAATCAACCGTTCTTCTGAACTTTCTATCAGTCTTCCGAAAGAAAGAAAGAAGTCTTCAAAGTTGAGAAGCCAACGCGCCATTTTGTTTCTGACCGCACGTAACCCAGCGTAGCCCACACATCACTTCCTGTAATACCATGTAAGGATATGCTCCCTACATCCGGTTGAGGCGCAAATTAGTTTCCGCTTCCTCTCGGCTAGTTTTTTTTTTTTTTTTTCGGTGTTGATTTTTCCGATTGACTGACCTTTTGCCTCAAACATATTTTTTTTAGAAACTCGACTCAATTTCTAGAGTTCGAACTAAATTTTTTCTTAAACTGTGGACCATTATTATTTTTTGGAGGTAAAATTTTCAATTCATTGACCTCATTTTTTCAATCTCAGTGTTTATTTCTCCAAGTAAGTCACTTCTTTTTGTTGGGGGATTTTTGTCCTCAACGAAACGCCATAATAAACGATGTAAAATAAAAATGCAATATAGCATGGCATAGTAGAGTTACTAACTCAGTTTTAGTTTGTATTATTTTCTAGCCTATCTAATAGATTAGCTGAAGGCTGCTAGACATGGCAAAATATTAGCCCATACCATTTTGCTTTAGGCTTACAGAATTATGAATAATAAATATCGCCTTTTCGGTACTTGCCGACTTTGTCTTTTATTGTACTTTTGTACTTTTGTACTTTTGTACTTTTGTACTTTTGTACTTTTGTACTTTTGTACTTTTGTACTTTTGTACTTTTGTACTTTTGTACTTTTGTACTAAGCTGCTGTGACTGTAGGGAGTGGTTCATCAGCCTTTTTTTTTTATTTTTAATTATTCCTACCGAATCTCTGCAATGAGAAAAATTAATGATCTTTTGCAGTTTGATATTAGCTCGAACACGTGTTAAGGTACCAGGATACCAGGCTCCAGTTGTTCAAAGGCCGGATAACTTTATCTTGTGGATAAGGCACTATCCGACAGTTTCAATCTGTGCAAATATTTCAGTATTTCCTCTTGTACAAGCGAATGTGCACTCTCCAACCACAGTTAAGTTTGGGAGTGTACTAAAACCTTGTTCAACATTTAACGTGAAGTATAGTTTAGACCCTGAATAGTGCCTTATCCAGCGGATAAAGTTATTCGACCTTTGCACAACTAGACTGTTCACAGTCCCCTATTTTTCTGTGTGATTGTCGAGATCGAGCGCGTCTTACCGTTTATGGCGGCCATCTTGATTTTTAGATGTACCGAGGAGGGCGGGCGTTGGTGATTATAGCTCTAGGGGGTGGGGGCCCTCCTCCCAAACCGTCCTCCGCCCCCTAAGTAGACTTTATACTCTTCCCCAGGCTAGACTCGGTACGACTGAAAGTCAAGATGCCCGCCATTAACAGTAAGGCGCGCTCGATCTCGAAGATCACACTGAAAAGTAGGGGGCTGTGAACAGTCTATTTAACAACTGGGGCCAGGATTTTGGCCGGAAACTGAAAATAGCACATTTTTCATGATTCGAATCGGGAAGACTATATAATGCTCATTTTACGGACAAAAAACGGGAAGAAAAGCTTTTTTTACTTTTTAAAGAATTATCAATAAAACTTTTTCGTGATCCTATTATTGTTCATTATGCGTTGACAATTTTCTGTCACCAGTGCTGTCACCTCTAATTAATATTCACCACAAGTAACGTGTGATATGATCGCGAAGCATTTCAGCGTGATTTTCATCACAACAACAAGTGGCACGTAAGCCATCCATCTAATCGACTTCGATATCATTAGTTTCTCGAGAAAAATTAATTCGCTCTACTGTCTTTATTGTTGTGTGATGCCCTCGCGAAAGCGCACGAAACGTTCGTCTCCATTTACATCGGCAAAGAAGGTAAGACTGAAAACGGCGAAGGAGCGGCCTAATTCACCTCAGCGATGAGCGTGCACACAGTCTCGCTTCAAGTGATCGCTGCTCGTATTTTAATTAGGAAAAATTGTTAAAAGGGCCTAGATGGCGAGAAGCCAGAGCAACCTGAAGAAGAAGCAGTCAGTGCCAGTTGCGCCAGTTTGGTAGATGTCTCTTTAGCAAAGGTTGTCATTTACCCATTGTTGTCCTGGACAAATACATGCCCGATATCCGTCAATAAGTCATTTACTCTTGCACCATGAGGAGACTCTTATCAACAGGACGTATCAAAGTGGGAAATGGTTTTCCGTCTTCTTCTCGATAAAATGAAATCTCGGTGACGGGTGATTATTTTAAGTTTGTTTTCCCGCATCCGCCGACCGATTGGGCTGAAAATCGGCACGAATGTTGCAGGATACCTTCTTTGCAAAAAGGTGTCGGCGTTTTTCTTCTTTTTTTTTTTTTTTCTTTGACGTTCTTTCCCGTTCAAAAGTTATGGCCTGTTTTGTGGAAGGATACATTGAAACTCTTGGTATCAAACTTTACGTGAGTCTAGGGAAAAAACGAAGAAACAACGGAAAAATCGCAGACACCCTTTTTGAGGGCGGAGTTGCGTTGCGATTACTTGCGTGGGAAATAAAAACGTGATTAAGGCGAAGCCTTAAATTTCGATTTTTCTCTTAATATACATTACGCGTTTCCTTTTTCTCAAATTTTGATTTCGACATTGAAATCTACAAATTTTAAGCTTTCAGAAAATGTATAAGTTGCCGGTGTTTCCTCTGCAATCGCCCGCGTTAACACTCTATTTCTAACTATGGCCATTTCGGGTATCCTGATACCTTTAATAAACTTGTTGCCAGGTTGATGGTTTTTGTTTATGTTCGTCTGTGTTTACGAGTTTCTGTTGGCTATCCGAAAATGCTACCTGTTGTTTTATTATTATTTTTTTTCACTTTTAACGACATATTTGCTCTCTGTAAACAAAAGGATTCTTTTTTTAAAGTTGAGACAACCTTTCCTTTCGCTAAAGAAAATGTTAGTTTTTCTTCACGAGTCCGAATTCCTGAGGGGAACAAATTGTCTTTCCGAGCAACAGATATTCCTTCGAAGCGAACCTTTGGATGTCCCTGATTCGCTTTTAAAAGCAAACCGTCCTCTGAGAGTGAAGTAGAAGGAAATTTCTATTAGCAAACGGATGTACTGATATATGCCCTGGCACATTAAAAATATTAATCAATCGCCTACAGGCTGGCCGTTCTGCCATAGGACCCCTTCCTCCTCCTCTCGTCAAACTTTTCGATCGATTCGGTCGATTTCCTTTTCGTTGCTCTGTTAGTTTTCTGGCCTTCCCTTCGAGGAATTTCTTTGGAGTTAATGAATTCTCTATCTCGGATAATGAATTTTGGGTACTACTTTGACTCTAAACATCTTTCCATCGCCGCCTTCATCACTTTCAAGGATCCCGTTTCGTAGTCATCCCGTTTTCTTAGAGCATCTCGGCATAAAACTGCGAGAGCATTTGGTTGAGAGCCTCTCACTCATACTCTTCTAGATTTTCTTTTCACAGGTTTCTTTCATTCGCCCACTTTTTCAAAACGTTTTTCCAATACACCTGCTGAATTGATTCAGGCGCCGAACTTAATTCAGCCGAAAATAATACACTAAAGCATTTTATGATATTTATGTCCAGAGATTATATGGAGAAAAGATGTCTCGGGAAAGAGGGTCACCCTCCCAGCCGAGTCATTTTAGCGAGCGTTTATATGAGAAAAAAAGTTGACCCCTTGAACCGAGCCAACGGCGCTCGCGCATGCTATGATTGTCTCGCTTTAACGGATTTGACCTGACTAGGCGAGCCAAAGTGTTTATATGGAGAAAAGTTGACCCGGCTAGGAGGGTGACCCTATCATCGAAAAAGGGTGACCCGACTAGGCTGGTCACTTTTCCAGCCGAGCCAACTTTTTGTTTCTCGTGTAAACGGTTTGCAAAGTTTTGTAAGGAAACGTAGGAAAAGCTGGTTACCCAGGGTAGCTCGGGTAGGCGGGTGACCCTTCTACCCGGGACAACTTTTCTCCATATAAACGGGGCCTAAAACCGACCTTTTTGTCATTTTCATATGACTTCATGTTTGACAGAATTATTCGTGTTTTAGTAATTTAAGGTTAGGAGACACCTTGTTATGTCTATCATACAGTTCATACATCTCATTACCGTCTATTTCTGGACATATCCCTCGAAAGAACGGAACTAGAATTGCAAGAAAGATGGCTGAGAATGCAAACTGTACCCGTTACTATCATCGGGGCTAAAGTCAAATTACGAAATGGTAATTTTTAACGTTTTTCCTCAAAATCCTTCAACCCTTACCCTAACCCTAACAATTTAAATAAGATTTCACTCTTGCAACCGTTTTGATTGACAACTGAAAAACACAACTTACACCGTTCCACTGTCCGAGGTCTGAAATGGGCGGCAGGGCTTTCTTTAAAGAGTGAGCGAAGGCGTTTTTTATTGCCTTCTGTTTATCTTTAGTTTACTTAGGCTCGATTACCAGCCGCTGTTCGGGAAATGGGCGCACGCTTGCCCGCTCTTCTCGTGGAGGAAAGCTGGACCCGAGGAAACGGCGGAAATCGAGCCTACAGTCTAGTCGAATCTTAAAATTCTTTGCGCGGGTCCCCACTTTTGTAATCAAGAACAGTCCTATAATCTCAGATCGTCTAATATAGTTTAGACGGTACTGATTTTATTCAAATAAGTTATGTATATGGGATCCACTCTCTCCCTAACCCTTGTCTCTTTCCAAAAATGTATTAACCAGATAGCTATGAGGCCCGGTTCAGACGCCGTCCTTCACATGTTCATGTTAACCAGTTGTAGCCGTAATTTTCAGTTGACGGCAGTGAAACACACAAATCGTGAATCAAGTGGCGGAATTGCTATAGAACAGGCAAAGAACTGTTCTGGTGTTCTGTTGATTTTGTTACCACCTCCACTCTAAGCTATTAACAACGCTTTGTTTTATCCTAAAGATTTATGCAAAAAAGTTTCGCTTACCGAAATACCAAAATACTGTGCGAAGCAAAATCAATATAATGGATCATACGCATTTAACAATAAGTGTCAAGCAAATCTCAAGCTGTGGCATTTGATATCCTGACCAGATTGTTATAGTGTTAACATATGTACAGCAGTGCGTACAACCGTTGAAATGAAGGTTACAAAACATTTTTTTTATCTGTAGAAATTGTTTCATCTTTAATGTTCTAACGCCGTCTGTTTCCACCGTTTTTATTTTAATGATTGCTTTTTTTTTAATATTTGTGAAACTTTCACAACTAATGTTAATCAGTTGACGTAGAAAAAACTCGCTGACTTTAAAAACGCGTGGTTATAAAGAAAAACACTAACATTGCAACCTGACAAAGAGATGTCTAACTACTCGAAACGTAATTCAATCAAAAGATTTGAACTTCGAAAAAACTTGTTTTAAAGGCGAATAATTTTTAAATTATGTTTTTTTTTACGGTTTGTTCATGTTGTGATAAGGAATCTGACTGAAGGCGCCCTTTTGAAAAGAATATAAAGAGGCAAAATCAACAGTTAAGTTGTATTACTAACTAGATTAAAAACGGACTAATTCTGCATCAAGTGAGTTTTGTCTCGACCTTGCAATTGTCCAACCAGGCAGTCGACGGCGAAGAGACACTAAACCTTGACGACACAGCGTTGAGCAACGTATTGGGCACAATGCGATTGTTTTCCAAGAATGTCTTATGTGAAGAACCGCCTAAGCTGAGAAAACAACAACAACAAACATAACATTAGTAATTCTTCATGCGTAAATTGAATACCCTGTGGGCAAATTCGCGAGAGCCTCCTAAGTTAGTATGTATCCCAAGGATTGTTTCTTGTTTGAATAACAATAGCCTATTGTTAAAAAACAATACTTGAGAGTATCTTAATCTAGCAGGCTTCTCGCCCTTCGTCAACTATGGATCAGTCGGCGGCTGTAGTGAGCAATCAGCAACGATTCGTGTAGCATTGCAACGAGTATAGAAAAATACCCTAAGACCAACTTAAGACAGCATCTTTTAGGTTTGGCATTCCTCTAACACGGAAGATAAAGTAGAACAAACTCTCTCTATAGAGATAATACAAGATCCCTCCATGAGTTGCTAAAGGCAAAGCCAGCAGGTAATAGCAGTTTTTACTGATGTAGATATGTTTCTGGCCAATTCTGGGATCCCTCAATAGTTACTGTACTACCTCAACAATACAGATCGCTGCCGGGTAAAGTTTTTGGAATTCGTGAGAAAACATCCCTGCAGCAAGAAAATATACCCATACCTCATCCTGTTCCGTTTTCGTTTTTTGAAGACTGAAGTGTTGTGGTATATTGGAATTATTCACCGTTAATCCTAACCTATCCCAGTGTGTTTAACAAAGTAAACACTTAAGAGTGAATGAGTATAAATGAACTCACTTTCATGTATAACATTAAAAATAAACCGCTTTGTTAATGTGTTCCTAATTAACCACTGGGTTTTACTTACCCAAGGCAAACAGAAACACGGACGTATTCAGGACCACGAACAGGACATTCACAAAAATGGAGCCATTTTCTCCTTGGCCTCTATTGGTATCATGATTTCTGAATGTTGCACCAAGGCATACGTCAAAGAATATGACCCACAGCACAAAGGTTTGAAGTTGATCTTCAAACGTGTCTTTTATTGGGCGGAAAAGGTGTAGATCACTCCAAATGTACTCACGGTGAAGATGGTAAGGCCAATCTGTGATAGGCTGTCAGACCCAAAGAGAAATATTAACGAAATTAATATCAGTTTACGATACATCTCTGTTATCTCCCAAAACCAGTATTTTTTCTTGTAGTTCTCAAAGAACACTTTCAACCCGAAGGCAATTTCTACATCAACCTGGCGTTCGCGGTATTTGTAAATGAGAAGCAGCATCAGGAGAGGAAATCCCACAGGATACAAAGCAAACACTACGGCAATGGGCCAGTACAGCTTGTGTCGGGCAGTGAAACATTCGATTGAGTAATCAGCCCTCAGAAGGGAGATGCAGTCACTGTTGTCATCCGTGAAGCAATGTTTGACACATGCCCCTGGAAGCGGCAGGATCTCGATAATTATTTTACTTGTTATTGGATATGAACCTAGCAGAAACAGGAAGATGTTCCGATAGCAGGACTTTTTCAAATTAGATATTGTTCGCAGCTTTTCACTACAGGGAAAGTCCAGTCTACTTTTGATGTAGTGCTTCTTAAGAAAGAGGTAAAGGAAAATAACACAAACAACTGAGCCATTCACACCAAGAGCTAGGACGAATTTTAAGAACTGGTCCATACGTAGTTGCGAATATATGCAGGTTACTGGAGCAAACTGGAAAATATTTCCCTCCAATAATTTTAGATATTTTTCCATTGAAGTCAAAGCTACCGGCCACTGTACCCTGACTAATGCCGAGAAAATGCCAGCGATAACTTGATAAAATCCGATCACTATTTTGAAACATGACATAATGACATCTGCGACAGTGCGATCATTCTCTGTTCGCTTTGAGTCGCCCCAAAGTACCATCACAAACACCACAACAAAAAGTGCAACCACTACAATGGATGAGACTATAGAAACAGTTAAGCGAGGACATTTAAGGCAAGTGTTAAATCGCAAATAGTATCCATTCGTGCAAGTAGCACACAAGTTGCCTTCATATCCTTTGTGGCATTCTGAATCAATCCCACCGTTGCAGGAGCCAGCATAAGGACATTTTACTGGTTTTGGTAATGTTCCTTTAAATGTTACAAACACTTTCTCGTATCCTGGGTCTAAACTGTTCACAAAACGTTTATAGAGTCCCTTGCTAGATTGATTGCTCCATTTCCAGTAATATTTAGGTGCCAATATTGCTGTGTCGTTCTCACAGATGATACCATACGCCGGACATGGTGAGCAGGATCCAAAACGATCAAGGCGATAAAAACTGTTGAGGCATCTGCATGCACGATAGCCAGCTATCTCATTGGATAGAGTTCCTGTTGACAGGCATTGTAAATTATTAATTAGTCTGCAATCTTAAACAGTCGTCACAAAGCACTCTAGAACTAATTTCATTGGATGTTGTTGGCACGAAGCTCTATTGTTTTAGGGCTAGGCTCCATTGTTACGATTGTTTGTTATCATTTTCTCAGCCAATCCTTTGAGACGTTCCCAAGAGCTGCGTGGCGACCCATCTTAAATCCCGCTTTCTGATTTCGAAAAGTTTATCGAAACTTAGACTAAAACTACTACCTGACTGGATTGAACTAAGCGAAAACAGAAGTTCAGAAACGAGATCTCCCTGGCTTGATAATGTGTAATATGTTACGTACACCTGTTACACAAATATTTAGACAGTTGTTTTTCTTTTTCGTAGTGTAAAAGACCAACCAATGTTTTGTGATGAATTACGTTTTAGTTATCTTTGCTTGAGTAAACAACAAGCTTCATCGACACATTTTCCTTTCTGGTTAGAGCAGGAAACAGGCGTGTTGCAATTGAGAAAATCACGCTACTTGACTGCAGGTCTCCGCGTGAAGGTGCTAGCCTATAGTTGTCAGATAAAAACGTAACGATCTTTGCCATAACCATTAGAATATAAAACTTGTCAAGACAATATGATTTTGTGTACACCCCGACTAAGTCTTAAAACTATTACCTTTTCAAATTCCTGGTTGATTAGAATAGGCTTGACTCAGATTGATGTACGTACGGTTTACAACTCTTCTTGGTAAATAATTGATTTTTAATTTCCTTTTAACTTTATTATTTGGGAAGTTTTAGTTGTTGTGATTAGTTCTTAGTGCGACTTGAAAAATTATTATTTAGTAAACAACTTTTGTAGTTTCGTCGCAGAGATAAAACTCTTCCCTTGTTATCGTCTTTCATTAAAATGGTGAAAAAGGAAGTATGAACAGAACAGTTGATAGCTATGAAGTGTAATGGTCTGATGGCTTTCTGGGTTAAGTGGAAACTTTTTAAAACCAAACCTTTTGTAAATTACGATAGTAGGTGATTTATTCAACAAAAATTGCGTTAGATCATGCATAGTGGAATATAGAATTATACTCTTTCTCACATGTTTCAACAATATAAATAAAAATTGTGAAAGCTCCTCTCTAAACATTTGACCTTAAATAATAATAATAAGAACATCCCATCCGCTGAACAGCAGGAAAGCAAAAACTCTACGTGGACACATGCTTCTTACCGTATGGGCAAGCCCAGCAGTCCGTTGCACTTTTACCAGGATGACGCTCAACAGAGACATACGTACCAACACTACATTTTTTGCATCCAACTTGACCAATTTCGTCCTGATAAAAGCCTCCTGAGAAGATGGTATATTAGGCAATTAGTTTAAATGGGACGAAAATACCGAGACAAGGGTAAAAATAAGCTTGTTTGCTGAAGATGGACATTAGAAACACATTTCAATTGATACTCCTATATCGATATGCGTGACTAGTAATCCCTCTGTGTAAAGTAGCTTTATAGTATCTTAATTCTGGAATATGACGATAGGCTGCCTTTTTACGTCGGATAATTTAAGGTTGTCGTGTTTAGAAAGTGCATGGGTACAAAGAAACGTAGCCTCCCACTCATTCGTTTTTAGGATAATCCCTAAATATGACTGTCTTAATTAAAAGCGACTGCCTCCGAGGCTAAAAGAAACATAACGGAAAATCGATAAGTATTAAAAGAAAAGAAAAATAACACCAAGAAGGTGTTAGTTAATTGGATGGACTTTCCTGAAGCTCATCAAAGACACTTATCCAAGTTGCACATCTCTTTGGTAAGTGTGATGGTAAGTGACTCGGCTTCATTCCATTGAAGTCACTAGTTTCATAAAATCCCGGCTCGTTTTGCCACGGAAAATAAGGCACGTAAGGAGAATAAAAGTATGTGTGGTTGAAATAAATGAGCAAAATTAATGAAGCACTATTTTATCATATGAATTGTATTTCAAATATATATATGACATGATGAACTAAGGCCATGTTCACTGTATCTTGAATAAGTCGCATGTCTTTAGCATAAAAAAAAAACAACAACCTCCAGATTGAAATAGGACTGGTTTTTATTCTCGCGCTGGAAGTGGTATAATACTGCTTGGTAAGTCCGGGTAGTCGTGTCTTTTGTTAGTTTGCATTTTTCTTTGAAGGCTGGGACAATTTGAAGTCGTTTTGATTGTGTCGAAAGAGGCCTTGCTACATAGTAACGTTCCGCTGAACGGTCACAACTGACATCACTTTTGCGACTTACCTGCAGGACACGGGTGGCAAAAGTCGTCGTGGTATTCAAGATTCCGGTAGAAACCAGCTGTGAAAAGGCTACAGTTCAGGCATTGCTCGTCAAATATTGCTTTGGGCTTACAAGAAAGACAGACAAAACCGGAATGCAGCAAACTGTTCTTGTAGTAATAAGCTCGTGACATCTTGAGGACTAAGTAGAAAGAGGAAGCTGATGGAGCACATTCACTGAGTACAAAAAGAAATGTCGGAATCATGATCAAAATAAAAATACAACGTAAAAATCACCAATATTCTCTTTTACGCCCAAAAAAATGATGGAATCGAAAAAGACGAGAGTGCAGGACAAGACACTCACTCACTGTATTTCCCTATTGATAGACTACCAAAGCTACTTACAAATTAGAACTGTGAATCTCCTTTGGAAGTTTCAAAAGATTCTTGCATGTTATCGACCTGGTAAATGAATGGAATAAATTCGAAAGTTCCGTCAGTTCCTTGCGTAATAAGATAGGTTAAGATAACTAGAATAAAGTGAATAACAGTGAAAATTGCGTAAATTAACAGAAGAAAGAACTAAATTCGTTAAATCACTTTCACGTCGATTTATAACATTAACCCTATTTAGCGTTGCGTAGTGTCCATTGTTGGATTCCTTACAAGTTTATCAGCTGGCCACCAGGTCCTTCTAAGGCCCCCAGTTGTATATGTGACAGTAAATTGTGGGAAACATTCCTGCAAACAAACGAAGATCAATTGGACAACGATCTAGAGACGAGTAATGTATTCCCAGCACTTGATCAGCGCTCGCTGCCAGTTTTTTGACGAGCAGGCTTTTTTGTCCCTCAATTTGCATGTTTGCAAAATTAATTAATCGAACTGAGCTTCTGCTGTCGATACAAATCACAAAGATTGTAAGCATCGTAGTAAATTGGATATTGAAATGACAGTCATGTACTTGTTGCAAACAATCATCTTCTTCGCATTTGAATAAATTTATATAGATATTTGCCCCTTGTGAGCTTTTAAATTATTTAAATTAAATTAATTACAAAGTCACTTATGTAATCGAACGAAAATAAGTTATTTTAAGTTGAGGGAGAGAAAACACCTGCTGGTGAAAAAATAAAACTGGAACTGAGCACTGTTCACAGAGTGTTCTACCCTTCCGGGAAATTTAAAGTAGATTGAGCCAATAAACGAACTGGCCAATGGTGCAGAAAAAAACAACATGGTGTACAGTGAATTCGTTTCAATGTGATGGACTTACAGCTTCAACAAAACCCTTCCAGCGTTTTATTACGACTAAACTAGTAATAAATGTTTAACCTTGCTTCGTGAAAAAAAATTGGAAAGCGATAGCTATCTCATTTCTCGGTCTGTTCCTTACATTCCTCAATGACATATTCGATGAAAATTTGGCCGTTTAATGGAATGCTAAAAGCTTTCACCTCTCACTTATGGAAAGATATATTATTTGGTATTATCGAGCTATCAGCATTATTCCAAAACATTTACTTGTAAGAGCTTGGGAATTGAGATCTTAATCTGAACAAAATGTCATCAATAACGACCTTACAGACCATACATTCATACGTACATTAAATTTCGGAGAGAAAAATTTTGGTTAGGTTATGATGTCACTTCCGTCCGTTCGTCCGTATGACCGCTCCTCTATGTAATTATATAAGCCATTGTAAAATGCCTCACTCAAGTTCACCCTACTGCGGCGGGAAGTTGTGTGGTCAGCTGCTTTTAAGAAAAAGTTTGAAGAAAGCTATAAATCCATGTATTCATTGAATATGTTGACAAACGTAGAAAGAACAGAAAGGGAAAGAGAAAGAAAACGAAAACGCAGGCGATGAATAAACAATGTTCACCGTAAAAGGCAGCGACTGACGAATGCCAGCCGTAAAGACAGAGTATGTTGCCATTTCAGTCGGTTCGGTGCACCTTGTGGAAGAGGAGATAGTAAATTACTATTTCTCTGTTTGTGAGCGGGCAGTATCCTGGAATTTTTTTTAATCCAACTGGGTCCGGGAGCAGCAGAATTTTCCTTTCTCTCGCAACACGCGGGAAATCGAAATCTTGAAGTGAAATCATTTTACTCCGATCTGGCGCGGCGAAACGTTAAATTTTTTCTCTTGAAGCCATGAAACTTATCGCTCACTAAACGTTGTAAAACGAACGAAAAACTCAGCAATGGAATAAAAGGATTAGTTGGTATCCAAAGAGGCCATGCCAGTATTCATTTGATTGTGTTAAGAGAACTTTGCTGGTTCGCTGTGTTGACTCGTCATTTGACTTAAGCTTAATAACTGCAGAGCAGAGCTCAGTTTTAAGGTCCATGTTCACTATTTCTCTTGGAATTTTATTTTTTGACTTCGACCCATTTAACTTCATTTAGGAAAATTTGATTCTTATCTTAAACAGTCAAATAAACGCCTCGCAACACAGTGTATTGTTGACATAAATCTGACAAATTTTTCCTGCACACGTTTCTCTAATTTTAGCATTTACTTGCGACAATCTTGACAGAGAACAACTACAATACTTAAAATAATAAGGTATAAAGGTAGAGAGTCAGATGTGTGACTGTTTTTCACAGAAAGTCTTTATTAACAACTTTCGTTTATAGCGAATGTAAAAATTTGAAGTGTCATTTTCATCAAAACAAAGCTTACGTAGAACGTTTATTCGCTTGGTTTGTGCAAATCTTTCAAAGGCACTTGTTTAGTTTATTTTTTTGATGCTTGCTATGAAATATCACAGTTTTTTTTTTTTTTATTACTCCAGGATATTTTTAAAGTCTGTTTTACCGCAAGTCTAGCCTTTCTCTCTGAGGAATATACGCACTGCTTTCTTGGTAAGCATTTTTAACTAGAGAGTGACAGTGCGACGTGACGCGGGTAGACTGTTTGCAAACCGATTCGCTTCGATCATTTTAAAAATTAAATCAAAGGCTCCTGTGAGCCAACTCGTGAATGTAGATGACACATCAGTAATTGAAATTAAGACGGCTACGGACACTTCCTTGAAAGCTAAAAGAAATTATATCTTTGCCCGATTATGTAACGAGAAATAACCATTCTGGAACTATAAAAATGATTGTAAACTCATTGAATAGGGTTATTCTGATGCGCCGATTAAGAAATTTTCACGTTTTTTTTTTTTTTTTTTTAGTTCAAAGTTTATTTAAGACACTGCACTTTGTGGAAAAACCAAAAAACATTACGTTGCTCGAGCTGATCTCACGAAGGGAAATCTGTTGAACAAAGTGTCGCATTACATTTCATGCCCGGCCGGCATAAATGCGTGAAATTTTTCCTTTGGAGTTCAGTCCACGCAAACTTCAAGTAACATTAATTTGAAATATGACTAATTCTTGCTAAATAAGAATTATTTCAGTGAAAGCTAGTTGTCTGTATCTTGCTTCATTATTCAATGAAGGTACCAAAAAGGTTTTGATCCTGTACACATGCATTTAAATAAATTCTACACAGTATGTATTAAACAGTTGATGAAAATTCATCGACCGCGTCCTTTTGCTTTCCCATAAATTACCAGATGTATAATGCGAAAATGAAACATTTTTTCCCTTTGAAACCTCTATGAAAGCTGAAGAGATCTAAAATTGTTCTTTTCTTCAGAAATTTGCATAATTTTGTTTACGACGTCACTGATGCGTGACATGGCACTTTCCGCTTTCGCGTAAAAACTGACAGCTAAACTAGTGTTTTTATAGCAAACTAATCTATTTAATGTAATACTTTTGTATGAGAAGCAAAAATATGATGAAAGATGTCGAGTTTTCATGTATGCAAAAAGTTATGATTAGCAGTAACCTTATCAGTTAAGAGTGTTTCTTTCAGCCAAAAACATTTTCTGGCGGGAAATATTTTGAGTAACAATATTCAGTTAGTTCGATCGCTATGGGAGGATAGGTTAAAAAATCGGTGAGGCCTACAATAAATAAGGGCACTAGTGCTAAACATACACCAACTCATGCCACTAAATGCTCTATAAAAGAGCGTCTTGTTTATTCAAAGATCTTGCCGACACTTCACTAATTGAATTTTTAAATTAAATTATTTTTAAATTCTATTATTGTTAAATACAATTATTTTTAATTCTTAAAAGCCACTGCACTTTGTGGGAAAAACGAAGAAACCTATAACTTTATCCAGATTCAACAAAAAATCTCCATTCTTACACTAAAATGATTGTCAAATTATTCTCTACATATTGAATAAGAATATCCTGATGCGCCGTGAACAGAAAATTTTCCCGTGTTTTTTCCACTGATTGAATTTAAAATTTATTCACTGCGCATGCCCGAAAGTTAACGACAAAACCAACCAACCAAGTAAAAAAGTCCATCATCGCTATAACTCCTTCATTGCGCATAAGCGCATTCACGAGTTCAAAAGCACAAAAAATAAACATTATGTTATTTACCGGCCTAGCTAGGCCGGTCCTTACAAGGAAAATCTGTGCCCTCGGCCGGGGTCAGTAACACATATTTACGTTTGCCGTTACGCTACTGACAAATTCACCCCTTGTTTACAATTCCAGCGGCATCAACAAAGCACTTGTAACCTTCTTTAGCGAGCTTTGTTGCCTGTGCAACGAGTTTCTTCGTGTTTCTGCTCATTGTGTTGGTTATGCAGCGGTCGATCAGTTAGAATCTAGAAAACAAAGCTCTATTCAAATATCATTTTGAGCGTGAAGAAAATTATCGTAAGTCGATAAATAG
Source organism: Pavona decussata (assembly GCF_977016875.1). Taxonomy (NCBI): domain Eukaryota; kingdom Metazoa; phylum Cnidaria; class Anthozoa; order Scleractinia; family Agariciidae; genus Pavona; species Pavona decussata. The sequence goes on from NW_028145756.1 coordinate 332,199, forward strand.
CCGATCACATCCTGAATGTTTACCTACAGCGTACACAATGTTTTGATATTCTTTTAGACATCCAGCTCCACATAATCATGTAGCTGAGAATTTCAGATCTATTGAAATGGTTGTTTTGGATATAAAAGGATACTTTGCTCTCCTGTATAACAGTTCACATTGTAACTGTTATTGTTGCTCAATAGTCCAGAAAGGATAAGAAATTTGTAAGGTTATCGCTTCATACTGAAACCATACGCAGAAATGCTATTATAAAGTAATTATGGAGCTCCGCTTTTAGGTTTGGCTAAATATGTATATTATTATTTTATTAGTTAGGCGTTACTGGGTCTGATCTTACAAACATTTTACAACTTGGATGAAATCATTGAATTAGGGTGAAGATCAGGAGAAGGAATCTGCTTTAATTTATTTGGAACGAATGTCTTCACTCGATGAAAAAGCTGCGTGAATGCACGACCACGACCGATCGCGAGGTCACCAAGCAAGCATTTCGCCTTGAGGGGTTGTGATGTAATGACCTTCCCCCTCCACCCCTATACCGTGTCACGCAATACTAAGTGATTGTAACAAGCAACAAGACCAGAGAGAAAAACATAAAAATTATATTTGCAGGCAAATATTTTATTTAAGGTATTTAATGGGTAGTGAATATAGGAGAAAGCCCGTTGTTACGGTGGCAATACCAATCTATTCTACCACCGTTACCGTAGCAAATATACTTATTTCGATTGTTATTTTGGATTTTTTTTACGAGTTTTGTTTTGTTTGTTGTTGTTTTGTTGTTGAGGGTAAGGTAAATGCAAAAGACATTCATTTTATAGTATGGCATGGCTACTCACATGTGAGATAAATTCTGCATTGATCTAAATGATCCTATTTCGATAAATTCAATGCTACAATATGCCATTGACCTAGTAGATAACAAGAATAACAAAATTCAGAAACAATCGTATCGACAGTTAGTTTGTGACAAGCTGTAACTTTTTGCGGCATTTTCAGAACTTACAGATAATCCATCTTTAACAAGCCAGCAAAAACGTCTGAGGTGAGAATAGGGCCAATTCTTGGATTTTCATCAACCCTTCTATGAAAAATAAAATTTTGACGTGTTAAGTAAGTAGGCTTAAAATAGGTTTTATCGGAGAACATAGATGCCAGATAGCACCAAAATACTGCTTATCACAGACAAAATTAAACAGGAAAAGAAAAAAAAAAGTGTCCAAACTACTTATAACTTAGATGGCATTGTGAGACGTTTCATTCGCCTGCCATTTTAAGCAAAACACTTACAACGAACGTAGCTTTTCCAGTCCTCTTAAAATCACTTTTAAGTGACGAAAAAAAAAATTCGTTACTTTGTAGGTTTCTGAAAAAAACAAAGAGAGAACAAACTGAATGACCTACTGTATCAATAGGGTCGGAGAATTAGCTAACTGGTATGACGCAAATAAGACGTTTGTATCATTAACGATATATACTTAGTACTGATAAATATGTCAAAGCCTGGAAACATGGTTTAAACCGAAACACTTCAACTATCAGGGAGATGTAAAGTATCGACCACAAGAGGACACAGAAAAAATCTGAGCCCCAGATGGGATTCGAACCCACGACCCTGTATTTTTCCTTTTGGGATCAAAGGGCGCATGTCGTTGGTTGCTTTTTGCATGGGTAAAAGAACAATGCATGTCGACTAAATGAAATAGTCAATTAATCTTGTGGCTCTTTTTTTAGTTGTTTCTACAAAGGTTGAGTGGACAGTCCATTGACTAAAGTCTTTGCTTTTTTTTTTTTTTTTCTGAATACGAAGCGTTTATTTACGAAGAGCTTTTGGTTCGGAGTTGTCCTTAACCCTACTTCCCTGCTTTACACTTGGCTTTTTCCTCTTCTTTGGTCCAAGGCGGGCTTCTTCCCCCCCCCCCCCCCCCCACCCTCCTCCCAACTCCAATTAGGAAGGTGGATAGCACGTCCTTAGATGGTTCTTTTGAAGGCCTTGAAGGGGACGGACGTAAGATGACGTGATCAACTACCAGAACGTCATAATTTTTAAACGGCAGCCATATTGGATCCGCCATCTTGAGTCAGTTGTCTTTTTGCCATGGGGTGTCGAAATCCAAAAAATGTCTAGCAAGCTGTAATTTTAGCCTGTTTTTCCCAAGCCAATAAAGCGTTGGTGGCGGTGAAAAGGTTACTGTTGAACGATACAACTAACATGATGAGCACGCTTTCCGGCAGGTAAAATCCTCCTGTAATGAAGTTTTCCCGAAGATTTCTGAGATAATAATAACGTTACACAATTAAAAAGAATTGTTTAACAGTTTGCAATTTTTACAGAATAATTCCATTAAATTACGAAGCTATAAAAATTACCACCGGAAACTGATGACTTTGTTTTTTACCGGTGCAATAGATAGGTTTTATCCATCGTCAAATGCACATGCAATATACTAAAACATTGAAACCCAAAGTACACTGAGGTAATTACGAAGGACGCATGGCTGCGAATAAAGTTAGTCAGTGGTGTATTTGTTTATTTATTTGTTAATTAATTAATTAATTAATTAATTTATTTATTTATTTACTTATTTATTTATTGCTCCTTATTAATCAAAGATATGATTAACACGAGTGCGATTAAAGCAATCACGACATTAAAAATAAATAAAATAAAACTAGTATAAAGGCGCCAAGTAAGTCGGAATACATCATGTGCACGGAAAGATATACTGAAGTATTAGTGGCGTTTGTGTATAATGACTATACAATGACCATTGTATGTTTGATTCCTTATACTCTCTGTGTACGGAATCCTGGTATAAGTCTATAAGTTCCGCATATGTTTTTGGCGTGCCCTGACAAATAATGATCCCAATATATACGGACCTTATACGTCATGCCACGTCCTATAAACGACCTGAGCGAAGGGCAGGTTAAAATCATTCTGTGAATTACGTTTTCTTTGAAGTTATTGAAACTCGACATTCACTTAATATTGTGATTACATGTGGGAATATCCTTACATCACTTTGAGGAACGTCAGATTCTTAAAGGCATTCTTTGCAATAAACTTCAATCGGTTCCTAGAGAGATCCCTGTGAAAACAACATATCGTTCACCAAAGTCAGCTTAAAGTATTTTTTTTTTGATAATATAGAAACTTACATCTACACTTTCATATATACTATAGCAATTTCAGTGTGTTTAAGGCATCTATAGAACCTAGAAGTTCTGCTAGGCAATAAGACACAAATAGAAGAATACTTACAGTTAGTGCAGCAAATTAAGATTTCCAAAAGAACCTTCATGAATCGCTTCTAAATGATTCCCTGAAAGATCTCTACAAAAAAATATATATTAATATCGATCAGAAGAAAGCAAAAATTTCCAGGTTGTGTTTCGCCATCTCGTTTGTAATTCAAAGCCTTGAAAATTTGGAAAAAATTCCCAGAAAATGAGCCCAACAAATACAAAAACAATCAGCTCACTTTGTGTGTAAATGGAACCTATAAATTGTGCAGAAAATGTTTCATAACATGTACACTTACAGAAAGGAAGTGTTTGATGGTATGCCGTAGGGCACTTTTCCAATACCGATACATTTCACATTAAATCTCATCTTGCCAAAAGCGGTGCAGTTACAGCCGTTTGGTAGTTGACAATCAATTGTTTGACCTGATGTTATGTATGTTAGCCACAGGCTTAAGACGATAAGGCTAACACTCATTACCAGAAATCGGGGACATTTCACGCCCGCGATTAATTAACAGCGGTATCGCGTTTTCAAAATGGCAGCCGTAAGCAAACCTCGCGAGCGAAACGTGTTCCATACCATATTTTAAGCAGTCTGAGCTTACTCGACCTATTTACATTCTGAATTAAGTGCCCATTCTTGCTTCTGTTTTTTGTAAGCGTCAAGAATCTCAGACATTTTTACTTTGTTTTGATTCCGGCGGCACACTCTTAAAGGACCTAGGTGCGCACGCGCGGCCGCCATCTTGTCCCCAATTTCTGGCAATGGGTACACATTTCTACCGGCGTTTTGCCGCCGTTATAAGCGGTAACTGGATCGAGAAATGGCCAAAAGCAAATGAATCTTTGAGCTCTCGAGTTGAACGTTTTTTAGTTACTGCTAAGATTATTCAAGATGTCTTGGCAGTTCGATAGCAAAGTGTTTTCTTTTTATACAAGGGGATGTTCGAAACCTGGGAATTCCGGATTGTGCACTTAGAATTCAAACCTCTTTTTAAGAGATTTAAGCGTCCCGTCTAAGGGCCTTGCAGGCCTTAAGGCCAGAGTTTGCAGATATTTTCCGTCGCATGAAACGATGATGGGTTGACAGATTGTCCGTATTTAAGTTCAAGAGCTTGTGAAAATCGATAATTATTGATATATTAAATAGATTGAACACAGTCCCAAAGGTTTAAATATTCATAGACAGCAAACCCAATTTACACGGAGGTAAAGCGACTCAAAATTAGGTCAGATTTCTAAAACCAAGTTCTCTGGTGAACGAACAAGAAAAGGGAAGTTCTAACTGTAGGTAAGGCTGAATTTCGTGTTTCTGAAGCACCGGACGTCGCCGCTAACTCGTTGAAAACGCCAAATAATTCCTTTTCGAAAGAAACAATACATGCAGAAAAAAAAACAGGATGGTAAACGACTTCCCCTTAATGTTGTACATAAAAACAATCGCCCACAAGGATCAATTTTTACATGAACCAAACTCCCCTCCATTTAACAGACAGCAAGAAGTAGGTCATTAAAGGCAAATATGTTAGGGAATCAAAGGCTATCTTACCACAGCTCATGTGTTGCAAAAATGAACATTGTTTAAATTGTATTGTGCGACAAGCTCAGCTAAATTGCTTCAAATCAGTCATTAACAATGAAACATCGCCTGAGGTACTATGGCAAAAAACTGAGTAAATGATGTTGCCTTTATGTTAAAAAAAAAAAAAACAGTTTGTGTTATTAATGCAACTTTCGAACTATTAAAAAAAAAAAACAAAAGAAGAAATTCAAACTTTGGGCATAAACATCTAAAAACATTTATTTTCTATGAGTTTCGTGTCCACAAATCATTTTACCGCTACTGGTATCGTACCCTTTACTCCAGCAAAGGCACGACTTGAAGCTCAATTTGCATGAAAAAGAGGTAAACTTAGCGAAGATTTACCGAAATGCCTTAAACTTGGAAGCAGTATAATCTCGATTTTTTTGACTCGCTCAGTAACGTGTTCCTATAAAAGAGTAAATTAATATAAAGGATAAGTAAATCTCTTTGGTTAAAACGAACCTTTCCAACGTGAAGTATCAAAGTGAAACGATAATAATGGCATCTTTAAAAAAATGGCGATCACTTAAGACGTGAGAGAATGCGACGTAAAAAAGATCATTCACATAGGTCACGAGACACGACAGCTCTTGGTACCGTTAAGTAGTGTCCTTTAAAATAGCGAGAGTCCGTAATAGCGGGAATTTATTTTAGTCAAATTTCTGTACTTCATTTTTGCCGAAGTTTTAGTAGCTGTCCGTATTATTGGAGTGTCCGTGATGGCGAGCTGCCCGCAAGGCTAGAGTTGACTGTATATGGTTGCAAAGCTTGATTATCATTATTTTTTTTTTTTTTGTGCTAAATGAACTTCTCGACTAGATTTTGTGTTGGTATGTGCCCTGAGGACTTCAAATGTAGACCGCGGTTGAATAGAAATGTTTTCCATTTGAAATGATACCGCGTTCTAGAAACCCATCTTAAGAAAACATATTGTTTCGTCTGAGAACACTCGAAATGACGCAATTTTGTTTTTGTATGGATGTCAAATCCGCGAAGATATGATTGGTTTTCTTATGCAAACGAACCTTTGTCTATGCCACAACTTAATATGCTTGATAATTTTCTGGTTCGAACTGTCGAGAATGTCATCATATAAATGAGGCTTCTAAGAAGCAAGTAGCAAGTAAAAAAAAAGCAGCAAATTGGCGACCAACGAAAGGTGAGCATTTTTCGTTTTCCACTTTTAAAACCTACAGTAAATGTTACTTTCATTAGTCTTTTTCTTGGATATATAACTGAAACCTTACCCCTATATTTTACTATAAGTGAAAAGCCTATAAGAATTACTTTCATTTTCTTGACTTTTTGCCGAGGAAGTTTATCCAAGGCTTTCACTAAATAAAGGAAATGTTTGGTTTAATCACAGAGTTGAAAAGGTAATTTGGCCATCGTGAGGAGATTCGATCGATTGCTGAAGTTTCGAGGTTAACACTTCGTCAGAGCGAACTGAAGGAATGATTAATTCATTCTGACGAAGGGCTAACGCTCGGAGTGTCAGCACTTGAATCACTTCCCGGTGGTCAAATTCCCATACCAACTCTCCTGATAAAACCAAATATCCGTGTCTACTCCCCCATCGACGAAGCACCACAGTTTTCTTTATTTCCTCCTATATACGAAATAGAAGCGAGCTGGTTTATGTTAAAATGGCAGTCATGTTTGCCGGCTTAAGGTTTAACTGTACTAAATGAGTATATGTTTTGCTAGTTTTAATTCAAGCGAACTATCCGTAAGGATAAAACCTGCAACAATAACAAACCAGAGCCAAGCTAGAGTGCCTCTCATGTTAACGGAATTAACAACCTTGAAGGGAATGACACACGTTTTCCAAGGGAGGCACAGAAGTAACGTATGAATCATGACGATTTAGCAAACGGACGGTCTTGTTGTCAACGCCGAATATTTCCGTTACCAAAGAGTACATGAAAAAGCATGAGGGAAAATGACTTCCCTTCAGAGTAAGACATGAAACCTCGATTCTCTTCCGTATCAAGTTTCGAGCTTGTATGCATGTGTTTGTTTCCTCAAACAACTGCCCACAAGGATTTTGAGTTTTAAATGAATACACAGCAGCGGGTAAATCATTAAAAGCAAATACATAAGGGAACCAAAGGCTCGACCAACAATTAGTGTGACACAAAAACGAACATCCCTTAAATCGTTGATATTGGAAACAAAACTGAGTAGCTGACATTGCTTTTATGATAAAAGGAAACACCTTTCAAAAAGGGTCAGTTTTTTAAAAGACAGTTTAGACTGTGTTTAACAAAAACACGTTCTAAGCCATTTTCAATTTTGCCAACATTCATATCTAAACTTTGTCTGCCACTCAAGATAACAATAAGGCTTGCATCCCAGACTAGAAAGCTATATATCTTCTTAAAATGAACCACTTATAATCAGATTTGGGGGGCCCACTGATTGTCTTAAGCTGCAGCCTAAGTTAGTCTTTGTTTAAATAATTGGCCTAAATTTGTGTTAACAATGTAGACATTCGAATTATTTGAAACATTGAAACTTTAGGCATAAATATCAAGACAAGTTTACTTTCTATGAGTTTCGTGTCCACGAATCATTTTACCGCTTCTGGTATCGAACCGTTTACTCAAGCAGCTGCAAGCTCAATTTGCATGAACAAGCTGTAAACTTTGCGAAAATTTACCGGAAGATCTTAAACTTCGAAGCCGTATAAACTCGATTATTATGATTCGCCGATTATGACGTGCAGTTGACAGGCTAGAATGGTGGAAATTAAAAAAAAGCAGAAGCAAATCTTTTTGGTTAAAACTAACCTTTTTCGACTGCAAATAAAAAATACCAAATTAAAAGGGCAATCATGACTACGATCTATGACGATCACTACCACCTAAAAAGGTCATAGGCTATTAGAATTAGTTTTAACTTTCTTGACTTCCCAAGGAAGTTTCAGTATATTAAAGACTCTGGCCAAATCAAGGGAACATTTGGTTTTATCAGCAGACCAGAGTTATGTTGACAACTGAAGGTAATTTGGCCACCGTAAAGGGATTCGATCCATTGCTGACATTTTGAGGTTAACCCTTCGTCAGAGCTAATCAAGGAATAATTAATTCGTTCCGACGAAGGCCTAACGCTCGAAACTTCAGCACTCGAATCTCTTTCCGGTGGCAAAATTTACCATATCAACTCTGTTGATAAAACCAAACATTCGTTTCTACTCTCCCACCGACGAAGCACCACAGTGTCGCTTTAATTTCCTCTTATTGCCCCCGCAGGGTTTTGGCCCAGAGGCCAAAACCCGAGGAGGCACCCTAGGATTCCCCGCGTGTATACATATAAGGAATTTAAAAATGTAAGAAAGTAAGTACTGTAAGTAAATTTGTTAGTATGCGAAAAAAATCTCGATTTGATCAAACTAGGCACGCGCGGTGGTCTCGGGTAACATTTCAGCAAGCGCGCAAGGTGCTGTCGGGTAGCTGTCATTCTGCAACCACGAAGTCTTCGAGCAGCGTTTGACGGTCTTGCGAGCAAGAGTTTGCGTTTCGTCGTCCTCTGGCAGCATTTCGAATTCTTTCTAGCAGTGTTTCAAGGTCTTGCAACCACGAGTTCGCATTTCGCCATCATTTAGTAGCATTTCAACCACGAGTCCGCGTTTTGCCATCTTCTAGCAGAGTGTCAAGATCTTGCAACCACGAAGTCACGTTTCCCCATCTTCTGCACCTTTAGCAGCCTTTCAAACCACGAGCTCACATAATTATACGTCTGTTTCACAAAACAAAACTGTATGACTGTAATAGATTCCAATGTCAAATTTAAAGAGAAATATGCTAACCACAGTTACATGGATGTTAACTTCAATAAATATTCAAACGTTTCTTTTAACATTCGTATGCACAGTATTTATATCCAGTAAAAACCATATAGAGGTGTTAAACAGATCTTCAAAAGCGGGGGCAGCTCTAGTGAAAACTATTACTAGTCTACGAATTAGAAGGAAGCTATTAAATTTGCGTTGAAAAATGAATCATGCCTGCTTAAAATTTAACTGTACTGTTTGAGTATATGCTTTGCAAACTATGGGAGAAGATAAAACCTTTAGGAATAGCAAACCAGCGCCAAGCAAGAATGCCTCTCATGTAAAGGGAATAACCAACATTGAAGGGCCTCCTTTTAGTAAACCTTAATGATTACTCAAGATACACATTTTCCATGGAATGTGCAGAAGTAACGCATGGCTGAAACATTTGACCTGATTTGGCAAAGGTTTTTGGCAAGTAATGGCTCCGGATCGTGTTTTGTCTAACTAGCTACGAAGGTATGACTGGTCAGATTGAATTCTGAACAGCTTGTTTCTTCGCTTTGTTTTTTGTTTTGTTTTTTGTTTTTGTTTTTTTTTGTAAACTGGTTGACCCCTGATGATTCAGTAATATTAATCTATCTCCTATAATGGTTTGCAAGGAAAGGATGGAGTGAGCTTTCTAAAAGATGTATTCAGTTTTAAATGTACATTTTGAAATGACAGTTTTTTGCTTTCTCATTAGTTATTTGACAATTTCCTGTTAGGTCGATTCTTCTCAATACTGACTTGATGGTTAATCTAACCCTATTTTTACTGACAGGTCTTGTGTTCTTTCAGCTGAGTAGCAAGAAACGAAAAGGATGTCTGCATACTGCCGTTATCTGCTTCTTACCATAACACTTGGGCTACTACTTATATTCTCCATCACAAGTGGTAAGGATTTGCCCCCAGGACTGGAAATCATTAGCCTGAAATTGTGCGGTAAGATTCTTCTAGTGGAAATAACGAATGTTAATGAAGAAAGGTTTTCAAGGATCCTTATTTAAAAGCGGTTATATAATGGTCTTTGTTATAAACTGCGCTGTTTCGTACTATTTTGACTCCCCATTTTGACATGACAATCACCATATAGTTTTTGTGTTTTGTTTCCTTAAGACGGTTAAACGGACGGGTAGAGGGAAGGAGCAAGCGATCGACCGGTTAACTCTCTTACGGACGGAAACACAAACTGACTGACAGTAACAGCGGACTGACGAACTGACTGATTAGTCAAGAAGACTTATTGATCATCTCTCTGCCGATGGGCTAGCGGTTAAAAGATCTCCTTGCATTTAACAAATTACCTTTAATTATTAACTCACTCCATAAAGCAAAATATTCCTTTCCACTTCTCCAGCAACGCAGCACCATTGCTTCTTTTATAGACGTGTTAGAAACTAATCTCTTTATCTCATTGATAATAAGATGCATTGGATATCAGCTTTGGGTTCATTTTCATGTTACATGTTCTTGTTGATAGTACAGTTGTCAATGCAAGTTTCACAGGGAAGTCTAATTCACGCTGTTGGTCTTTTTCGTATATAATTTGTTGAAGTATGGTTGTCATTACTCCTGAATGTTCTTTGTAGCTTTCATTCACATTTTCATTCGGCTTGTAGATGTCATGATAAGAGAAGCAACCATAAAAGGAGGGTTTCCCCCCATGGCGTCACGTGATGTCATATTCCTTATACTAGTTCAGGGTGCTAGTTACCTCAATTTGACTCTTTAAGCGTTACTGTAACGTTCACCCCTGGTAAGGCAAATCAAGCGACATGAGCTGGAGTGCGCTACAATCGATTCCCTACTGACAGACTGTGAGCTGTAATCCATCGTTTTGGAATGCGTCAAATAATGTTAGAAATGAAACTTGGGTGCTCTTCTCTGTCAAGGTTCGAGCTTGTATGTATGTGTTGTTTCCTCAAAACAATCGCCCACAAGAATTTCGATTTTTAAATGAATCAAAACTCCCTCCATTTAATAGACAGCAGGAGGTAGATAATTTAAGGCAAGAACGAAAGGGAACCAAAGGTATGTTGCAAAAATGAGCATTGTTTTAAATTGTTTGTATTGTGTGACAAGCGCAGCTAAATTGCTTTCAATCAGTCATTAACAATGAAACGTCGCCTGAGTTAATGGCAACAAAACTGAGTAGCTGATGTTACTTTTACGTTAAAAGGAATCACTTTGTGTTAGTAATGTGAGTTTCCAACTATTACAAAATATATATTCAAACTTTGGGCATAAACATCTAAAAACATCTACTTTCTGTGAGTTTCGTGTCCACGAATCATTTTACCGCCATTGGTATCGAACCCTTTACTCAAGCAAAGGCACGACTCAGTGAAGCTCAATTTGCAAAGATTTACCGAAAGCTGTATAAACTCGATTATTTTGCCTTTCTGACGTGCAGCTGGAAATTAATGAAAATTAATTTGACTCTTTAAACCCCAAACTTGACGGAGATTTAATTTTTGCGACTAATCAGGATTCCTACTCCCGGTTGTCAACAGGTACTTAGTGCTTAATCCTTCAGGTCGTGAGAAGGTTTCATCACCAAAGAGAAAATGGTGTGATTTATGAACAAATTATCCCAAGTAGTTGCATTAGAAATATATGGCAACCAGTGGGGAGAATATAATTCGTACTTACCCTACTACATAGCGCCCACTTTCAACAGCTTAAAAATATTCTTGTAGACAAGAAAAAGACCATGAAAAGCCTGAGAGGCGAGTGAAAGTATGGAGCAACAAAATAAGTTAAGAAAAATAGGAGAGCAAGAAAAGAAGTAAAAGAAAAATGGGAGGGGAGGGGGGAGTAGCTTTCGTTCTTTTCTTGTGCTCGTTTGGAAAGGAAACTATTGCTTCTCAGGCTAGGCTATGAATCCTCTATTTCGCCACGTTTGGTTCCAGGAGATACAGAAAGACCCCGTGACACCATCAAAAGGACATAGAAAACTACACCAACAAAATCCCTGGCAACATCAACATTCATGAACTCCAGAAAATAACTCTTCTTTCTACATCCCACCTTCTTAGGCGGGTCCTCTCCATCAAGTCAAGTCATCAAGTCCATGGGTTGGACTCAGATGCTGAGAGAGAAGATCACTCGCATTTACACTAGTATATCTTAATAATAATAATAATAATAATAATAATAATAATAATAATAATAATAATAATAATAATAATAATAATAATAATAATAATAACTTATTTTTTAAGTGTTTTCATCGCGATGAACAGAACTTTTAGTATTTAGATTGAGGATTTTATGGATGGTAAATAGTTTTAGAATTTAACTACTAAGATTTTTATGATTAGAAGTTCGGAGTTTAATTGTATGGACTTTGGTCGTTACATTGATTGGCTACGGCTGGCCGCCCAATCATTGTTTAGGTAATCTGGGCATCCAGAAGTTTTTACTACCATAACATTACATGGACGGCAGGTTAGGTTAAAGCTCTAATGGCATTAAACCTCTTTACAGGTCCTCATACGGACAAGACTGCAGCGGTCAAGATCTATCCATGGCCTTTCGTTCCATCTGGAAAACCCTTCAACGTTACTGTTACGTTCACCCCCGGTAAGGTAAATCAAGCAATATAAGTAGCAGCACGCTGCATATCTGTTCAAAGACTGTCAGCTGTTATCCATCGTTTTGGCATGCGTCAAATGATGTAATTAAGGTTAAAACTAGAGCGTTTGTAAATTGTTTGTCGAAATTAAGTTGGTATTTTATTTTGTTTTGCTTTGCTTCGCTCCCTGTTTGGCTCGCAACACTCGTGCTACTTTTTCAACCAATGACGAGCTCAACTAAAACCAATCATGACTTGTTTGCACGTGTTTCCCTGCACTTGGCGCTGGTTGCATGTATTTTCTTCGAGTTTTGATTGGTTCATTGTCCTATTCACATCTCTTGTGATTGGTCAGAGTAATTACTTTGATTTTGGTCTTACCATGCTCAAATGAAAAACACTTTAAGTCTGAGTAATCACCAAAACCAAGTGACATTCCCCATTTGTACTCAAAGGTTTATATATATATATATATATATATATATATATATATATATATATATATATATATATATATATATATCAGTTATAGTTTGTAATGGTGCTGACGCCAACGCGAACACTCCTGGCGTTCACTCAGGTTCCCATTCCTGTGTTATCAGTTTCTAACAAGATATGAAGCTTACGCACATTTTATGTAATATCTATTAGTACTGCTTCATTTCCACTCCCAGTAGCCATAAGGCTGAAACAGAAGAAAAAATTCCCATTTTTGACTTTTGCAAAACAAAAAATGTCTTAGGGAAACTAACCATAGGGGATCGAGGAGGACTGGAGTCGACCATGCGAGTAATGGCAATCAAGAGAGGATATCATAAATAAATCAATAAAAAATAACGAGGGTGACACTTAACAGTCTGACGACTGACAAACCTGTGCCCTCGGATTCCAGATCGAATTGGAATTTGGAAATGTTGGTGCAATTAGCTCTTGGTGCAATTCAATGTATGAAATTAAAGCATGCATGAGGCAAGCTAAGTAGTTTTCAGGCCTTCGCGAGCCAGCTCATCATGACTAGTAAGCGATCGAAGCCACCATACTTTGAAAGTTATCTTAACTTAGTAATATGTATCTACCCTTCTCGAACAGCTAAAGACATTTTTGCTGCGACATCAGAATATGAAGTGCTGTCTGAACCTGAAGGCCGAAGCATACTCAGAGGCAGGGATGACATGTGCCACCAGATTGAAATTTGTAGCATACCGGCAGGGGGTAAGAGAGCTAATCAACGAAATAAAGACACAGAAGGACGGGGGTGAGGGGATCTTATCATATTTTTCTGTTGGGCTGTGCGGCTCAACGCTTCAAATCCTGAAACTATTTCGGACCAAAATGTAAAATCCATACCTGTTTTTAGACTTTCAGGCCAAGGGAGCATTCGATTGGGAAAACTAGATTTAGATTTGGAAATCCAGATTTCGGATTTCGCAGTAAAACATGAAATCCAAGTAGTAGTGGATTTCAATTAAGAAATCCTACTCCGGATTTCATGGATATACTTCTTTTGCTTCTGTTTGGGAAATCCGAAAAAGGATTTGCAAAATTGTTTTCATGGACAGTGGTCTTGTGATCAACATGGCGGTACAAAGGTAGAGGGTACTGCCTATGATGGCGTTCCTTTTTGAAGAGTTGTTTCATAAAACTATTCAAAGCGAACTGCAAGAAATGGGCAATAATGTAGCAGATGATGCTCTGCTACTTGCTGTGCTTAGAAAGAGCAGGTTTCCCTTGAATCGATTAAGAATCGAGATGATGGTACCGAGTTATAGTCCCGATTGTTTCCGTAGTGATTTTCGGATGAGCTGAGAGAGTGTGTGTTTAAATGTACTCTCCTTTAATTTCGACCCAGTTTATGGCAAAAGTAGGGTAAAACGCATATTCAGCAGATAAAAAACCGCTGTTCACGAGAACAGTTTTGCAAACCCTTTTTTGGATTTAATTCCCAAAAGAACGTAAAAGAAGGAAATCCAATAAAACCGGAGTTGCATTTCTTGATTGAAAGCTCGAGGAAGGATTTCTTGGCGCCGAGAAACAAATCGAAATTCCGCTTTCGATTTCGTGTTTTATTACAGAATCCGTTCATTCCGGATTTTCAAGCACCCTTACAAAATGGTTACAATCTACTGACACCCTATTTCAGACCCTTAGGTTAAGCCAATATCACCTCAGAAACATAAAACTAAAAGCTGAAAGTAGACTTATAAAAACGATCTGTCCAATTACATTCGCGTAAGAACAGAGACTTTTGAAGTGAAGTATTAGTTCGTAGGTACGTGGTAAATTATAGCTTTCCAATTCAAGGAATACGTCAAATCTGCCTCATGCGCCTAGATGGGACTCACTTGATTTATCCCTTTTGTTGAAATGTAATATCAATTCTATTCAATCCTGAAAGTTGAAGTGATCACAGTCTGTTACAGTAGCTGATTTTCTCCTCGTAGTTTACAGTGACCGTTTGCAACGAGCGTATTTGTTTTTCTTTTTTTTTTTTTTTTCTTCACCATTTAAGATTAATCGGTCAGTTTACTTCCTTCTCTAGAAACATTTGTGTGGAAGTACGCAGATATCATGAGAGCTTTTCCTCCTGGTTTCCAGGTAAGCATGGTAAATGTTATATCTTATTTTCTGGATGGTCCAGACTGAAGGTTCTTTCGCGAGAATGCTGCTCAGTCACTGAATAGAAAGGACATGCTTAAAGAAGGTTTCGTAAATGAAAGGGAAACTGATTTATAACAACGCTGGTGAACTATCATGAGCAGACCGAGCAGGAATAGGCCTCGTCTGTATGATGTGCACGTTTCGTGTTTCGTCCTCGTTGCAGAAGGGACTAAAGACTGAAGGAATTATAGAAGAAGTTTGCCCGCAGCATCCCACTGTGTAGTCAGCTAGTTTGCTCCTTTCAGTAGCAGTGATTGAATCATTTCGGTGAAATATCCTTTAAACAGCGGCTCTTTACGTCCCTTGCTTGACTCCACGCATGACTGCTACTCATTAAACCAATACGTACTGTTGTCCAATTTGATCTAGATCGGTTTATGGCGAGCAGTTACCTTTGTGCCCTTCTATTCTACAAGCTTTTAACGTTCACCTCAAACCTTTAGGAGAAAATCTTCAAGATTTGGATCATGCGAGGTTACTATTGTTTTCGAACAAGAAAATGTAGAAAATGTAGTATTCTTTGTCTATTGCCTTGGTCTGCATTTTGGTCCCACTTTGTAGATGAGGGCCCAAACTCATGCACCGCATCTTCCTCACCCTTCCCTCCCCTCCTCCCCCACCACCCACCCTCATTTGACGTAATTCAATGATTGAAAACTATGAACGTGATTTTCTAGCCTATTACTTTTACGCGAGGCGGTGTGCGTCACGACCCACAAAGGGTGCTGGGTAAAAATATGGAATCGCTTATTCAGTTGTCTCTGGTCGCGATCGAGTAAACATCTCCCGAACGTAAAACTTACAGTCGCACTGAAACTGAGCATTCAAACTTTGCTTCCTTACGCCATGAAACTAACTTAGTTAATTATTTGTAGTCAACTTAGTTTGATTGAGGAGACCGAATCACACAAAAGCTTTCTAGTTTCTTTTCGTTGTCGACGCCACTTTTTCTTTCTAACTAGTGTCTTCTTTGCAATTTCTTTGTGTGGCAAAATAATTGAACTAAATAAATAAATAAATAAATAAATAAATAATTCAACCCTCGTCTCAGAGAAACGAGCATAAACAGCGATTAATTACAATATAAAACCCTTCGACCAGGAAGACAAACAGCAAGTAATTAACACCCTTTACTTTGAGAGGAGAACAACCTAAAAATCAAACAGAGTGAAGATCTGATTCTTATCTGTAAATTGAATTGTATTAGGTGCGAGTGAAATGAATGGGACATGTACACTAGGTGTATTGGGTGACTTCGATGTTCCGAGTCAATTCAAATATGACAAATTCCAGGGGGTTGCTTGTTGCTCGTTGATTACCTGGGCGGAAAACTTGCTGTAATTACTTTTAGGTCCACCTTGTCTCTTTATTTATCCCTAACAATCAAGTGTTATATTTTTTGTTATTTATTAACTTGTTTTCAATAACATATCAGTTTACTTCTGAAAATAATGTACTCT
This sequence comes from Pavona decussata, assembly GCF_977016875.1. Lineage (NCBI taxonomy): Eukaryota > Metazoa > Cnidaria > Anthozoa > Scleractinia > Agariciidae > Pavona > Pavona decussata. The sequence goes on from NW_028145756.1 coordinate 348,548, forward strand.
TCCATTTTTTCTTGAAATAACAGATGACGATGAAAGCGACAGTAAAAGTGTACAATGAAGAGCAATACATGTTCTTTTGCGCTGAAGTTGTGGCGAGGATACATTAGTCCAGGGAGGAGAACACACGAACTCGCGAGAATTTATCTCTCGCGTGATAAATTATCGCGCGGTAGACATATTCACGCGCGTTCACCTGTTCTTCTTCCTTGGTTATCCCTGAGCGAAGGGAAGGAGCCTGACTGGAAGTCTACCTTGTTATCACTAAGGACTTAAAATAAAAAGCCTAAGCCGGTTCAAAGGGCGACAATAGGCAGTAACACTAAGCTAACATAATTTAGTTGGTTTAGTTTAGTTAGAGTGGTGCGAACCTTTTTATTAAGCAAATAAGGCTATATATCGACTTATCATAGAAATAAGAGTCTGGATAGCAACAGGCAAGCTAAAGAAACGTCGAAACATGTCTTTAAAAATCAAAACTATTTTCGTTTTCTTAAAAAGAAAAGTCAATAAATTATCTCATCTCGCTTTCTATGATTTGTTTTATATTACTTTTGTTGTCATGTGCCAGTGATTAAAGCCATCTGATATGAACACGTGACTGAACCCTGGCTAAGCCGTATTGCTAACAGATGAATGTTGTTTACGTTAACGCTGAGAATGCCTTTCCGTTCAAAAATAAATTAAATAAATTAGGTTACATACAGTCAACTCTCACCTTGCGGACAGGAGCTAAATCCCCGGCCGAAACTACAAAGAAATGTGTGGTAAATAACTCAAGTCTTTTAGCAACCCCGACCTCAACGTTTTCTTCATTCTTGATAATGATGTTTGAAACATCGAAACGTCGAACAGCGTTACTTTTAATTTTTTCTTATAAAATGCTTTAACAAGCAACTGACCATCCGGTGGTGAATAACCCCCGATATTACGGAATTGCGGACACTTCATGTGGTCCCAAACTAATATTTTTATTAACAAATAGATAAGTGGGTTAGTTTCTAAAGAAACTGTGATGCTGCGATGGTGGGGATTGGAAACGAATGTTCGGTTATATCAACAGAGGACAACAAGTTGAAAAGGAAATTTGCATTTTTTGGCCACAGAAAAGAGATTCAAGATTCTTTACGGTGGGCTTATTACCCTACGAAACATTCCTTGACATGTTTGTTTTACTGTCGTTACAACGGACATCTTAGACATATTGAATGAGGCATCAATGAAAGTAAGTTCATCTGACAAACATTCGCATACTGCTAGGATTTTAATGTCCATGACTAGTATGTGTGAAATGTGTTTCAATGGCCTTAGCTCACACGAGCCTCCTATAAAGCGTTTTCATTAACATGACTACCGGCCATATTGGTTTACTGAAACAAAAGAAAGTATTTGCATAAAAAAAGAGTTCAATTCCCAGAGATTTAGTTTGAGATACCAACATGGTTCTTTGTTTTGGGACACCAAAATGGCCGCCGTGACGTTATATGAAAGCACTCTATAGCTCAGTGGTAGAGCATCTGAACTAGTAATCAGCTCCGTCTTCGAACTTGAGGTTTCATGAGATTAAGTTAAGATCACAATCAAAAGGATTTCCTTGCAGAACTGTTTACGCTGTGTTCTTTTTATCACACGAATATACTTGTTTGCAAAAGTTCATTTTTCCGGTTTCTCTTGAATTTCCCCAGCTAGTAACAGCTATGGATATCTTGACCAAAAAAGTTCTCAAAATCTTTGATAATTCATGAAGAGAAAACAAAGGATTGACCGTTATCATGAAGGAGGCTGGTAATGTGATGTTTTAAAATTATTATAAAAATTTGACCAACGGATGATATGAATCTCTCCAAGAATTAGTAATGGTATGAGAAGCTGTATTAAACATTCGAAAGAGTTTTTCATCAGGTCTATCTCCAAACTTCCTTTTCGCGGTGTTTGGAAATTGGATAAAACACTCATCCTCGCGTTTAATATCTTACATCACAATAAGTTGCTAATGAAGACTAATCTTTGATTGGACTGCTTGCAGTCTGTTTCTCTCTGAAGGTTTTTGTTGTGGTAACACGCAGCACAAAAAATTGGGACGAGGAAGATTGGTACCAGACGAGCCACAATCCCTTCTCGGTCAAACCCCTATTCAGAAGCTCACCGTCTGCGTTTTCATTAACCCTAGACGGATCTTAAGAGAAAACCGGGAAACTGCAAGCAGTCTAATCCATGATATCAAAAATGAATGTAGCGTCGCTAACAACGTGTCTGGGTGTGATGCTATGTGATTTGCTATGAACAGTATCACGCGTTATCAGGAGCCATAATCAGGGATGGAGACCGTAACGAGATGCCATTTTGACTTGTGGGCTTGTCCCCATGTGTTGTACCAAAAAATACATTTTTAGAAAAAATTGCGCCATGCGCGTGTGCGCGCACGCGTGTCAATGGCCAGGATCGCACGTGGAGAAATTGAAATTTTTTTCTACCCGTTCAAAATGGCGTCCAAATTTTAAAATTCTGCCAGGGAATATATCCTCGGTGCCCACATGTAGGGAATTAGACTCTCACAACGAAAAGCTAACAATTGAAAGATGAAGGGGAAAGTTGGAATAAGTGTCATATTGATCACATGACTCTCACAGTAAAGTCAAAAAGGCACCAAAACGGTGGCGCTGCGTGCGTTGCTACAGTTGCGTGAATGAAAAACCTTACACTTTACGAATATGTACTCAGACACGTAAGTACTTAACTTTAGTGATTTTTTTCTCAGCTGCTTTCCGTGTCACTTTTGTCAGTATGATATGGTTCAAATAGTGCCCAAAAAATGTCTAAAGTTCAGTTATTCGTTGTTGGAGAAAGTCTAAACGGTTGTGGAAAGTTATGATGCTGCAATGTTGTTACGCAGTTTTCGCCACCTCCATATGAAGTCTGTCAGCTTTCACCGTTTTCTTGCCCATGTTGAACTGGAAAGAAAGAGCTTTTTACGACCGGCTACATGGATGGACTTCCTAACCAGGAAAAACAAATACGCTAAAAAATTATACCTTCTCACATATTCGTAAAACCGCAGCCGGTTTCTTAAACTATAAAACAAAGCCTGTTACTGATGCCGGGATATGAAACAGTGGGGGATACATTTGACTGTCACCGACACCAAGTTGAAACATCTGGAATGGTTTCTGGGTTTTAATCAAGATACGTACTTCAAAATAAGGTAAAAAAATCTCTTCTATCATTTTAGCTTAATATTTGTTTTCACTCCCGCGGACATGCATGAAAATTTGTAATTTTTCTGCCAGTAGTTTTGTTTCACCTCTTCGATTCTTAAGTTCTGCTGGAGGCATTTTGCAAATTATTAGCTTATTTTAATGTAAAAGTTGGCTAGTTTGATGTTGAGGAAATTTACCCTGCGAACTTGAAAAAAAAAGAAAGAGTTTGAAAACAGATAAGAACATGTTTGCAGCTTTCTTGTCCCTTGATAATCATAGATATCAACAACTAATAAACGAATGAACATTAATCTCAAGTCTTACGTATAATACTTCTTGATAGCAGTTAGCCAACAGTCGCCATAAGAAGCAGTTAACTTTTCGGCAAAAAGAAGTAATAGAGAAATTCACCTCTGACCGATATTGAAAATTTGGCACTGATCAGTGAACAAAATCTGCTCAATTCGACAGCTTTTAGCCCGACTAAGTAATTTCTGCCAATAAACTGAATTCTTTTTAACCTTTCGCTCGGTAATCCCTGACTTGTTTAACCATTACCTGTTTCACAGGCACTCGGCATTAAAAGTTTTTTATGCTAAACTTTGGCCGGCTTATTACGTAAAATCATACACTCGTAAAATGACAATTTACAAAATTTGGTGGAAGCGCCAAATATTCATGCCAGTGAGCGCGCAGGAAACGTTTGAGGCGATGGCCTAAATTCATCTCCTCAAGGATTTACCACCAATTTGAAATAAATGGTTAAAACTAATTTCTCGAATAAAATTTAAGTTTATATATATCAGCATCAAAGAGAATATCATGGCTTTTATATTTGTACTGTAAGGTTTAATAATTTCTACTCAGCCAGGAGAATTTCCTGAAGTTGTCCCCAATGCTTTAGTTTACAGTTGTAGTTTAGAAAGGTTAGACGGAGAAACTTAAACATGTACAGGTTAATAGAATGTTATTTTCACATTCAAAGTATTTAAGAGTTATGTAATTTTGTCGAGACCGAACTAGACTTTCTCTTCCATTTTCCATATAAGGTAGCTACCCTACGCAAATTTACGTGTATGGCGTGAAGGGTGGCACAATTTTTTCTAAGAATAGATCTTTTGGTACAACACATTGGGACGCGTGGACCTCACGCTTACGGTCTCCATTCCTTATTATGGCTCCTGGCTTTACTGTGTGCTGAAGAAAAACGAAGGGAGCACCTTTATACATGTTGTTACTCAAACGTAACATAAGGTATTCGTGACCGAATTTGAAAACGTCTTTGGTCGTATTTTTATCTCGGACTTCGTCGCTGATATATATGAATTTTTCCATGTGTACCAGACAATTCCTTGTCCACTGTCCGCGCCAAACAAACCATTGAGGTTTGACTGGTAACAATCTTTGTACCACCAAGCGCCTCGATCCTGCACGGCACAGTTTACTGGGTCCAAGTCATTATCGCTATCCTTTGTGGTAAATGCTTGGTAACGATGATAAGTAAAGGAATCACCCGCGGAGCCTGAAAAGTAATGAAGTAAGTAAGCAAGGAAGTTAGCTAGCTCGCGAGTAAGTAGGTAAGTGGGTGGGTGGGTGAGCGGTTGAGGGTGACCCATTCAGCTCAGCCCAGGGCCGTACATAGCGCGGGGGCAGAGGGGGCAGCTGCCCCCGCCAGGAAAACTCAATTTGTTTCCAACATCACACTGATCACAAGAAAATCGACTAATTGACTGAAAAAGTATTCCTTCAATGTGAATTCCAAATAATTATTTTGGAAAATCTTTTGAGACAAAAGCCAGTACCGGTTTTCTTATGAAAATAATGATTTTGTCAGTTTGGGTAGACTTTCTCAAAGTCGCGCTCTGACGATCGCGCTTCGCGCTCTCTAAGCTCGACTTGTAAGCAAGTCTACAGTTTGGGCTGCCTATGGTTTAGAGTTTGGTTTGTAAATAAAGACTGACAAGCCAACGCCACTTTCTGGCACGTGTTTTAGCCTTTTTAAATCTAGCTTATACAAGTATTTTTTTTCCGAGATAAATTGGTTTTAAAGGCCTGCGCTGCTCGCAAGTATTTGTAGCGGGTTTGGATTTAACCATCATATGTTCATCATCCGTCGACAGGTCATTTGCGCCTAATGATTTTTGAGTTTCCTCTTTTGAATTCTCTTTGTTTTGAATATGACCTTTTATTCCGTGTGTTCAACGACGGTGTTTTTATGCTACATAGGGCATTTCAGCTGGGTTTGGCTTGGCTCTTTTAAGTGCTTGATAGTTTTAACTGCCTTTCTCGTTGAGATTTGGCAATATTAGGACAGAAATTAATCATTGCTTGTATTATGCAATGATTATGAGCTTCATTCTGTAATTGTTGCAATGCCGGGCCCGGCTAGTGTTTGTCACAAGGAGTTGCGTTTCTTGGCACGGCTATTTGATTCTCTATATAATCGTTGTAGCGTGTTTTAGAGCTATGCAACGTGTCACAGTAACACTGAAAAGGCTTGAACTGTATTTAAATAACGACTGTGTTTTTCCAAATGCTTCGCTCCACTGATATAGTGCGTTTGAATTGTGGAGGCTCAGTGATTTTCTCCCTTTGTTTACAGCAGTGCACCGACTGTGTTTTAAAATGAGAGACAATATTTGCTTCAAGTTAAACAAGACGTTAACTCCATAAAAAGTCATGACAATTTAAAACAAAAAGCATCGGTGTTTTTTTTTTTTCTCTAAACGTCGTAGGGGCAACTTTCTGTGTAGGAGTGAAAACAAAATTAATGTCCAACTAGAAACCCTGTCTGCACACCGGGTAGACCCCTGTAAGGGGTGTGCGGAGTTTGCCCCCACAGAAAAAAAATCCTACATGTAGGTACGGCCCTGCAGCCGCCAACCGGTTAGCTCAGTCGGGGAGAGTTTGACCTCAGACCGGTTAACTCAGTTGATTGAGCATCGGAAGGTCGTGGGTTCAAACCCGGCCGGACCAACACTCAGGGTCTTTAAATAACTGAGGAGAAAGTGCTGCCTTTGTAATGACATCTGCAAATGGTTAGACTTTCTAGTCTTCTCGGATAAGGACGATAAACCGTAGGACCCGTCTCACAACTCTTCACAATGTGATTCAGTCAATCAGTACTAGTACAGAAAACGTTGGTCCGCATAGTTCCAAATTTGTGTCAAACGAATGGAAGTTCACTACTCTTAAACATGAAGGTTGTGTTTTATCGCGGGTAAACTGAGAGGTGTTGTTGTGGAAAAGCGTAGTGTACTAGTCACTAGTAAACAATTAAGAATATAGCTCACCTGAATAACCTGCCACACTGAGTTTGTATTTTTCTGTCTCGTTGTCTACAGCAAAAAAACTGTACTCTGCAAATGCTGTTTCACGATGAAGTGCTAAGTCAAAGCGTACCTTGTGTAAACCGCTTTTAGTCAAACGGTGAATCTTGTCCAGTCCAAGCCAAAACTCCCCGTTGAAAAATCCAAAGCCACGTTTGTAATCACGCCAACCTCTGAAGAAATCTACTGATCCGTCCTGTCTCTTTTGTAGCACCGTCCAACCTCCACCGGCTGTTTTCTGATCACAGAACACTTCAAATTCACCCAAACCATCAGGATCAATTTTGTACACTCCACTGCTTGTGTAACCAGACTGATAAACTTGGGCGCAGTTTTTAGAAACTACAAAAGTTTACAATACAGTTAATTACAGAGTATGTTCAAGAATGAGTTCAGTTATTTTTATGCAGCTGCAAAATACGTTTTTGATATTTAAGGTTTTGGTTAATTTTTAAGAGAAAGGAAACAATATATTTCCCTTACTTCGCCCCTTTCTCTGTTAAAGATATCCTTTCAATTACTTGCGCCGTAAGGCGGACCGAGTTAAGGTTTCGGTAGCATTATCAAATTCTTTTTTCTTTTTGGGGTCGCGATGGGCCGAGAGATAAGAATTCGGGCCACCAGTTATTCTCTGTCTCGTTTTTTGTTCTCGGCTGGTACGAGTTACGTTTTCTGTCGTGTTATCAATTTCTTTAAATTCTCGGTCGCGTTCTTTGTTTTCGGGCCGTGGGGAGTGTTTACAATATGCCAGCCAGATATGCGAGGCATTAACAAAACATGGGAGGCATACCAAAGATTGAAATCAGCTGCTATTATGATGTACAAATCTTTACATGGAATGACCCCTGAATATCTGAGTTCTAGATTTGTTTCTCGAAACGACGTAACATCATATCGATTAAGGAATACTGAAAATAAATTGGCTCTTCCGCAGCCCCGCACCAATTATTTAAAGAAGAGTTTCTCTTACAGGGGAGCCGGGTTGTGGAACAGCCTATCTAGTGACCTTCGTGCAGCAACATCTTTACATAATTTTAAATTTAATCTACGTCACCACAGTTTTGAATGAGTTTTAACACGGCATCCTTGTAAAGCAGCTTTTAGTATATGGTTAACAGTAGTTTAGGTTAGTTAGTTTAGTTAGGTATGATTTTGGTTATCTTTTATCTTTTATCTTTTATCTCTGAATGTATATCTCATATTTGCTGAAGGATTTACCGTGTCTAAATAAAGTTACCTTACCTTACCTGCATGCAAGGCATGAACAACCCCAACATAAACTGCTAACCGTTAAGCTAACCGGGGAGCTATTTAACCTTTAAACCGTATTTCTACGTTGTATCGGTCTCTGCTTCTTGTATCATCAGCTATTTAAGCTAGCCTAAGTGCTATTTAGACTAACTGGAGTGCTCTTTAGGCTAACCGCTGGGTGCCTCAAGGCTAGTTTTGTTTAACCGAAAATTTGGCAACTAAATCAGTCTATGACCTCGCGGGCCAAGATAGATAAAGATGTCTTACATTTACTATAGAAAAACACTCAATGTAAAAACGGTTTCTGTCTTCAAATGAAAGGTGAATACAAATGCTTTCCCCTGAATTTCATTTATTTCATTGAAAAACGTACAAGGATATAACCGTACGCGTGATGCGTAACGTTACTCTAGATCCTAGTGTGTGTGTGTGGGGGGGGGGGGGGGGGGGGTACTCAACAGATGCTTGGGTAGGGAGGTGCGGCCCGGGCGTTCAAACCCTGACCCTGTTTAAGACACAATTCTCCGATTTCCCTATCCCGCTTAAACAGAATTCAAAATTTTCAGGCCCTTTCTTAGACATTTAACCCAAAATCACACCCTGTTTAAGACTAGAATGAGACAAGAATACATTAGTTTCTTACTGTATTTTAATGCATTGGCAATCACAATCTGTTTAAGCCATTAGGTCATGTAGGGACAGCAAGTGATGAAATAGATACCCCGTTCAAGACAAAACACCCTGAAAACCATACCCTATCGGGCCGTACGTCCCCGTTAAGGTCACATAAGGGAGTACCCCCCGGGTCTAGATCATACCGAAAATTACGATCCGTCATTGACCCGGCGTCACATACATGTTAGGACCGTACAAATGGTTTCTGTCTCTAAACGAAAGGTGAAAACGTAAGGATTAAAGCCCGGGGATTATAAAAAGCATTCCCTTGTATTTCATTCTGACTGCAAGAAATGCAATACTATCTGGTGGTTACTTATTGCCTCACTATATCTCTGTACCTATCTATTTGGTAGCCTGCGAGCAAGCTCTCTTGAGGGTGGGGGACGGTAGGGGGAAAGAGGATCCACCCCTAAGAGAGCTTGCTCGCAGGCTTTCTATTTGGGGGAATTGGCGATGCTGGAGGTTATCACTGTTAAAAGATTGTAGGCTTTACCCACCACACAGTCAAATATGGCCCTAGTATAAGCTGGAAACAGCTTCTTGTTAACAATAAGATTCATGTAGACGCAAGCAAGTTGAACCCGACTTCCCATCCCTTCCCCTCTCCTCTCCTCCCCTCAAACTAGCAGGCACCGTATATAATTTGCCCAGAAACTAGATTCTACTGATATCGGGAGGGAATTCATCATTACATTTATAAAGATAACACATTTTCTTGATTTTAGTAAAAGCAAAAAAGCTCACCTCCCATAAGCACACCACTCTTATTTTGTTTCAGTCTCTGTACTTCTTCTTTTAATTCACACAGCTGTTTCTGTACTTCAGAAAGCATACAATTTCCATCCAAGCCTTTAGAGATGTTCCCTCTCAGTTGCCTGATTTCATCCTTTATTTGGGAAAACTGGCCATTCCGACCCGGGCCCCCAGTCAGGTTTTCCTTCAGAGCTCTTAGCTCTTCCCTTAGTTCAGTCAGTCCGTTTTTATCTAGTGGATTAATTAAAGATATGTGCTAAATAGTGACAAACACACGCAAAAACATAAAAAGCCCTACAAATCACACAAGGTTAGTACAAATAAAATGAAGAGGACCATGCCGTGTGTTTGGTTTTGCTCTGCAATACAACCTAAGGAGTCGACATAACGGTACGTTTCAATTGATTTTCTCTATTCCAAAAAAAAGAAAGGAAACAAAAACAAACAAACAAACAAACAAAAAACAAACAACAACAACAAAAACAATAAAAAAACTAAAAACAACAACAACAATGAAAAAAGACGCCTAATGCACGTAATGCAATTTCCGATATAACGATAAGTAGCGTAACACAAGGGAATACAGATTGAAACAACATCACGCTATCTTTGTGACTCAAACTATTCAATGGAAACAAACGAATCAATCAAAATCTATTTAATACCGGCGCGTCTATCACGATGGAGGGGAACCCCTCAGTACCTGTGTGACGTCAAATCATTTCATTCATTCATTAAACATTGGGTTTATTTAACGTGTTTTACGGACTTAATATATTTAATAATATATTCAATATATTTGCGAAGTCGCTTGTCTCGAAGCTTAATTTGAGGAAAAACTGTACAAAATACTCGGCAGACTAATTGGCCATTTCTTGTATTATAATCAAGTTATAAACACTCATAACAAAGGGTCCAGAAAACAACTCAGCTCTTCATTATTTAAACTGTCTCTTATTTTTCTTTTGCGTCTCTGTAAAATCAAGAGAGGCTTGGTAAAATGCAATAACGCGCGAGGAGCGAGCGGCGAAGCTGCGAGGAACGAAGACGACCGCTTGCGGTCTATTCATTACTATTCCGTAGCATAGTCTGGCTAGGAAACATGCGTCTCTTCCGTGATGGCTAAAACTGGAAAACCATATTTCGTAGGAAAAACTTAAAACTTTCGGGAAGCAGAAGAAAGTATTTCGTTGTTTCTGGGAAGACTAATATGCTGTAGTAACGATTAATTTATTATCGTGTAGCGAAGCAGGCGAAGCAGAAACATTTTTATACGAAGTAGAATTAGTCCTCTTACCAGTTGAAGAACTGCATCCAGATGTCATTGTTAAAGCTGAGATCACTGATGTAGCAATGGTTACCAAGAACGAAAGGATGACAATGATTGCCACAATGTAAATCAGCTTTTGGTTAACCACCACAGTTTCGGTAGCCTGAGGTTCCTGAGTTTTGTCGACGACCGGGGCTGCGGTTTGGTTTTCACGATTTAAGCGGCTATAGACACTATCATAGATGTGTTCGCCCGGTTTATGAACGGATTCCATTGGAAAAACAACGTTATGCTGTCTAGTGGTCGACATAATCTTTGTCTGGAGATGGCAAATGGAACGTCACAAACACTTCCTCTTACGATAGACGAGACGAAGGTGTCCAATAGGGCAGCCCCTTATCAAAATTATTCTGTAATGTAATCTGTTGATTTATTTGTTGTGCTTTGTTATGGAGACTTGAGTATTTACGTTCCGTAAGTTGACGGGACAGCCTCGTCCCCAGTCGGAGTCTCGTTGTCAGGTACTTTCTTGTCCTCCCTTGAGATCAGAGAGATGTCCCAAGGAAAATGTCAAGGATTCCCAGCATGCAACAAAAAGGCAAATTGAAAATGGTGGCGACTCTTATAGAAGCGTTCGCCTTTAATCGAATTGTTCTAGGTATAAGAAGGGTGATGAATCTAAGAGGAGTTTGTGGACTTATGTAAATGTTAAAGACATTACTCAGGGTCCGAGAAGATTGGTCTGCGAGCTATAGTTACGCTGGTCATTTCCAGTTTCGATCATTTCCGCGATTCAATTGTCTAACAACTCGTAATGTCGTCTTTGGAGAGACCCTGCCGGAGGAGGTGGGGGGGGGGGGGGGGGGCCCGTGTCGCTTGTATGAATTTTAAAATGTCCCGTGTCGGTCGTGTCGGTGTTTTGTCAGTGCTTCATGTCGCTGTCGGAAATTTAATGAAAATAGTTTGTCCTCGTCAGAATTTAAGGTTAGGAAAAACGATGCCTGATGCGGAAAATAGACCGCGAGCCGAGGTTCTTTATCACCTCAGACCCACACACGCTTACCTTGTGAAAAGGTCTGCTAATAATGCAAATCAACGGTAAAAAAGTATATCGTCGAAGGCTTCACCACTGGCGAGTCAAGCCATCCTCTGGATCGCCCTTGCTCGATTTCTCACAGCCCTTACAGAAAGCAGAAATACCTACAGTTGTATGATTGCACAGTTCATGACAGTTAAGTTTGTTGTGTCGCGTGCCAGTCGCTTACTACAAACAATTGATTGCCACACACCGCGATCCTCTATGCAATTTTATACTTCTGCTGTAGGCTCGAAACTAATGTCCCACCGGATTTGATTGATGTGGGTGAGTCAGGTGAGAGACTCTCCTCCACTGGCGGCTTCTCTGGCCGTGTATGGGTTCCCTCAAGATAAGATTCTTGACCACATGACCTTATAAATCCAAGCGCATTGGTCTTCTTACGGTTCTGCCTGTTCTGCCTCTTGACCGTCTTCGACGTCAGAGTCATCTGTCAATTTTGTTTCTTTGCACCTTTTCTTTTCCTTTTTCCTTTCTAGAGCGTAAAATCATGACGTGACATAGTTATTTGCGCGCGTGACTTCGGCTCTGCGTGCACTGCCGGATGATGAGCCCGCGCTCACACCAGAATTTAGAGAAAATTTATTGTCTTTATTTTTATTGGTCAAACTTTCCCCTTGTTGGCCTTTACATCACACTAAAATTAGTGTAAAAACATGTGAAATCACCGTTCTTTGTCGTTAATTCTGATCTCGGCCTTGTCACTGTACTGTCGGAGTTTTGTCGAGAAAAGTTGTCTTTTGTCGCGAATTTATTTCATGCGCTGTCACTACTTTTTGGGCCATGTCGCTTGTCGGGCGGAATCTACCCTGGCAGGGTCTCTTTGGAGACGTTGCTGTGAAGACAGGTGAAGACCAACCAGAGGCCAGAGTTCGAGTTTAAAGTTATAATAAGTAACATTTGAGTAGTTTATCTGACTTGACGCTGGCAGCAAGGTCTTGGCAGCCATGTTTTTCTAAATTTGGACTTTTGACCCTTAATATGAGGAAACTTTCTGGTCGTAACTTTTTCATTTCAGTGTTTTAGGATTGTTTATTGATTTATTTATTTTTTGGTTTAAGTTACTTTTGAGCCAAGATGGCAAGATACTTGTAAAGGACATTACTGTTGTGAGGAGAACTGTAAAAGGTTGAAACGTCTTCTTAAGAACATTTTTTTTAGCGAAGCCTACAGTTGTTACACTTCTTGTATTAAACATAGAAGTCTACGGTTTTTTTATACAATTTTTAATTTTTGTAGTCATCATAAAGTCAGATAAGTAGGTAGTTTTTTTGATATATAAATATATATTATAGGTCCTGTTCTTAATACTCTCTTGTTAGATTTTATTCATTCTTTTAATTTTCCTTCGCATTTGATCATATTTATATATGTTAATTTTATGTATCAGAAATATTAAATATTATTATAGCAGTAAAAAACGTCCATATGCAATTTACAAATAAAATCGTATGACGGGGCGCGTATGCGTAGCCCGCTGACCATTAAGTGAAAAAAATAAAATAAAATCTATAATACAGTCAATAAATAAAATACTCTGCTGTGTCGATTATTTCTGCCTACATATTGAATAATATGTAGGCAGATGTAGATAATTCTCAGTTATGTTACACTTTCTTGCTTAATTCTGCTTCCCGCTAGCTCCTGCATCGTGACATCTAGATCCCTTGACCACCCCCGAGGACGTCCATGATGATGTTATACTGTCACACTTTATATCCTTGATACCGCTGCTTTAGTTCCCATCTTAAGGAGCCGTACTTCCAGCCAGAAATACTTATTCGTTCACAGGCTACATATGGTTGCGGAAGTACCAGCAGAAGCCTGAAGATCGTGACAACTTCGTTTATCGTGTTTTCTGAGGTTCCCGTATACGTAACTCCCGTTATAATGTCTAAAATGTCATCGAAGCATGTAATCCAACCATTCATCTAAACTTTAAAAATTTCCAGTTGGGCTTTCAACGCGTCAGAGACCGTCAGAGACTACATCATCAGCATAATTCGTCTCAAAAAATTGTAGCCCCGTGGAGAGTAGTCTTCAGATTTAAGAACTCTGAAAGAAGACTGCATTGTTGCATACGCTACATACATGACATAGCCTGGCTGGTTAAAACGTAGGTCAATGGCATGGGCCTGTAATAGGCCGGTCAAGGCATGTTGTTGGATACAAGGTTGCTCCAGTCCTGATGTCTATTACTTTATAATTATTATAATTATTATTCGTTTTTAATAAAAAGTGTGTGTAAGTGTGTGTGTGTGTGTGTGTGGGGGGGGGGGGGGGGGGGCTGCCCCCCTCGGCCCCTCCCATGCGCGGGCCCTGATTTTATTCGCAGCCGTTTGCCTTTCTTTATTCAGTGTTAGTTTAATCAAAAAAAGTTCGTTTTGAGCAGGAAACCATACGCACAAGTTTCCACTTGGAAGGGTGATTTAAAAACTGAAGTGTTATGAGTAGTTTATTCTATTTCTATTAATTAGACAATTACGCAGTAACATACTACATGCTATTCGTGTGACTAAAACGCGTGATTTTCAGTATAAAAATTTTCACTTACCTAGTATCACCTTTTAAAATTGTACACCAGCAGAAGCCCAAGGTGCTATTTTATAGCAGGTTAAGGGGGGGGGGGGGGGGGGGGAGTATTTCCAGGAAGCATTTCCTGCGTTATCCACCAAGGAAATTTTGGACTTGGACTTGCACCATCCCAGATCTAAGGGCAACACTTTGCTTTTCCTTTACTGACATCAAACCCACTACGCTAGAATTATTTTCCTTACTGTCGGGGTTTCTGAGTGAAGTGTTGCTTAACTTTGCAACTTAGGAGAATTGCCGTGGATTGGAAATGACATAGGGGGTGTACAGGAGGTGTAAAAAAGCGGACATTAGCTAATTTTTATAATTTTATACCACACCACGTCCCCCACAACTAATACACATGGGCTGAGAAAGACCCCCTAAATATACAAACTCCCAAAATTCCATGATTTTATCATATCTGAAAAAAGTATTATGACAAGTGATAAGGTGATGTGGCTGAGAAATAAACACTGTGGTAAACATTTGGGCACGTAACTGATGTAGAGTGATTGAGGTTTTAGCCAGCAAAGTTTACAGACATCATATGGATACGCGATCTTTTGAAAAAAAAAATCATTCAAACTTCATCTAATCTTTTAAATGTTTTGTTTTAGAAACACACTCTTTGAATGCCTAATCTTCAATTTCTTACTTAGAAGGTTCTTTGAACTTTAGACCCCAAAATACTTGAAAGAGAAGGGAGAAGGGGTTTTCAACCCTTAAAATATCAAAACCTCAAATTTAAATCCCTCCACTCCCTCCTCTGTTAAACCAAAAAAAGCTGCACCCCCCACCTCCACCACTATCACTTCAAACCCATTGTACCCCCCCCCCCCCCGGGGGGGGGGGGAAATCCTAGATTTATTTTGAGGTTTCCAGAAGGTCCCTTGTTGAAAATCCTCCACTTTCTATTCCTGGAATAGACTGGTGTGACCAATATTTTCCAGGTTGTGGTTTTATGGTAAGCACAACGTCGAGATTCACTTAAAATTTCTTGAGACATATATCAGTTTTGATTATGCCATCTACACCCCATCATTATCTTGCAAGCTATGTAATACTATATAATAATAATAATAATAATAATAATAACAACAACAACAACAACAACAACAACAACAACAACAACAATAATTATTATTATTATTATTATTATTATAATAATAATAATAATAATAATAATAATAATAACTCAGCAGTTTTCTTTTTATACAGTAGCTCCTTAAGATCGCATAGGTTACGCTACGCGCCCTATGTGGTTCTATTTTAGCATATACATACGCTTTTTTAACTGCACATAATAATAATTTATTTATATTGCGCTTTATTAACATGCAATGATCAAAAGCGCATTACAATATTAGAATATACTAAATATATACATAAACAAAATTGAACAATAGTAAAGTAATTTAAGCGCTAAAGGCTAAAAGCCAACTTAAAAAGATATCTTTCAAGACAAGATTTAAAAGTTAAAATAGAATCAATATTGTGCAGGCTTGCTCGGAGCATGTTCCACAGTGTAGGCGCAGCTACACTAAAACTCTGTCACCAAAGAATTTTTTTCATTTTCCCTGCTGGATTTAATAGAATAGTGCCTGAATTAGAGTGCAGTGAAAAGTGCACGTGCTTTCTTACATATGCCATCTATAGTTATTTTTTTCTTGGTTTCCAAGCAGCAGCTGTTACCATAGGAATGGTGATACATAGCCCTTCAATTTACATGTAACCTTTCACTGCTACAAGGATGTACTTAGCCTGTCATGCATGGGATGACACATATGCTACAAGGACATACTGAGCATGTCCTATTTTACAGTGACTGTATAACAACAATAGTGCACTCAGTAAAACATAAAGAAGATATACTGGTAATTAAACTTTTGAAGGACCTAAAAGGACTGGTAAAGTGTAAGACAATTTGTGGGCCATACACAACCATAAAAACGATTTTGTTCACCTCGTACAAGAGGTTATATTACAGGCTTTCAGATCTGAGTATGAGTACAACTTTCAAATTTTAGACTAGTCAGGTCCCTAAAACTCTCATTCTTTCTGATTGTCTACAGACAGAGAAGAGGATTCTAGAAACGAGACTAGTGTGACAAGATAATAATTATCTAAACAATGCAAAGTAGATTTGAAAAGTGGTACTTGAATGAACTGAATCTTGTACTCATAGGCAAATCTATATTCCCTATTGAATGCATCAAAAGTGCAATCAATTCTGTTAAACTTGAGTGAAACTTTTTGCACATTTTTACTGTAAATGGTCTTGTTGTTGCTGACATTCTGGATAGAATATGGACCGAATCTGGTAATGAATATGTGTTTTCTTACTATAAATTTGACGGTGAAAAAGACTCTGACAGATGAATCAGACGACCCTTGTGAAGATGCTTTTGCACATGAGTGAAAAACTGTGCTGCTGCCAAAGGGTTAAAAGGGTTGACTACATGTATATTGTAATCTAGTCAAACATGCAGTATACTACAAGGAAACTTTAAGGATTTGAACTACGCAAACCTAGAAAAAAATCTCTGTATAGAAAATCTTTGTATAGAAAATAAAGTTGTTTTATTTTTCTTCAGATATTGAGAGAAATGAAAGAAAATGTCATAATAACCAAAAATAGGCAGTAAAAACTATTTTTCATTTACTTGAAAAATGCTCAAACAAATTTTTCAAAAGTTCAGGTCAAGTTGTATGTAGGTTGAGTAGTTGACAAATCCTTCAAGTTTCATTGTAGTGTTTGGCTAGATAATTTTCAAGATAATCAACATTTATCATTAGAATGAAGACCTATGCATCACATTTGCTACGGTAACAACTGCTGCTTGGAAACCAATGAGAAATGTACTTCGACACATGGCATTGTACGAAAAAAATCAATGAAGCTTGCCTCTATGTGAAGTTTGATTTCAAAAGATCCTCTTTCAGGTCACAAACACTGTTGCGAGCCTCCTTATTTAAATCCTATAATTGAATGGGCAAAGAGCTTGTGCTGGCATATATAATTTACATTTTATGTTACCTAAAATTAATGTTGATAAACCCCTCTGAGGTAAGCATTCATCTAGACATCTACTTGATTTGAAACCATGATGATCTTTTCACACATTTTAATGACACAAATATATTTCCCTTCCAAGGGAATTTGTTTCTTATAACATAAAATACATCTGTCTTGTTGCTATTTCATACAGTAATAAATTCTTTCATTTGTTATTAAAATAATTTTACAAGAATATAAATAGCTCTTTCTTTTACATAATTTCTTCTTTTGAAACTTGTTCAAGCACTCTGTACAGACATGATAGAGCGAGCTATATTGAGCAGTCTAATAGTAATAATAATAATAATAATAATAATAATAATAATAATAATAATAATAATAATAATAATAATAATAATAGTAATAATAATTTCGATAGCCTGGTAAAAGAACCTATCTTATCGACAAGCCACTTTACATTCACCTCTCTTAAATTTCTGGAAAATAACACTCAAATTAGGTTTCCGACAAAACCCAATTTAAATCCTTGGTAGAGGTTTTCACTCTAAATTGTTTCCAAAAGTTATTCAAAGAGCATTTAAATCACTATTTCATAGCGACATAAGCTTATATATTAACAAATTTGCGTTTGTAGTAAAATTTCACGGTCGAACAATTTCGTACTATTTTGTAAGCCTTAGGTTTAACCACTAAAATTTGTACGAAGAAAGACTCTTTAAAACAAATTGCCACCACGACGCATGTTATTTATAGTAAAACGCTAGCGTGATTTTAAAGATAATGTTACAAGAGCATTTGCATCAGGATTAAAAAAATTATTCATCCCAAGGCATTTTTTCGTTCACGTACATGTAACCTTTTTAAAATCACCTTGCTCGCCATACACGGAGAATAATTTTACGTACTTGGTACGGGGAATGAGCTATTCACAGGACCAGCGGGTAAACGTTCTGTGTAGTGACTTTGTCTTTTAAGCGGCGAATTTGCCGATTGTCTTTGATTATTTTTGGCCCTTTTCTGTTCTTGTTGAACTCGGTCGTGGTTTTCGAGTCCCGGGGGAAGTTCGTGCTCCGAATGTTTCTTCCTCTTTAAAGATGACTGTTCAACTCTCATTCTTGAAAGCGCAACAGCTAATGAGTCACTCATTTCAGCAAGTTCTTGAGTTTCGTGGAATTCCGGAGACGACGAAAGCACTGCCATACCAAGATTTCGTCGACAACCCATGATAGGGCTTGGCGGAGGAGCGCAAGGCAATGGCGACTCCTTGCAAGGCGGCGTTTGCCGAAACCCGGCCATTTCCCCGCTGCGTTTTGCTACACGAAAACTCTGTTATCCTTTGGCCACTAAATCAGCGAGTCTTCTAACGTATTCTGGTGCAAGAACTGTTTTTCGGTGAGCAGAATTTCTTGTTCTTTCGACATTCACCTTTCAACCTCCCACACTCATCTCACATCATACGAGCAAATTATTCGCATTCAACAGCTGACGCCATTATAAAATTATTTGAGGCAAATCGACCAATAGCATTCTTCGAAAGACAATGGACCTTGAAAAGATAGCCAATCATAAGGCTCGTACCACTACACCATTTCAGAATTTTGTTCATCACGGCATCGTGAAGGAGAGAGCGTGACTTCGAACATGAGTCAATCCGGTCCACCAGTTGACGTTGAATTTTCAGATAATTGGGAAATTAGGTATTCTTAGACGAATTTTTTATTGGGAATATCCTCTGTTTCAAAATTCCTCAGCCTTACTAAAAATAAGCTAGTGAATGTGAGTTCACGTTTTCTTACATACATACATACATACTTTATTTATTCCAGAAGCAGACTATATATACAGATAAAACTAAGAGGAAAAGTACTTCTAGAAAAGGAAGTTTGGAGGTTAGCCCTATGCGAAAACTCCCTCAAATAAAAGAAAAACAAAAATAAGTATACATAAATCGAGATCTTTAGAGTCAAATATTCAAATACATTTTGAGCTTAGATTTAAAATGCTTAAAGCTATCAGCTTCCACTATATCGCCAGGTAGTTCATTCCAGAGTTTCACAGTTCTAACGAAAAAAGAATGTTTATAACAGTTAAGTCGTGCTGGTTTCACATAGAGCTTGTATTGATGATTTGCCCTTGTAGACCGAGTTGTGGCGAAATCATAAAAGTCTTCAAATTTTAAATGATAAAATCCAAAAACTATCTTATAACATTCAATTAAAGATAAATAAGTTCTACGGTCGGAAAGAGTAGGCCATTTTAGTAATTTGCATCGGTCTTCATAGGACATTTGTCCTTTGCGTTGGTTTAAAGCAAGTCTTGATGCTCTTCGCTGTACATTCTCGAGGGCATGGATGTCCTTAACAAGGTAAGGACACCAGACAGGTACCGCGTATTCCAATATTGGCCGAACAAGGGATTTGTACAACATAGAGAAGACATTAGTATCGGCGGTGCCTACCGAGCGTTTAATGGAACCTAAGACTTTGTTCGCTTTGTTCACAGTAATACCAATATGATTACCCCATGAGAGATCTTTAGTTATTGTAACACCGAGATCTTTAAAATTATGTACGTCTTTCAGGGGCTTTTCTAAGAAATAATTGGTTTCTGACCTATCTCGGGAATGCGTAATTCGCATAGATTCACATTTATCCGCGTTAAAACGAAGCTGCCACTTGCGAGCCCACTCGCTAAGGTTGTTGAGATCATCCTGAAGAATCTGACAGTCAATAATCGGATCAATTATCTCTCTGTAGATCTTCGTGTCGTCTGCATAAAGTTTAACGGTAGATGATATGCATTCAGTTATGTCATTGATATATAGGAGGAACAATAAAGGCCCAAGGATGGTCCCCTGTGGAGTTCCGGAGGTAACACACGACCAGTCAGAACAAGATCCCCTAACGACTACACGTTGTTTGCGCCCCACCAAAAAATGTCTGAGCCAGTTGAGTAGAGAACCGTCAATGCCGTTACTTTTCAATTTTAAAAGCAACCGCTCATGAGGAACGCTGTCAAAAGCTTTGGCAAGATCAAGAAAGATGACATCGGTAGGAGTGGATAAATTTCGAGATTTCGCCCAATCATTAAAAGTTGATAATAATTGAGTTGCAGTGGATCTTCCTCTTAAAAAACCGAATTGGTTGTTGTTGATAAGGTCAATTTCGCGCCAAAACTTAATCATCCTATCAAAAACAATTTTTTCACCGATCTTACAAGCAATTGAAGTAAGGGAAATTGGACGGTAGTTTTCCCTCGAAGATTTAGAACCTTTCTTATGTAGAGGTGTGATATCTGCATGTTTCCATTCATCAGGTAGAAGGCCAACAGAGAACGATTTGTTTATCATATGCGTCAACGAAGGTGCTAATTCCAGTGCACACGATTTCAAAATGCATGGAGCGATATGGTCAGGCCCAGGGGACTTGTTGGGCTTGAGTTTTAGAAGGTGGCGTTTAACCTCATTTACAGAACAATCAATTCTCGCAAGCTTCTTGTCAAAAGTACAATCCTGTGTGGGAAAATTTACATGATCTTCGGTGGTAAACACCGAGGAAAAGTATGAGTTCATACTTTGAGCAATACTGGAGTCGTCTGTCAGAACAGATCCATCTACATTCAGAGAGATGAGATTATTAGTGCCTCTTCTCTTGGACTTGACAAAATTCCAGAAAGGCTTCGGGTTATCATTTTCCTGCAGATCAAGAGCTAGTTTCTTTATATACGACCACCGAGCGGTGTTGCAAAGTCTCTTAACAGAATTGTTGAGTTGCCGATATTTTTCCCAAATAGTAGCTGTGTTACTTCTACGCGCTCTCTTGTACAATGATTTCTTCTTTTTGCACAAAACAATAAGTTCCTTGGTAATCCAGGGGGCGTTGGATTTCCTTCTATTCTTGCGTTTGGGAATACACTCGTCGACTGCTGTAAATAACAAATCTTTCCAGCAAGCCCAATTGTGATTAATATCGCTGTCGAAGAAGGCGCAATGCCATGGAATATAGGATAACAGTGATCTTAGGTTATCCCAGTCGGCTTTACCATAGCAATACAACAGCTTCTGTGATTTGCGCTGGACGTAAGGTGTACCAGATAATAAGAAAGAGATAGAGTTGTGATCTGAAAAGGGTTCTCCGACAAACAAATTGTTTATAAGGTCGGGCGAAGTCGTGAGAACTAAATCTAGGATGTTCGAGTCTCTGGTAGGTTCATTTATTAATTGTGTCAGGAAATTGTCTTGGACAATGTCCATCATGAGCGTGTAAATGTCAGATTGCCGCAAAACTCTGTTATTCAACCAATCAATCTCCGGAAGATTGAAATCGCCAAGAAGAATCAGCTCGTTCGTCGAAAACTCTTGTAGAGCAGCTTGCAAGTCTTCTAAAGGCTTAACATCGTTATTGGGTGGTCGATAGAAAACTCCCAAGGTGACTTTGCGGTTATATGAAAACAGAAGATCGACGAAGATGAACTCTGAGTCGTTCTGTGGAGTGTCGCGGAGAACCGTTTTGATATGGTCTCGCGTAGCAATTAATACCCCGCCTCCATGACGTCCATTGAGCTTTCGGTCCCGTCTAAAAACCGAAAAGTCACTAGGAAAGATTTCACCATCAGGAATTGAGCTGTCCAGATGAGTTTCAGTTAAAACAATAATATCATAGCCCAAAGCGGCGATGGCTAGATCTAGTTTGCTTGATTTGTTGACGATGCTTCGTGCATTAGCATAAAAAGTTAGAAGACGAGTGGACTTTTGTTGTTCTGTAGAATTTTGCTGCTCGGAACCATTTGGACCAGGATTCGGGTTTACGTCGCCGCTCAACTGGAGACGAATGATTTGGTAACTTGCAACAGAGTTGGGATAATAGCAGATTCTTGACGAAGAAAAGCCTTTACGAAGGATTTGTGAAACAATATGGCGCTTAGCCCAAGACGCTGTGATCGAATATAAGTTCGTTGAAGCTTCGCAGTTAATTAATAATTTACTTCATTTAATTATATAATTAAGTACACAATTTTACCAAATAAAAAACATTCAAGACAAGCCCAGAATAAAGACAAGCACATCGTCTGTTTCGCTGCTGCCATTTTCCAGCTTGCTTTTCGCATCAAAGTGTTAGTATTAATGTTGGCTGGCCTATCTACTTGAATAGCGTGACCCATACGTGCTTCGTTTGGCTGACAAGAATCACGCACACCTTGACACCACCCAACCTCGAAAAATTCCAGATGAATAAAGGTTTGAATGGTGCTCTGATCTGATGGTACCATAAAAATTAAATCAGTAAATACACAACACCAAAACCAGGGGGCGGGGAAGAAGAACTCGCAACTAGAGCTTTAATGTTAGGTGGCGAGCTCAAGAAAGTTTTTTTTTTCTTTTTCTTTTTTTCAGGGAGGGTAAAAGACCGGAAATGAGAAGCTACTAACGCCCACTTCAAATACGTGTACTTGTGTAGGTGACATTTTTCAATAACTAATGCGTGTACAATTAGCCAATCCACCTTCAGGGTGGTATTGCAGTGTAATTATCATAGATCGTTTCATAGTTATCATACAATCAACGAGTGGAACACTTTACCACTTTTAGTTCGGCAAACAGCTTCCACATGCACTATAAAGTCCGCTGTTGATGGGCATCCACTTGACTGACCTATATTGATGATCATCGCTCACAGCTTGCGCTTGAGCTTGGGTCACCTGTGGTTATTACTGTAGATGTTATTACGGCTTTTTTTTTTTGGTGTTGTTGTTGTTCTGGAATTCTCCTTGTATTATTCAAAATATCTTTTTTAATCTGTGTCACCGAACAACTTGCTGCATACCAATAACAAAAGTCATACTATTACTGGAACGTCCAATTATCGAAAACAAAAACAATTAAGAATTATTTGGAAGACAAGGGTTCAAATAGTTGCACAGTGCATCTGACTTCATCCACTAAATAATGCATGTTAATTTAGCCAATCAACAGTACCCATAGGAAGAGACAGCAATGTAGTCTACGTGAATGATATCCCTGCATCTACCATGATCCTTAAGCTAGCACATCGTTCGGCTGGAAAGTTGTTGTATTCAACAGTCCGATTTATAAATTTCTTCTGAATACTTTCCGCACTTACAAAAGTATTCTATCACTATTTTTATCAGTATTTTCCAGTTGCTCTGAGGAGGATTAAAAACATCTCAAGACTTCAGGAATTTTCTCAAGCATTCTCATACCATTTGAAAAAAAAAAATAAAATAATAATGTTGAGAGTAGGATCGGATTTTGATACTTTTGTATACAAACTTGCCTCAGTACTGGCCTGTTATACAGAGAAAAAACTCAAGTCAACTGTGTAATGTTATCAGTTGAGGGTTAATGCATAACACTACAAATAATTGTTGTTCAGTCCATAGAAAAGCCTACCTAATTACCATTCTTTTTAAACTTTTGTTTAATATTTCATATTTTTACTCTTATATGAAAGCTGTAAATACCAATGAATACTATAATGTTGAAAATAAACTTAAAATTTAAACTTCACTATGCCAATGACAATATTATCTCAATTGCCCATTCCAAAGTTCAAATACGGACTAAGGATGAGTCCATCACAAGAAAGATCACATCAAAGTTTATCAAGTTCGAAGTTCTGTCGTTAGAATGCCACCAGATTTGGGGGATGACATCTCAGAATAAAAGACATTGTTTTGTTTGGAATTTGGGTGATTGACAGGTCACAGCCTGGTTACTACACAATCAAGTGTAACCAAACTTGGTAAACTTACTTATTTTTGAGAATGATGTTTTAATCAGTAAATGACAGAGGGATACTTGGAAAAAAATCTGAGTGCTCCTATCAGGGGTTGAAACTAAGACCTTCCGATTACTAGTTTGGATGCTAAGGGCCATGCAGCCACCAGGCAAATTGACCGCCTGTGAACACAAATTTGCTCAGCTGTTTTTAACATTTCAACCAAATATGTTTTCAATAGAAGAAATAGAGAAGACGATATCCAAGTTAACTATCCTACTTAGATGCAATTATCTCTCGCCCAATTGTTCAAAATCTTAATGAAACCCCAGGATGTCAACATTGCTAATCTAGCACTTGAAGCAACCACATTGCTATCTAGCCATCAGGCTCTGCTTAGTAAACCATTCCCACAGGAAATGTCAGGTAAAAAAAAGAGCACTTGAACAAATACAAGGAAACAAGAGCACTGCTAAAATTTGGCCTGATCACCAGTTACCAACTTGCTGAAATTTTATTTGGCTCAGACCTGAGTCAAAGGCTGTACTTAATGTGTGCTGAGGTGGACATGCATCTTCATAGACCTTTATCACACGGCGGCATGTTGAGTCTCAGGAGAATAAAAACCTTTGTTTTTTGCACGGCAAGCCGCGCACTGAATTCTCGTCTGGGCAAGGCTTGCCATGTGAAAACAAAGCTTTTTATTCCCCTGAGACTCAACATGGTCGCTGAGTAATAAAGGTCTATTGAATAGCAAATACACGGTATTGTCATTATTTTGAGGATGGTCATACCATAAATACACTATATACAAGCTGTGAAAACCCTTTTTAGTTAATATAATTATGTATAAATTATTTGTTGGAGGGTGTGTGTGTGTGTATGTGAGTTGGGGGGGGGGGGGGGGAAGGGAGAAGTCAGTTCTTAAAAATTGGAAAAAGGCCTAGATTTGTATTTCTATGAGGCTTTGCAGGGTTAAGCATATAAGCTTGTTTCACTGTCATAATAAGAGGATAGGAGTCCTCCATGTAGGGTTGTTCAAGTATGCTTTCACAACAGTTGAGGGCCACTAGTTATTCAGTTGAAGTACTGTCCAGTGTTACCCTCTTTAAATAAAGCTGATTAATTGATTGATTGAGTTGTCTGGCTGTGCTGTTTGTGTCGTGTGAACAACTGATCCCCTACACATGAAGATGTGTTGGCCGCTTAGAAAAACAACCAAACCTACAAGTTCGTTCACAAGCTGCTGCTGCATGTACAACCATAACATGTTCAGTGTCCATTGCTTGTCTTTCCAAATGTTTATCTCCCAATTTTATGTTGTGGTTATTTTATTATACACTGTAGCTTGCTTTGATCAATTAATAGTCTACAGCTGGTGTTGGCTATGATGACTGGCTTGCCATTATAACAGTACCCAGCCTTATAAGTTACCACTTTTAGTGATGATCAACGTGATCATTATAAGAATCCCCGGCTTGCATAGCCTTGCTGTTGTAACAGTCTTCTTCTTGGGTTCCAGTCGCATCCTTGATGAGCTTATAAGTTACAACAGTCCCAGGTAGCTTATGTTGCTTATTTGATCAACATGCCATTACAACACTCCTCAGCTGTGATGCCTGGCACAAAATCGATCAGCTTGCTGCCACAGATGCCCCCTGTTGCTCATTTGTTGTTAATGTGGGTTTCAGGTACATATTACCTTTACTTGTGCCAGCCAAGATGGCATCAACCTACATAACAAAATAGCAATGGTGTTATTAAAATTAGTGGACAATAATACCAAAGTTAAATTGTGCACCAAACTGTTTACAGTTCTAGAATTTGAAAGATGTAGCTAGCAAACAAGATATGACATGTAATGGGGAACAAAGCTTCTTAGGGACATACATTGTATTTGTCAATAATCTGTCTTTAAATGAAGGTAACTGTTAATTTGCAAGGAGTGAGCAAAGGATAAAATGTAGGACTTGCAATATTTATAAACTGATTACAGCATGAATGCCAGCTCAGTACATTACCATACAGTGTGAAAAATGTGCTGAATAAATACAATTATCATTCGATGCATTTTTTACTTCCTTAAATTCATTGGCCGAAAGCAAACCCTGTGACCTGCACATAACTGCCTGCAAATGATGGTCTGCTTATGCAACTGTGTCTTGATGCAAATAATATTCTGCTAATGCATAACTGAAACCACACTCTTGTGAGAAAATGGCAGATCACTTCCCTGAGCTGTCAGAGAGTAATTTGATATCTTAAGTTGATCAAAAGAACAGCGAGGGAATCAAATGGTAAAACAATTATTGAACTCAGTTATCACAAAATATCATGATTTGTCAGTGTCTCACAGAGCCACTAACAAATCACAATATTTTGCTCAACCTCGTCCAATAATTGTTGAATATATATTTTTCAGCACTGAGAACAACAGTAGCCCAGAAAATGCAGAAGACAACAACAACAAAATGTAAGCAAACAAAAACAAAGATATGCTATAGTTATTTTAATACTAATCCTGTATGAAAAGGCTTGTTTATTAATATTTTAAGTGGGGTGGGGTGCCATGGGGGTGGAGAGGGGGTGGAGAGGCAATCAATACCAAAAATGTTAAAGATAGAAGAGAAAGAAATGGTATTTTAAAATCTGCTTTACAAGTTGACCACTGTACCTCTTTAACAATATTGTTTCTAAATTCGGTCATCTGTTCTTGCAGCACCAGAGCATCCTCTTTGAGTTTTATCTGCCGTTCTCTCAGAGCTCCAAGCATTTCAAGATTCGTCTGAGAACACACAAGAAACAAAATAATGAAAATAAAATCAATACATGATGATCAGCCAATGTTGAAAAACCAACAAGAGATGTTATCTACTCAAGTAAATTACACCTACATGCAGCACTTACTAATGTCAACGCCAGTGTAATACAACTTAGCTTCTGGCATCCTGACCTCCCCACCCCCCCCCCCCAAAAAAAAAAAAATGAATGTTTCATTTTATCAACAGATTTGACAAGGTATAGCTACCGTAAAGAGATTCAAGTGCTTACATTTTATGTTGTCTTAGCTCTTTGTCGGAGATTTTGTTGTTAAAGATACAATGTAATTTGGCCACTGCAATAGATTCAAGTGCTCACATTTAGAGTGTTAACCCTTTGTCAGGGAGAATCCTTGACGAAGAGCTGACACTCGAAATGTCAGCACTTAAATCTCTTTACAGTAGCCAAGTTAGCTTATCAACTATGACTTGTTGATAAAACAAAACATTAATTTTTGTTTCCACCTACGCAGCACCACAGTTTTTTTTAGAAACAAACCCCCTCAAACAAACAAACAATGATGAACTGAAGAGTAAACAGTTCTACAATGAAAAAAGATCAGCAAGATCAGCCTGAAGGTAAATCTTTTATCATGCAAAACACACCTCATGTAACTCTCAGTCTAATAATGCTGTACAAATTAGATGCTCTCAGGCTTGTATACGTACACTGTACAGAACATGTAACTGACCTTCATAAGCTCCAGTCCTTTACACATCACTGGGGGTTCTGGTTTAACTTTGGTTTGTTCTGAGCTATCAGTTTCATCTCCGTACATATTTCTTGAAAATAAATACAACAAAAAACAAAACAACCTTGGAGATACTGTGAATTACTCCCGACCATTAAACCACAACATAACTAAGACTTCCAAAGCTGACTAAATTTAGATTGAAAATAATGTGATGGAATATGTTAAGCCTGTGAATAAATGAGAATGATGTATTAATCAGTAAATGACACAGGCCTACTCGGAAAAAAAAAATCTGAGTGCTCCTTAATCAGGAGGATCATGCACTCAGATTTTGCCAAGTATGCCTGTAATACTGATTAATACATCATTCTCAAAAATTTAGATTTAGAGATATTTGGATTCAAAAAAACACTTTTGAAGAAATAAAGCGCTCAGTAGCTTTAATTTGCATGTGAACTTACACTGACAGGATTTCATATCCACATTCTCAGATGCTCAAGTCACGTCAGTATTGTTCTCCAAAAGAAAAGTAATCCCAAAATCTGATCATTACTGCAGTACATTATAAGCTTGAGAAACTGAGGACACCACAATTTCATTATGATTTAGTAAACTTTGGCCAAAAATCTCTACTTTGCAAATATCGTAAACTATCAACATTGTTGGGAGCTGTTCAGAGACGTACAAGTAAACCAGATTTTGGCCACACTTAAGATTATCACTGGAAATTATAAAGGTGAAAAGGTGTACGGATGATGTCAAATTCTCTCTTCAAGGGATTTCAAAACCAATTGCACCAAATGCAAAACTAAATAAATGAATGATAAAAATAATACGTCAAATAATTATTAAACAAAAATGTGTTGGACAGACCAGTGGACTTGGTCATTTTCTATGCATCACCTTACTGCATCCTGAATATTTCATGCCATTTTTCATTATTGCAAATCGCCAGTTGATCCATACAAAAATAGCATGGGTATAATTATTATATTGCTTAAAAGTTCATTATTCTAGCCTTTCAGAATAGAAACTCTCTTTTCAAATTACCTGTTGAATTCTTCCTGTGACATGGATAATGCCTGTGCATCCAGCTTCTCAATAAATGACAAAGCACAGCACTGTCCAGAAAAAAATTATAGGAATGAAAATGAAACTCTAGACATGCCATATAGACAACCATGGCCACATTCCAAATTAAAACTGTTTTCAAAATTATTCTTGAATAATACATGTAGGTTCTAATCTACATTCAACTTGAGAAGGGTTTGTACAGTGCATGGACATGTATGTTGTACATGTACATGTACTTGCTTCTCCCAAGGATGCAGCAATTCTATACAGTCAATAAATTCCATCTAATTCCTGGAGACGCGGACCTTGAGGGACTACATAGATTGCTAGAATAACAAAACAATGAACACAATAAGCTTCATGAAACAAGATCAACAATAAAGTTCTCCTGGAACAATTCTAATTAAAGAGGTTACTTACGAGGTTTGTGAAGTAATAACCAGCTTCTCCC
The DNA here is from genome assembly GCF_977016875.1 of Pavona decussata. NCBI lineage: Eukaryota > Metazoa > Cnidaria > Anthozoa > Scleractinia > Agariciidae > Pavona > Pavona decussata. The sequence goes on from NW_028145756.1 coordinate 377,488, forward strand.
ATCATTAGTTTATTTGGATTACAAAATCTAGAAATGTATCTGCAAAAAAGGAATTTTTCTTACATTGGATGACATACATTATCGCTTGTTAGTCACAAGGCAAGACCAAATGAATTAATACATAATTATTAAATTTAAAAAAAAATGTACATACAAATACGAAGAAATGTAAGTTTGTAGGAAAGACGTTAAGGAAAAACAATAAATAACTTACTGAATCACTGAAAGGCGAAATCAGACTACTGATATCAAAAGAGTTTTTGAAAAGACTGCTGGTCGGGAGTAAAAAGAAAAGTTAAAAAAAATAGTGATTTACTGTACTGTGACACACAGAAAATGCTGTACAGGGTAGGTGATGTAACAACCACGCAACTGAAGATAAATTCGATTTTTGCAAAAATTAATTTTGTGGGTTAATAATGTTTCTGTTCTTGTGTAAAGTACTGTAACTTGTGTTGTTGTTCTATACCACATTTATGTACATTCATGTTACAGTAAAGTTGATACTGTTCTGCTCTTGAGACTTGGTTTATGCTTGACCATTCAATTGTGCCAAATTTCAACAACAATGTTGACAAGGATACTTACTGTACATTGGAATGCAGCATCGTAGGGTTTGCTTTTAACACAACATAGATAAGACAAGGAAGAAAATCGTCAGCGCTTACTGCTCCTCCGGCAGGTGTCGAAAGATGAATAATTTCTTGCAAAGAGTTAAGTTGCCAATATTAATTCAACACTCAGTCAGGTGATTGAAAATTAAAATAAAACATGTATAATTCACCATTTGACCCAAAATGGGCGTCAGTATCTAGATACTGCGCCCCCATTCTGGCAACCTCTTTAGGTTATCTACACATGTAAACATTATTAGAGCCATGATCAATGTAGAATGCTTAGATTGTGTAGATGAGCAAGACCCAGTGTCTTACACTCATCAACTGTCTTACAATATAGCCTACTTTTTAATTAATGTCACTTCTCATTTTACAGTTCATTCAAGTTAAGTCAAGTCAACTTTGTGTACCTAAAACACCTAAGGAAATACATATATCTTATTCACTAGCTGGGAGGTCTGTATTGGGAGAAACTGTGCCTTGCATCTATGAGTATGCACTGGAGCTGTACTCAAGACAGAGCACAGTTTTTCCCAATAGGCTGGCGAATAACATTTTAATTTTTTTTCTGCAAGAACACAAGGCCCACATTGTGCAACAGATCCACTTGGGTTTATGGGCAAGTTGGAAAAATTCCACCCACTGCCAGAACCAATCAGATTGCATGATTTACAGAATTCTGCCAGCTAGCACGCTGAGAAAAAATAACATTTACAGTTAGAAGGTTCCTGTTATATTTTGAAAATCACCTACCCATACATGTACATCTCATCTCAAGTTAATAATTAAAACTATAAATCAATTCATAGTTCCCTTTTGTCACCAGTGAAAATTAATTGTATACAAACAAGATAACATAAATTAATGTACACCATGTACATCTTGAAAAGGATACTGAAAACATTCTTACAGCACCGAACAACACAAGCCAGCTTGTCTTGAGGAGCTCTCTTAGTATTTATTTCTACAAGATCTTTGGAAATTACAATGAAAAAAACATAAATGAATAAAATGCAAGTTGAAAATGAATATAAAGAAAAATTAATTAATATATAATAAGCCAAACATCCAAGTGCAAATGTTGTTTACCCTGCTGAGCATCTTCAATTAACTGCTGAACTTTTTCATTATCAGGATTAATAGCAGCATCCAGATGCTGAGGAGATATCCAGTTAAAACTTCTAATGCGCTTCTGATTTGCCAGGTCCCTAGCTTCATCATCTGTAGAGGCTGGACAGAAAACACTGGAAGCAAGAAAACAATCATAAATGGTTGTGTCTTACCACAAACATGTTTTTTTTAGTCTGCAAGGCAGCAAACATTGGTTAATTATGTGTGACATTATTGTCAAAGGTACACTGTGCAATACAAGTAGATTTTCATTCATTTATAATTAAACAATATAGTTACTGGACAGCTATATTTAAACAGAACTTTGCTCAGATATAATGCGGTATTGTTGAATATTTAAATTTGTGAAAATTGTTTTCTGAGGTTATCCAAAGTATGTCATGAAAACACTCAAGTTTCTTAATAAGTTTTTACACATTTAAATAACTTGTATTTCTGTTCACTGGAATAAAATACCTTTCTTCTGAGAGATAAGACTGGACACCTGCTTATGCATATTAACCACTTGAACTTGCATGCATGATTCAACATGCATACTTGGGCTGCCCCCCCCCCCACCCCCCCATCAATGATCCTATAACACTTTCTCACTAGAAGTAGCCTTCCACTTTGTTACCAGAGTGGGCCACGAAAGACCCTACTGTTATCCCTTTGAGTGACTAGTACAGTCACCATGGTAACTGTTGACATGCATTACTTTATCATCTGCAAGATGATCGTAAGCTGAGAGCCTAAAATTCAGAAAATTTTCCCGGAGCAAAAACCAGAGACAAGTTACCACTTACACTCTATACAGCTTTGTCATGATATATTTTTCTACACCATCTAATGTTCTCTCAATCACTTCTTCTGGCTGGTTTTGAAACAATGGATGGGACTGAAGGTGTTCAGACATCGCCTAATGAAAATAAACACATTCATGAACAAGTATTACATGTACAACAACAACTGAACAAGAAAAATGAACAAACATGTTTTTTCTTTCCATTAGTTATCTGCTAAGTTTATATTTACCTTATTGATTATGTACTTAAAAAAAACTGTTTTGTGTAATTTACAATTATTTTACTTCTAAAACCATAAAAAATGCACTGCCACATGATGGCCACCAGTGAACTGCATCAGGAAAAAAAACAATGATAATCAACTTATACAACATGACTAATACTACTTCCCTAAGTGGCCATACCAGACATGGCTGTAATGGATCCTTGGACAAGACAAATAAACTTGACTTTTAGACAAGAAATCTTTGCCATCAGATGATAAGAGTCCACTATAGACACTATAGACACTTTCCTTTGTGGAAAAAGAGGAACTACTGTATTGAAAGTCACAAGGAATTTGTGCAAGTGATGTGGCTCCCCTCTGTAACCTAGTAATAATCAAAGATCAGGGAGTGTGTTTGATGATCTCAACTCTAAACTGTCTCTCCTTTGTGAAGTCATCCACCCCAGCAAAAAAATCTGCGTGGGATGCCAGATGCACATCCCAAGATCCATCCATTCACTGAATCAATGTTGTCCCATACAATCTCAACTCCAATCTGTATTAGGAGTGTGAATGCATTTCTATAACATTACTGACTGTATCATGGGAACACCAAAATTTAACCAGCACATACCCCATAAAAGTCATGCACCATTTCACTCTGCTGGTCTACACTAAGTGATGGACTGCTTAACATCCTCTGAACAAACCTGCAAGACAAACAACCCAGGTTAACAAGTGATACTTTAATCTGGCATCATCAAAGATAGCATCAAACATAACTGTAAAAGTGAAGGAATGAGAAAGAAAGGAAAAAGATCATGCAAGAAATTGATCACAAAATGAACAATCATAGAGCAGGGATGGTGCAGTGGCATGGTGAGGGCACGAGTTTCGCCTCCCACCAATGAAACTCGGGTTCAATTCTGGGACTCAGCGTTATATGAGAGTTGAGTTTGATTTTGGTTCTCATCCTCGCTTTGAGAGGTTTTACTCCAGGTACTCCGGTTTTCCTCTCTCCTCAAAAAACAACATTTCCAAATTCAAATTTGACTCGGAATCTGAGGGTCACAGAGTTGACAGTCATAACAGACCGTTGAGTGTCACCCTCGTTAAACAAAGTTGATTGTCCTATTGATTGACTTTGTTTTTCTTTAATTGTTTAGGAACTGAAAAGTGTAAAAAGTACTCACAGCTTGCATTTTTCATTAACATCTTGAGCAGCTGGCTTCTTGAGAGTCTTCAAAAACTCACGGAAACCAGTGGCAACCTTTGAAGGTTCAACTAGAGATTACAAAAAAAAAAAACCAGAAAAAACAAAGACTGAAGTGAAATTTAATCCTTACATAATTATATATAACAACTTTATTTGCATTTATAACAATCAGTAAAGAAGAAATGCAAACAGGGTGCCAACAGGGGGGAACCAAATCCTCACATGGAGCTGACCCATCACCCCATAACATCATAATAAAAAAAGAATATAATTACCGCAATGTATCACAAGTTTTAACCTAATTGGTGACTACCAAATGACACATTTTACAGCAACCAGTGCCTGTCAGTATTGGCTATGTCTGCATGAAGTGAATTTTACAAAAGGTGCCTGGGACTGGAAATTGCAGATTTACAGCACCTGACAAGAGTATAGTTTTGTATGTGCAACTGATTTTACAGTCACTGACTTTGCCTACAGCAGGTAAATTTCCATAATCACATCAATAGAAATTTCCCTTGACATACATATTATTTTGTAGTTCTATGTGTATGTAGTAGTGAAGCCATTTGGTTTCCCCAGATCTATAACCATGCATGCTACAGTGAAAAGACAAATTCTGACAGCCAGTTGACAACTCTCAGACAACTGGTTGTTATTAGCAACTAAAACCAGATTCTCATGAAATGTGACCCTCCACGCGAAAACAGGGCCATTAAACCTGTGATAAGGCCCAATTTTAGCAGTGCTCTTTTTTTTTACGCGGTCGCTCGCTAAATTTTTGCAGGAATGGTTTTTAAAATACCAAGACTGAGAGCCTGATCACAGGTTTATAGTTCTGAATTACTACGTCTGCCAACAACCGCGTCTCAATTCATAAAGCGCGATAAGAGGCGCCTCATTTCTCAGGCTACCGATAAACCAACCAATGGAATAATGAATTTTGACAGGCTGTTGACAACATTATCGCAAGATGTTGATTTCATGCAAATGATCACAAAACACGTTCTTAGCTGACCTGACAGTTGACCTGGCTGAACAAAAGCAAAACACTTTTATTAAGGATATTGTGTTTTATTTGTGAAATTTTGGCGTAAATAATCGATTAAGCTTTATAATACTTCAGAAGTATGTTTACTGGGGCATTTTGTTTAACTCGCCGCGATACGTAACCGGATCCTAATAATTTATTTTCATTATTTTTCACTTTGACGCCATTGAAAAGTTTCACGGTGAGGTTTACATTTCACGGCGTGAAATATTTTACTTCTTTATAATTTTATTTTCATGGTGTGACCGGGTGGCGTGAATTTATTTCCCAGTCTTCAGATTCACTCCCAGAGTGAAAACGTTTCGGAGTAGCGTGAACACGGCGTGGAATTTCCACTTCACGGTGTGAAGTTTCAAATACACGCACCGTGACCGTGAAAAAAATTCACTATTTGGAGTGAGATCCATGAGCCCTCTTTTCGCGTGGAGGGTCACAAGTATTTTTCAACACTCGAAGATAAATTTCGTATCTCCACGCGGTCATGTAGCATCCTCTATTTACCTAACAATAGGTTTTATTGCCAGAAACACTGTTTATGAAAACATGTTCATGCACATAAATATTATAATACTTGCTAAAGATCTAAGTACATCAAATTTTGTATTATGGTATGTTTACCTGGTGAAGGAATAGAGATTGCAGCTGGGGTCCCATCTGGTAACAGAGTTCTGCCTGGACTCTTTTTAAATAAGTTCTTTACACTCTGTCTGTTAGAACAAAAATCATGGTACAAATTTTTATGTCACTTGACTAAATAAAGATTATGTATTTCCATGTCAAGAGACCACAGAGATGTAAAATGATGAGTTGAATGAACTGATGTACTTTTTCTTTTGGCATTACCATGTACACTGCTGTAACAACACTTACTTTTTTGACTCCAATTGAAACTTCTTTTTCTCTTCAAACTTGTTGAATTTAAGCTTCCCTGTTTCCACTTCCTCATGCCCCACTAAAAATGAAAGAAGCTGTGATTTTATCAACTTGCACGTAAATTATATAACATTCAGATCCATTGAATGCTGCACTGTGTTTCATAATAACTTTACAGATCGTGTCAAACAATAATATATTATTCCTAACTGGTGCTCTGAAGAACCCTTCATAAATGTCATAAGCCATGAAAATTGGATTGAACTCCCTCCAAACTGTCTCCTTACACAGAGATCTACACACAAAAGACTTCAAAAAAATCAACATGTTCAAGCTAGTAATACCCTAGGTATTCAATACTGTGACACAAGTTTTGTACAACTTGTAGTACAATGCTGCTTTCAGCATGACATTAAATGTTTCAGGAAACTGGTTTTTGTTTCACAGAACCTTACAGAACTGTAAGTGGAAATTACAACTAAACAACAGCAGCTATCGGAAGTCACCATTATAGTGACTGTACACCACTGGGCCCATGCAGTTGTTCAAAAGATAGGTTAAACTAACCTTGGGTCAGGGCTAACCGAAGGTTAAATTTCTCTACCGCAGGTTTGTTAACTCGTGGCCAAGAAAGAATTTACGTGTACTGAGTTAGACAAAAGAGCAGAAAAAAAAACTGTTGGTGGGCCAGCTCCAAAGATACTGTCAACTTCAACAGAAAAAAATCATCCACTTATGGAAAGATACACCTTCTTTTATCCACCTGAGGGCAATTAAAACTTGGTGGAGCGGTGGTAAGGCGTGTTTTCATCAGGTGTTGCGACTTATATCACCAGCAATAAGATTGGTAATAAATTAAATAGACTCTTATCATAAGCGGTAACGAACACGTAGCTCTTCTGTGAAGTTGTTGATTTCGCACTGAGTTCCAGCTCTAAATGTCTTTTTTGGTCGCCTTCAGCATAAATCACAAAACAACAAGTTGGCCCTTTTTAATCTTTATAATTTTCAGGCCTGCCCAAGGTTAGCTCGGTGGGTTAAATTAACCCACTCTTTTTAGGTCAGTGTTAACTTCCGTCAAACAATACAACTAACCTGCGGCTAAAATTACCCCAAGATTAGGCCGATTCAACAATAGGCTAAGACTTTTAACCCTTTTGAACAACGGGGCCCTGGTTACTAGCCACCAACAATATACCAATGAAACCATTGTCCACCCTGCCCAACTTTTTCCTGAATGCTTCAACCCACGTTAGCACATGGTACATGTATTTGTCCTCTCAATTCTTACTCAATAAAGTAAAACACGAACAATGACTAATACGTAAATCAACTCATAGTCTAGCCTGAAATTATTCAGATGACTATTGTGACTATTTTGCTGAGGTAAAAAATAATTTATTCTTTATCTAGAAAAAGTGTTGGGAAAATGACAAAACTGGCATCAAGGAGTGCTTCAAATTATTTACTTTGGCCAAGAGTGTCTTGAAAACTCAGACCACAAAAAACTCAGGTTATGGAGTCTGAGTTTTCAAGACACCCACTCCCAAAGTAAATAATATGAAGCACTCCTTGATGACTTTTTTGTCTGATCTGTTAAAAAAAATTGAAAATGTCCACTGGCCACTTCTGGGATTAGTTTTTGAGAGAATGAAAGTCTCAACCTTAGTGTAATGGCTGGCTCTGCATTTATTTAAGCTGTTACCCACAGTTGCTGAACAGAAGCTTAATTACCTTCAGTATGTAAGTTATGAGAACCTCCAGCAAAGGCAGCTTCCCTGCTTTGTGAAGCTGCCCGTGCCCTCTGTTGTTTGAGGTACACCTCTCGATAACATACGGAACAGTAACCTCTCCATGCAGGGTTGCCATAGAAACCACAACTGCAAAGTTTCAATCCTGCTCGTTAGCACCATATCTCAAGAGCATACATAGTAACTAGGGGTGATAGTTGGGTTATACCAGTAAGAAGACAATAATCCGAAGTTACACCCATTGGGTTAGACTATGGAAGGGTCAAATATATAATTTGCCCCGGCATAGTAAATCGAACGTTCGAAAATCGAACTCAATCGAACTCAATCGAACTCAATCCGTGGATTGAGTTCGATTGAGTTCGGCAATCGAACGAAATCGAACACCAGACTTTCAGTGAGTTCGATTTCCGAACAAATCGAATTCAATCGAACAAATCGAACTCAATCGAACACAATTTAATTGATTGAGTTTGATTGGCTCTGGTAAACCTATACAAAGTAAGCCCAAAGCAAGCCCATCAAAGCAGGTTTTTCTTGTGCTTCGTTACAATTTATTCAATAACAGAAACCCCATTTATAAACTGTCCACAGCAGTTAAGAAAACAGAACATAACAGAACAAAGCTATCATTATTCCCGCTGGCGTATTCCGAAATTGTCGTACCCTTTCCTTTTTTCGCTAACTTACAATAATTGCTGAATGACAAATCGAAGGGTTACTTTTATGCAAAAATACAAGCAAATTGCTAAAAAACTTCGGCATCCTTAGCGTCAAAGCGGCATTCCTAGTAGCCTTTTTACGACGCATTTGAAGCTTACAATCCACAGCGCATCTAAAGCCATTTCTGCGTAATTTCTTCATTTACGAAAAACTCGTGCGCTTTACTCCAGACTGAAGTAAATCGAGCTTCCAAGATGGTTAGAGATTTTCAATGTTTTCCTGTTTTACACAAATCACGAATTCAAAAATCGAACGTTCGATTTGGTTCGATTGATTTTTTGTCTTTTCGGTGAGTTCGATTTTGTTCGATTGCCGAACTCAATCCACGGATTGAGTTCGATTGAGTTCGATTGAAATTTAGTTCGATTGGGTTCGATTTACTATGCCGGGAATTTGCTCACATCTTAATTCTGTTTTTTCAATTTATCAAAGATGAGTATCCTCTTTACTAAACTGTGTTCATTTGTGGTAGTACACAATGACATTGCTTTCTTTCTTTCTTTCTATGTTCAACTTATTTCTGCTCAATATTCATTGCATATTGCATTTCTTTCCTTATTGTTCAGAGTATACAGCATAATACAAAAACACAAATCTGCACAAGACTTGAATTTTCAAAAAGAATGCACAATAACACCGGCAAATAAATAAGAAAACGCAAGCGAACAATGTGAACGTGCTGTGGCGGAAGTCACATGAGAGTCACAAGCGATTGGGTTTCACTATTGCGCTCATTTCTGGAGAAAATTTCAACTATGGGAACTCGCGTTCAGTAATTTCTTTTTCGCACAACGCCCAAACATTTACATTTATATTCACAGAAAATAACGCTCGCAAAAAAATTCCTGCAGCAAATTGGTTTTATATGACTTTTAACTTCAGGCGTTAAGCCTTGCTTTTGTACACCGGTCTATGAAAGCTTAATACTCAATTCAGTTAGCAGCTTCAAACAAGGGCGAGAGCAAATACTGAGCTGGCAGAAATTGCAAAAAAGAACGATTGATATTTACTACGACCTCGATGAATAAAGTATTCTCAACTAGGAGAACAGGACATACGTTCAAAAGCACTGCATTCACTCTATTGAAGACGAAACATTCGCAATCAATCGATCACGACTTGACAAATTTGAAATGACTTACCCAGTTTTACAGCGAAGTTCAGGGTTGTTTAACCTCTCGTAAATTTTAGACCTCGTTTTGCTACGATCTGCCATAGCTTCGCCGCTACTGATTAACCTTGTGAAGTAAAAATCACTACAGAACTTCACACACAACCTGGCAACGACACGCTCGCTCCGGCGCCATCTTGTTTACTTTCGTTGAAGTCAGACGGTAGGCACTGGAAACTATTTTTACCGGCACTGGTAACGGGCCAACTGTCGCGCTCCATATAAGGTTGCAACTAATCTCGTACCCAGAGTCTTCAGGCTTTTTGGTCAGCGGGACAACGCCGGGAAGACTCTGGGGACGACAGAGCGCAAAAACCGCTGATTGGTCAATAAATAATGACGTAAAGCGAGTTACTTTTCTGATCTGCGGCTGCGCAAGGCTGCTCACAGTAATATAGCCTGTTCCAGGCTCCTAAAGAGACGCGCGAAGGAGAGAGCGAGGGGACGAAAACGACGGGGGTGGGGGAGAGGAAGAGAGGGAAAGAAGAGG